>NC_052046.1:59490106-59830106 GCF_015832195.1 Motacilla alba alba | reverse complement strand
TGTGCAGGATGCGGCCGAAGCGCTGCCTGCAGAGCGGGCAGGCGGCGCGCACGGCAGCCCACTGCCGGATGCAGGCGAAGCAGAAGGTGTGCAGGCAGGCGTCCACGTGCGCCGCGTTGTCCACGTCGCCCAGGCAGATGGGGCACGGCCCGGCTGCCGCTGCCTCCCGCTGCCCCCCGCTCGTGGCGGCCGGAGCGGCGGAGCCGCCCTCCTGCGGAGCCTCCGCGGCACGGCGCAACATGGGCTGCCGAGAGACGGGCCGAGTGCCGGAGCTTCTCTGGCGCCGGGAACCGGGCAGCGGAGAAGGCCCAGAGCGTGGGGAGACAGGGGCCTCCCGAAGGGTCTCCGTGTGGAGCAGAGAGGGGAGACAGGCGCCTCCCGAAGGGTCTCCTTGCAGGAAAAGGAGACTTTTCTGGAAAGTGACCGAGCAGCCCCTCAGCTGCCTTCGACGCCTGCCTCCCGCTCTCTTCCTCCAGGCACGCTTCCCCCCATTCCAGGGGAAATCTCCCTTCCACACTGCTCCCACCCGGCCAGTGGGACTCAGCTGGCGCAGGGTTCCTGCAGGAGGCGGCCCGGGAGGGAGGCAGTGGCTGTTCGCCCCTCAGTGGTGCTGTGGGGCACTGCCAGTGCGGGGCCTGGCTCCTGCTGAAGGCCCCACGCTGGGCCAAGTGCGCGAATACAGGAGCCTGTGGCACCCGGCTGTTGCCTGGCGAGCACAACAGAGGGAAAAGACCCCGCTCAGACGTGTCAGATGTCTTTTGGTGGCCCTAAACCCCCCAGTTTTTCAGGTCCTGTGGTGAGTCTGATGCCACTGGGTCTTCTCCAGGGTGAACCGACCCAGCTCTCTCAGCTTCCCGTCATAGGAGAGACACTCCTGTTCCTTCACCGTGTTTGTGGCCCTTCTCTGGGCCCTCGCCAGTAGCTCCTCATCTCTCGTGGGCTGGAGAGCCCAGAGCGGGCACTGCACTCCATGTGTGGCCTCACGGGGCTGGGGAGAGGGCAGGATCCCTCCGTGTCCCTCTGGCAGCACTCCCAGTGAGCCTGGCAGGGAACTGGGGCACTCACCGCTGGCCTGTGTTCCTCCTGGGCCTTTCTGGTTCTGCCACTGTTGGTTCATGGGGTTATTCCTCCCAAGGTGCAGTGTTTGGAATCTCCTTTTGTTAAACTGCATGAGGTTCCTGTTGGCTCCTTTCTCCAGCCATTTAAATAGAATTGTTAAAAGAAAACAGTTTTGAAAAACACAGCTGAAAAGGCAGTCATAAAAATGTCTAGATTAAAAGGTACAATAAAGCCAGAAGAACAATCTTTTCCTTCAAGGGAGACCAGAGGAAAGAAGAACAAATATGTAGAACCTAATTTTCACTATTCTCAAAGGCAGAATGGTGAAGGAGTTGGTCATATTCTCAGTCATATTCTATGCAAGGTAAAGCAAAGCAGTTGCACTAGTATGCTCTCAAGTATATTTTATATAGGTAAGTATAGCTATATGAATGTATATGTATTGAAAATGCAGTCTTTTGATGGGTGCAACTCTCTTCACTGAGAAAGTTGTGCATTTTGTGTTAAGAAGTAACCACAATATGCCTATCTAAATGTAAATCGTATTTGAGACAAGGCATTTTTAACTACTGACTAACTGTTTATAAAGGTTGTGTCCTGTGTCTTGCAGAAATTTACATTAAAGCAGCAAATTTGCTTTAGCTCATTTAAAATTAAAACACGTCTTTTGCAATAAAGATTTAATGTTAAAGATGGTAGACTCCAGGTAGCATGTAACACAATGGTAGCTTGGTGACAGTTAATAATAGCCAGGATGATTTAAAAACATTTTCATGAAAGCTTTATGATAGGAAGTCAGGGTGAGTGATTAAAAAAAAAGATTTGACAGGAAAAAAAAGTGACAAAAAGGAAGGAAGGGAAAAGCCTGCATTTTCAATACAATTTTTCCTTTGTTTCTTTCTTTGCTTGAGTGAAACAAAATTCTGTTGTTCTGTTGCTGTGAATGGTCTGTCATTTTTTTTCATTAGAGTTTAAATTTAATGCAATCTCTGTTTACATTGAGCTTTTTGTCTATCATATTTGTTGGTTGGAAGCTCATATTTTCTAGGAACGAGTTCAGTTTTCCATGACTATTGGCAGATGTTTCTCTAGGATCTTTAGTGACAATGATATATTTGTTGATAACCCAAGGCTTGCTAAAAAAGACTTTATTTCCCATCAATGAGTCTGGTTTTTTGTTCGAGAGCTTTAGTCAACAGAAAAGTACTCCATTTCTTCAAAAAATGTCTAAGGGTAGTTTCACTTATTTTGAATGCACATTTAAGTCAATGAATTTTTGTTTGGTTCAGTTACTCTTCTCTCTTTGTGGTAGGTGAAGTACATAATGCTCTGGTTTCACTTCTTTGATTCCTCTTTTTGCAAGTTACATATTTGAGTGGCTTTAACAGTTGAACCTGGTGTTCTAAGATAGTAGCCATTATAATTTTGTTGTAAGCAGATATCATTCTGAAATGTTGTTGCTGTTTTCGTGCTCAACTTGCCACCTCGCTATCCTCATAGGAACATTTGAGGAGTTTAGTTCATAGGACTGCAAGATGCCTTATAGCAAGAGCGTATCAGTGTCTTCGCTGGAAAAATGGGGTTTACAAACTGGTTTTATTTATTAGAGGAAAAAATTGTAGAGAATTCTGCAGTTTCTGTGTTAGTGACATTTTGTGCTACCTTCTCTTCCTCTCCTGTTGTCTCAAACCTCAACAACCTTGGTTACAAAGCCTCTCCTCCCAGTGTCTCAAAACAGCTTCAACACAGCACTGTTCACAGCTGCATGGTTTCTGTCACTTCACACTGACAGAAACTCTCGCTTTTGAAGTTCCTCCAAAATTAATGCTTTTTCTTTGCATTGTTCTAGGCAGGTTTGCCTCTTTCTCACTTTTTTTGAGGGTTGGAGATACAGGATTTTTTTGTTGTTGTTGGTTTGGTTGTTTGGTTTTTTTTCTTTTGGTTGGTTTGTTTTTTTCCCTTGGTTTGCATTTTCTTTTGTGTTGTGGTTTTTGTTTTTGTGCTGTCTTTTGTGTGATTTTGTTTTGCATGTGCTTTTTTGTTGTTGATATTTTGTTTGTTTTGTTTTGCTTTGGTTATTCTTGTTTTATTTAAATTTCGTTGTTTGGGGTTTTTTTAATATCACGGTGCTTCTTTGCTTACTTAGTTTAGATTTAAATAGAACATAATGTTTGTTAGAACATTGCATAGTTAATTTCATTCCTTTCTGTCTTTTGTTAGGGGTAAACTACATAAATAGCTGCAAATTATTTAACGTTTGTGTTTTATTACCTTTCAAAATACATGGTAGGACCCCATAATTTCTTTTTCACTAATATTTTTCAGCTGTTTTTTTCTTACTTTTTAATAGTATTTGAATAGTAGGAGAGTCTTGAAAAAATTATTTTAAGAATAGACAAGAATGATTATGTTTTCCTCTTTTCAGTTTAGAAATCAGGACTTGCATCTGAAGCAGGAAATTGAAAATTGGGTATATTCCAATGTCAGTTCTGACTATGGCTTGCCTTGTGACCATAATAAATAAGCCTTTCTTTGATCTAGTTTCTTCTTCTGTGTTATGAGGAGGAAACATAAGTATTTGCAAAGCATTCTGAAATTCTTGGAAGGAAGTTGCATAAAACTGCACATTTTTTCATTATTTATTCAAATGTATATAGGTTTTCTAAATATTGTTCTACTTTGCTGAGCAAAAGTTCAAATGAGGTGCCTTAAACTCTTAAAGGGTGGAAGAGTCATTTTGGCCAAAAAAAAAAAAAAATCAGTAGATTGAGAATCTAGAATATATCTGTTTGGTCTTAATTTTTTTAGCCTTATCATCTGTGAGTTTCTGTTATAAATAATGCTTACCAGTTGAAGCAATGATATTATTGATGTATTAACACCACTGGTTAATTCATCCTGCTGTTTCATTCAGCATTTAGAGAGGCTACAAGATATACATGAGTGATGAATTTTGGGCATCTCAGTCCTGAAAAAATTGGCCACAGTTTTGCAAGAATTTATCATATGCTTTAGAGAAACTTAATGAATATGATGGCGTTTTACATGCTTTGCATGAGACTTGGCCGGAACTTTTCCTTCTGATTGGAATTTCATTGCATTCTTCTCCTTCCTCCTAATGACAGAAGTCATTATTTATTGTGATCTACCATTGATAATATTAATTTGCTGGCTTAAGCATCCAATAATACAATGAACTTGATGCTAAAAGGTGAAACCTGCAAAAAAAAGTAAAATGAAATTTTAAAATATCTCAAAATACTTATTAAAAAATAGAAAAAATACCTAGAAAAATACTTAGAAAAATTATTTTCTGAACTTCAAAAAGTAATTTAGAAGTTCATAAATACAGGGACAAGTCACTACTCCATTTTCTGTGCTGTGTTTAGGACACTGCACTGAGGAGTGTCCAACAGTTCTGAGGTTTATACAATAATAGTATTTAATTTTCAACACGATCAATCCCTCAACTTCACCATTTGTAAATGCAGCCATAGTTTTTAATCATGACAGCTAGACTTGGAGCTCTCTTAAAATTTGAGTCGTGTGGAAAAAAGATTCAATATACTCATCTGGTTGTATTGCCATGAATCATCAATTATTGTTAAACCCAAACCTAAATTTAAAAAAGACTTCTGAAATACCTGATAGTAATTTGACTTGCTGTGTCACACTAACTGGTGATGTTAGTTGTGTGACACATACTAATTCTGCCAGAAAATGGCCTTAAGTAATCCAGTGGAATAACAGTTTATTTTAACTGGTAGATTGCTATCCAAAATAAAAGAAAATTTCCTATTCCTCAGGCCATTTACTCATACAGGTGTATATCTTACCCTTTAATCTGCAATATGCCAAGTTCTAATTTGAGGTTTTCCATAGGTGACATGTTTAGAATGGAATTTTAAAATTGATATCCTATTGATTTTCTCTTGATTCTTGAAAATAGAGAAGGAATGTTTCCTTACTAGGTATCCTGTTATCTTCTTACCATACAATGTGTTACAGGTCTCCCTTTGCTGTAATTAGTGAGCTAAGAATAATGCAGTTCATCAGAATTGCTGTACTTTGATCATTTGTGAATTCCTTTTTTATATTTGATAATAGTAAACTTTCTGTTAGTAAATCCATGATAATGACAGTAATGTTGTATGTATGACCTAGGATATATATATATATATATAGATATATAGATATATAGATAGATATAGATATATAGATATATATATAGATATATATATTAGGTACTGCACAACAAGAAG
Source organism: Motacilla alba alba (assembly GCF_015832195.1). Taxonomy (NCBI): domain Eukaryota; kingdom Metazoa; phylum Chordata; class Aves; order Passeriformes; family Motacillidae; genus Motacilla; species Motacilla alba. The sequence goes on along the minus strand of NC_052046.1, from coordinate 59,824,785 downwards.
TTATATTTTATAATTATATATATATACATTTAAATATATATGCACACACATGTAATTGCACAGACTGTTTTCTTACTTTAGGAGCTGTTACAGGATTGGTTAATTTTGGTCTGCTGCAGATGGAGGTTAATTTCATTAAAATAAATTCTAATTTTGCATGTGCAGAATACTTCAATTTTAAAATGCAAGAATTGGTAGGCAGATAAAGATATGGGATACAAGCTGTTACTGTATGGATCTGAGAAAGTGAAGTCTAGAGGTACTAAGGAAAGAACAGAGAGCTAAGAGGAGGATGGAGCGAAAGCAATTGACACACATTGGAGAAATAAAGGCTTCAGGGAGGAAGTTTCTGTTGTATAGACATCAGGGGTGGATGGAGAAGTGAATGTGAGCGAAACAGGAGAAAGATTCAAGTGAGGAATACAGATTGAAATCAGAATAAAGAGGAAGAGGTTAATAGTGACTTTAATAGTGACTCAGTCTTTCAAGGGGTAAGAGTAGTGCCGTTAAAGATACCACTGAAGGATAAAGAGGAAGAAGTGCTGTGAGGTGGAATATTTAAGAAAATTGGGTTCCTTTAGTTGTGACTTGTCACACTGTTTCTGTTTTCCAGCTTTCAAAGGAATGGGAGAAAAATGACCACATTTTTGTAATTTTAACTGATGCTGATGTGATCAATTCTACATAATGCAAACTGAGTCTTTTTTGTAAGAATGTGTAGGTGGCATTATGTGTAAAAATAAAATAAATTAGAAATAGGAATTAAGAAAAGAAGGCAGATATTTTGTAAGGCACTATTTAATACTGAACTCTTTGAAAAATATTGCAGACAGTTTGTGCATGCATATATGAATACAAATAATGAATTTAAGAGCCATTTTTTTCTATTCTATAAAAAGGACCTTAAAGAATGGTGTTTTGCATTTGTATTTTTGTTGTGTATGACACGACGTGTCAGAGAAAAGAGTGTACTGTCTGTGATTTACCAAAAAAAGGAAAGCTTGCTATCGCAATGTTTGTACAGATGGCTAACTGCTTCCAAAGGTTTCTACAACACTGCTCACAAGTTGCCAGAAGGTTTGTGTGAAAATACATCACAGCCTGATTCCATAGCAAAGGACAATTACTGATACCAGGATTTATTAAATCCTGTCCTCTTAGCAAACAGTGCCTGTCAAGCACTTCTACAGGCAGTCCACAGGAAGGAGTTCCAGTCACAGCACCTATAAAATGTTTTTTAACAAAATGTATTTTTTACATTGTTTGGAATTTTATTGGAAGTATTGCGAGAGTGGGATATAGTGCATTGTGGATGTGGGTTGTGGAAACAGGATATAAGATGAAACACACAGAACAAAAGGAGCAGGACGCGTTAGCAGATGACCAGTGCAGAGTTAAGCAAACAGTAACTTGGGTCAAGGAAAGGCAGAGATATCTGTATGTAGTGAATTGTGTTACTGGTTAAGCAAGAAGAGGATGTTACCATACAAGGCAATGTTTAAGATCATAGGATGGTTTTAGTGTTGAGAACGCCATGTTGGGCCCAGTAAATCGGCTTCTGATCATTAATCAGTTGTCCCGGCCTCTTGAATCCCAGCAAACGGTGTCCCTGTTTGGACATGCTTCATTGAAAGTATTGCAAGAGTGGGATATAGTGCATGAAATAATTGATTGCATATAGTTGAAGCCGGTAAGAGGAATCTAAATTATTTAAAGTGTTTGTCTCCAATAAATATATCATTGCTGGTGTTCTTTGAAGAAAGCTTTAGACATTATAAGCAGTTAGGAAGGAGTGTCACTGAAAAATACCTTGATTTAATAATTTTTAGGGCATACTTACATAATGTAAAGAAGGTTACCAGCCTAATGCTTGCCTCACCCTGCTAATTTGTTGCTTTTGTAACTGTTTCATAGAAATCCGTGCTCTCTTTATAAAGAAGAGACTTTTCCATGGTTTCCTGTGATTGTTAGCCTCCATATGATGTCCCATAGGTGTGTAGTTAACCTACATTGTGCAGTTGCAATGCATGTTAGATAGTGCTTTCTCTCTGAAATGATTACGTAAATGAAGGGGAAAAAAATAGCCTAATGAAGAACTACTATTCTTCTTCAAATTAAAACTTCAGAAGACTTTTAACTAAAATCGATTTCAGATATAGTGAAACTCACATTTTAATTAAAAAAATCCAATACTTAGTGCAAAATGTTCAAAATCCTTCAGATATTTCAAGCTTAGTGCGTTAAATATTTTAACACACTAAGTAGTATAACAACTAATGTTTTGGTGGAGAAGACGCTTTTGTGAACGAAGACAAATATCTTGGTTCATATCTTACATGATGCATCTGAGGTATACTTCATTGAACTAAAAAATAAAAATGCAAATCATGAAGACTTGACTCTGGACATAGATTTCTGTGCTTAAAACTATGCTTCTAAGAAATACTACTTCTCTACTACTAGTGAAATAATAAACCATTTATTAGCCTTCTGTTGTAGCAAAATAGGATATTCTCTACAGATGTTTTTATGCTAGTTTTTAAAATCCCGTAATTCATTTGATGAAAGAGCTTTTAATCTTTAAATATTAGTATTAAATACTAATGATGAAAAGCCGCAAAGACCTGTAAATCGTGCACTTCCTGTTGATACAAAAAATGTTTTATAAAATCTCTTCTTAGGTACATCATGTATTTTAGAATGTGCTTATGTGTGTGTTTAACTTAATATATATGTCTAGAAGCTGGTTTTATATTCTTTTATATTTTCCTGAATCAGAGTACAGAATGGGAAAAAAAAAAGTATTTTTTAATTTAAACTATAAAATAATGATTCCCTTTTCCATTCACAAATAGCATGTGTTTGAAAACATCCTTTTGCCTGCATATGTCTCTCGTAGGTGATTTTCTCATATCATAAATATATCTCACATATATTTCTGCCAATTAGTTAAAGTTGCTTAAAATTTTTATTAATAACCATAATAATCGTAGTAGTGGTATCATTGATGATGTCAAGAGTAAGAATTTAATATTAAGAATTGTGAAGGAGTTTCATTCTCTTAAGTATGCTGATTGTCATACTAGTCTTTGATTGAAGAATAAGTATCAAACTAATTCTATTGTATATAGAAAATAATTGTTTCCGGTACAAAGGTTGTGGCATTTATTTATGGCAACATCAGCTGCCTTTTGCATGGTAGTCCAATTACTTAGATTTTGCATTTACTTTGAAAAATATTACAAGTTGTAAAAAAAGCAAAAAAACAAAAAAAAACACTGCTTACTTTAGCAGACAGGGAAATGTCCATTTTGTGTTTTTTTTCCCAGGAGCCTTCTTCAACAGAATCACATTTAGGTTTGTTTTAGAGAGAATCTTTTAGTCACTTTTTCCAGTTAGGAGCAGGAAGTGACAGCTGACTGCCAGCTACAAGCCAGTCAAATGAGAAATGAATAAAAACCATCACCACCACCCCCACCACGACCAAGAATAATGGAAAATCCTCCAGATTATTTATCAAAGCAACAGTTTTTGTGTTTGTGGTGTTTTTTGGTTCTTTTTTCTTGAATCATTCAAGGAAATATGAGTAGAAATCATTTTTAGAATGCATCTGCTGATGTCATCTGATAAGATAATTCCAAGTATTTCCACCCTTCAGTGCCTAGAAGCCTGTCTTCTGTTTTTTGGGGCAGTGATGCTGTTTAGCATGATGTTACTCTGTTACTTTTTACTCAAAAGTACACTTTTAAAGTTTGAAAACATAAAAAAACCCAAAAAAACCTACTGTATTTCTAACACCTGCCTGGTTTTGTTAATTCTTCTGCTGTAGTTCTATTAAAATGAAATGGAAACTGATCGAAAATTACTGAAAGACAGAAATTGTGTCCCATTTTGATGTGATTTGAGTCTTTTAATACCTTATTACCATTCCAGCATAGAATACATTTTATTTCTTAGATGTATTTTCTTTCTTAATGTTTCAATGCTTACTTAAGTAATTATTTTCTGTCAAGGCACTGGAAGTCTTGTTGTTTAACAGCAAAATTTTGGCTTTAACCATAATTTCGTATGGGTTTGTCGCAAATAAAGACTGCTTGTCTTTATTTTACAAATTTCAATTTTAAAAGTTAAAAATATTACTGTGGATTTCTATGCGCTTTTCCAGTATACAGGAGCGTCTTCATTGCTTTATTTTACTGCTTATTGTGTCCAATCAAGGACTCTCTGAATGGAACATGCTCTTTCAAATATGTTTGAGTTTTTTTACAGAGTGCGTGTATAAGTGTGTATATGCATGTTATTTGAAAGGGAGCATTTTGGATATGAAATGGGTATTTTGGATAAAAACTATAATTAAAGGCAGCTGCATAAAATTACAGTTTCTGTCTTGAATTTTTTTTCCTTCTTTCCATTTTATCCTCCATTAGATGGCGGCGTTGTGAATATGCAGCATATCAATGCTGACCTATTGAAAGGAAAGCAAGCATTTTTAACACATCTCAATTGCTTTTTCATTAGATATCTTGTGAATTTCAAGAGGAAGAAGGGTGAACCAGAAATGATAGATGGAAATAGTAGATAAAGAAATCTGCATGTAGTGTGCAGAAAACTAGCTAGTAGGAAAGGATCATTCAGTCCTTTGTGTGTTTCTGCTTGTTTAAAAAATGTAAGAAAACTAGCTGTAGTAAAAAGTAAAGCCAGGCTATGAATTTACCATTGATTTTTTTCTATACACCTCTTCTTACCTGAAAAAAATACTATCTTAGTTTTGTGCTTTAACAGAGTTATTAAACTATAGTAAAGTTCTTTCAAAGTTTTTTCATGTAAGACTATGTTTTAGCAAATCAATTTGCTTCCAATTTGAAAAAAAAATCACTGAGGTTTTTTGTGGCAAGGTTTTGGTAGTATTGAGTTGCTTTAGCAGTGGCTAATAACCACCATCTATTGATCACAAGCAGTCCACACACTGGACATAGCCCCAAAATGAACTTGCTGCTGCCCAAAGCTGAGCATGTCAGCAACTCTGGTGGCATTCATGTGATAGCAAATTTTGAAAGAATAAAAATCACTCTGCAGCAGCTGTGAGAGAAAAGAGTGAGAAAAATGCTAAAGAATCATCCCTGCAGATACCAGTCAGGAGTGAAGTAAAGCCTGAAAGACGGGTGTGAAGGAAGTTGGTTTTAGTTTGGTTCATGTTTCTCACTGTCATAATCTCTTATTAATTGACATTAATATATTTTCCTCAAAAGAAGTCTGAGCTGGTAGTTGGCCAGTGATCTGCCTGTCCTTACCTAGACCCGTGACATTTTCCATCTTATTTTCTCCCCCTGTCCTTCTGAGGAGAGCAAATGGAAGAGCAAGTTGGTGGACACCTGGCAGTCAGCCAGGATTAACCCATTATAGTAATTTATGTACTGTAGATGTATTGATTGACTTAATGTAGTTGCCTACTGTCAAGTATTTTGGGCACTGGGTACAATGACTTTAATCTGAAAATTGACTCAGCTTCTACAGTATTTCAAATGGAGGCTCCTTTGAATTTTCATGATCATTAAGATTCTATTTAGATAGGACAAAAATACTCTATGCAGATGCATTAGAAAAACAATGCCAAAATTCCTTGGGGGACTAAAGTCAGGGATTAGATTAAAGTTGATGAGGAAAGCATTGCAGGTGATTCTAGCGTCTGCACTGTACAGTGGGTTGGATTACATGGATAGAGCACACCCTTCCAGACCTCAGACATCATACTCCTCTCTCTTGCTTCCTTTCTACTCTTTGTAGAAAAAAAGGCGAAACTGTAACTTGATGTGGTACTTGTATGTATTTATGTTTTGAAGAGTTAAGTGCTGGGACTGTAAATGCCTGTAAAGAACTTTGGGTCAACAGGATATTACATGAGTTATTTTTAAAAGTTAAATTCTGATGTCACTCAAGATATGTGCAATCTCTGGATTCGAGGTAGCAAGGTTTGCTTAAAAGTATCAAAACCAGCTAATGGAGCAGAAAGAATACTATATTCTTTTTGTTCTTAACCCATAGGAGTTAATGAAACCATCGAGTGTGTTTTCTCTTGAATAATCCTCTCCTCTTGAAAATTGAGGAAAAGTGAAAAAGGAAAATACTGATTAAAGTAGAATTGTTTTGTTCGTGTGGGATTTTTATTCTGGGCTTTTTTACTGCAAACTGTGGCATATTCCAGTATTTGTCACTTAAAAATACCTCTCTTGTCTTGCAGTGCACTTGTAGGAGAGACATGGTGTCAATATCCATGGATGTCTTTGTGAGAAAGTTTCAACCAGAGAGATACCAGCTGTGGAAACAGGGCAAGGATTTATATACCATTGATCATACAAAACCAACTCCTGAATCAACACCTGAAGTGAAGATCTGGCTACAGAGAAGAAGGAAAATACAGAACTTGCCCAAGAGGTATTTATGCTTCTTTGCCATCTATTTAAGTCTTTACATGATTCCAGTGTCTCTTCTGTTTCATCTTGGCCACTTCCTCTGATGTTGTCTTAGTTTCGGCCACAAGAGATTTTATTTTCTCATAGTAGCAGCGAGGCAGTGGGGCTTGGAGCTGCGTGGTTGTGCCTAAATTGTTCTCTACCATTAACAGGACTGCTGAGGGACAGAAGTAAGGGATTCTCACTTCCGAGAAGGAAGGGGATGTGGTGTGCACGCAGGGCCTGGGGGCTATAATGTCCTTGTGTTTCGGAAAGCGTCATGGCTCTGGATTGATTGGATTCAAATGAGCATTTTGTGTGTAGTCACCTGCTTATATAAACTGTTGTTGTTGGTATTGTTGCTGTTACTGTTAATTTTCTTAACTCATTGCTGTTTCGAGTAAATTATCTCAACCCATAATCTCTGTCTTTTCTCTCTCTCCCTTTCTCTCTCTCACTGGAGGGACTGGAGGGAGAGAAATGACTGCATGGATTTTAACATTCAGCTGGGCTTTAACTATGTCACATGTTTTCTTTTAATTAATTTCCTTCAGAGAAAAATGGGTTTTTTTTCCTGCTTTCTGTATTAAGATGAACCACGCAACAGACCAGTCTTTTTTCAGAGTGACTTTCAGTGTGAAAATTTAGCTTTAACTTATATACTATACTTTAACTTATAAGTGAGTACCTAAACAAGTTAGTGATTATGGAGAACATCAAAATGCATTCAAGTGTGTCACTTAAAATCTCTCTGTAGTAAAGGTTATTCCAGTGTAAATTTCAAGGTATGGATGGTTACCATTGTTTCTAGAGATCACAGCAACCAAAAAAACAAGGGAGAAGACTCCTAAGAGCTGAAAAGGAGATTAAACAGGAAAAACTTATCATAAAGCTGTGATAGAATCCCACCAGCCATTTCAAGTCTCTAAGTAACAGCCCTCACTGCCATTTTACTCTAAGGAGGTACCACTGCCTATTTGTTACACTCTTGCAGCCAAAATCTGTCTTTGTCTACCACAGGTCAATGGCAGATCATAATAAGGGCTAAATCTCAGTTGGTGGTGCCGACATCACCAGAAATTTAGGAGAATAAAAGAAATTTAGAAGAATAAGGAAATTTAGGAGAATAAAGTCTCTCAGCTTGTCACTGAAGCTATAAAACCTTTGACCTTTTAAAGCAGTTTTATATCTATTTTATTGAGATGCATTATGTTTTTTGTTTGCATTGCACATTTTTTGTACTATTGTGCTTTCCTGTCTTACTTAACAGGATCTTTATGGACTTTCTTCATTATCTAACAAAGGTCTGCCTAATTTCTAGCCAAAGTTGGGAGTTTTCTTGGTATCTTGGTATTTTAGTGCAGCTTTTTTGAGTTGGAGATAATACTGATTTTTTAAAGATCTTCCTTCTCCAAAGAATTTTACAGTGTAGTGGCTTTTTAAACTTGGTCTTAAATCAAACTTCCTCATTTTCTTTGTAAATTAATGTATGTCTTGAGGAAAAGGTAGGAAAGTCAACCTGTAAAGTAAAGGACCATCTAGCGCTGTAGTGGAACATTGTTACTGAAAATGTAATACCGCACTTGTTCTGGATAATGGTAGTTTGTGAGGTAGAATCACTTCTTGAAGACAGCTAGTGTAGCAGCTGAACAGCCAGTTTGTTAGTACATGTATAATACTGACCTGGACTCGCAGAGAGAGTAATTCCGTTGTTTAACTAGGTGAATGTAATTTTTCCTTGTAGAAGGTTTCCCTGCATCTATTGTACAGCATAAATGCAAATTCCCACTTGGACAAGCAGTGATTCATTTGGGAGTACCCTTAAGGATAGGTGGTTCTGAGTAAAAACAAAGACTTTCTAGTAATTATATTGAAAGTTTTATCACAGGAACACATGGGCTGACTTACGCACCTTGCTAAGCTAGTAAAAACAATTCCAGTGCCGTTTAACTCTTGAGTCAGCTTTTTTCAGGCATGGTAGCAGCATGCATTGCAGAGGAGGATAAAATGTTTATTCAGCTTTGTTTCTAGCGTAATGTGTGAGTTAAAATTACAGTTTTAATTATGGGAATAATACAAGTGAATAATACAACAAAGTGAAAATAAAAATACCATCTATGGGAATCTTCATTAATATAGTGACAGAGAGAGCCTTATCTCTGACATTTATAGCTGAAATCCATTACTGCTATATAACATTTAATGACTGCATGTAAATAGTAATAATATTTTCTGTTATTTACAATGTGAACTGGTGGTTCTCTCATACTTCAGCAAATTTTTTGGAAATTTCTGATTTTTATAAAGAATGTGTTGAAAGATACATATTTGTAGCCACAGAATAAAATGTAGGGGGCAGCAAAATGTTTTTCTGGAGATGCGTAGAATCTAAGATGCAAGACCTTTGTAAAACTCACTTAAAACTTTGTAAAATTCAGTGATTGTAGTGCTTTTATCTCTAATGTGTTATGAGCTTTGAAACCTGCTGTATGATGACATTAAATACTCCTCTTGTGTCACATAGTTGAATTTGAAACTGGACTAATTTCCTATTACATTTATTCTGAGCATATAAATTATGAGCCTATTTCTAATGGGTTTGCCATTTCTCCTGCCTTAAGCTTTCCCTTACACATCTGAGGGTGCAAAAACTTACACTCTATCTTTATTTTCAACTTTTTTTTTAACACAGAATAATGATATCTATTGCTTGATATTGTAGCCTTTCAGAGTATTTGGTGATCATAATTTTTACCTTTTTCAGATGCTTGTTGGTTCTGTTAAAACTCATTTAAAAACCTCCAAACAGATCAGCTTTTATGAGGATATTCAGAGTAGTCTCTTATTAACACTAGGGTTTGGAAATATCACCTGATTTTACTGCTACTGAAAGAGTTTTGTCTTCATTATTCTTGTAAGATAGTTCTTCTTTGGGCTCAAAGAATGATTTATTAAAAAGCTAGTTTGTGTGCTAGTTAAGTAATAGTTACTTAAAGATGGTTTTACTTTTAGAATTTAACAACTTTGCCATGTAATGGTGATAAAAGATTAGAAGGTTAAATCCAATCGATTGTTAATCTATCACTTAATAAATTGTAGCACTATCTCAACACAAAAAGGTGAAAAATTGTCAGTTTTTTACCACTTTAAGCAGGTGAAAGGGACATATATTGGTAGATGTTTTATCTTATCCAAGACAGACTTTCTACTCTGACAGCAATATCTCCTATAACAGCTTCCAGCACACCAGATCTCGATCTAAAAAGCTTAAAACTCCAGAGGACAAGAGAGTATCTGCTGTGGTAGCTGATGCAAAAATCATAGTGACAGAAGCAGCTACTGATGGCTTCAAGGTCAGTGAAGAACCAGAAAAAAAAGTGAGAGTGGTAAACACAGGATTGCATTCTGGGGAAGAAGAAGACAGTAGTAGAATGCATCTGGATCAGCATTTATTGGATCATGTCAAAGTTTCAGGTGAGATAAGCACTGATTATGTTTCACATGTAAGTTGTAGGCTGTTTGTACTCTAATGCAACAAATCAGTGGATATTAAACTAAAGTGTTAGCCTAGAGTAGCATACTAAAATATTTACACAGAGAGTTATTTGTGCAAAACAGATTGATATTTGGTAAGAAAGAGAAAATACCAAAGTAATTATTCTTAATTGAGAGTGATACCACCAGAACTCTTTTAATTGTTTTTTAAAGGAGCAAAAAGAGAGAGGTTTTGTAAATTATATTTCTTCAGTGGACTCATATGTTACAGCAAAATGTTTTTGATATGGAAATAGTACCCAATGTCTTAACACTATTCAAACAGGACAGAACATAGATTCTTGTGAGTATGCTACATGTATTTACATGATGAATCTACAAATTAGATGTGCTCTATACCTGTGCACAAAAATGTTGTATTTTGAGCCTCCAGATTCCTTTTAATTTCCTCTGGAACTGTCTGACAGTTACAAAGGTCTTGTCAAGGCAAAGATTTTTTTTTTTTTCCCTCTACAACTTTTTTTATTCTAATATACTTGGTCTATTCTGAACTTAATTTATTCTATTTCACATTCCATTGTAATTCTGATACAGTTCCTCATTCCTGTTCATAAGGCAAACTGGACTTTTCATTTCAATTTTAGAAGGTCCTATTTTGTTTTATATTGCTACTGAAAATTCACTTTCAAATTCCATATAGACAGTGTTTTAATTATTGTGAATATTAGTAGTTATGTTACTGTTTACTTGGAGGTGATAATCACTGTGATTGAGTCACGTAAAGATACCAAGATTCTGCAATATGGAAGTTTAGGAATTCCTCTACACAAATTATCTGGTGCTCTATCAAAGCATTTCTAGGTCTGGTCTAGGTTTTTTTTTAAAGGTAGTATTGCTTTATATCTTCCCACAACTTTTAATAGAGGTTTGGAATGTTTATGACTGCAGAGAAAATAGTATTTAGTTAGCACCCATTCTGTGTTTATGGGCAAGGGAAGGAAAAACAGAGAAGAGTGGAGAGCTGTCCACTCTCCTTTGTCCTCTTAATGTGTGGTGCCTGGACCTTTGTAGGAAAAAGAACGTTTTTAGATATGATAGAAGCAGTACTTGTGTTGAAGAAGGTAGTTTGCTCTGCATAGTCTTAACTAGTATGTCCATTGTTTTCAGTTGAAGCAGTAGTACATGTTACTATTGTCTTTGTGTTACTAAGTTTTATATTCATTTCACTTGGAAATTTTTCAGAAAAAACAAGTTCAAATAACCTTTGTGAAGAAAGAGTAGCAAGGGATTTAACAGAAACCGTTTTCTTTAATATCATGGATGTGCTGCTGAATCAGAATTCAGTGCAGTGTATGCCAGACATCTTCAGGAATGTTTTTTGAGGGACCTTTCTAGCCCATTGTTCTGTCTTTTCAATGCAAGCATCAGCAGAGGAAGAATTTTTCATAAAGTAAAATCCACTCAATTTCACTCTTCAATATTACTTGAATATACAATTATACTAATTTAAAAAAAATGGAATTATGCTAATTGCTTTTCATTTTTAGACTGATGCTCTTGTTTGAAAAATTTTCTTGGTATCTATTTGAATTATATCTTTGTAATTATATACTAATAATATTTGGTTATTTTCATTTTTAAACAGGCATAATAGGTAAAAAATGCAAGGTAGAAGGTTCAATGTACCAGCCTTTTATATTTTTTTCATTCACTCAAAGTGCATGTAAGCAACCTGGGTAAAGACTGTGGAAGCTACATGAATATTGATTATTTTTAATTAAATGAAGACCTGCTACATTTTAAATGCAAAATACTGATTAAATTATCAAAACTATATTTCATACTCTAAACTCAAGCCATTTACATTTAATTTATTCTTTGATAAAACCTATGCTCCACTTTTGTGTATGCCCTTCCACCAAATGGTTTTCTGTGTGATTTCTAGATGAGGAACCATGCTTTGAATTTGAATAATTTAGATTGCTGTGAAATTCAGTATGGTAATGTAAAGTGGCATTTATTAACAAATCATATTCTTAATTTATAGGAAGCATCCCTTCTGACTCAATTTTGAACCCTGTTCCTGTACTAGAGAAAACAAAAATTGAAGATAAGGACAGGATAGATTCCAGTCATTCTTCTTTTACTCTTGAAGATTCTGTGGCTAGCGAGGCTGCTTCTGATAGATGTAGAAAAGAAGACAGCTTGAAATCTCAGAATCAATATACTTCATCCATACCGTACCATAATGCAGAGGACCAAACTTCTGGAACGGAAAATCCAGATAGAGAGGAAAGTGTCTCAACAGAGGATGGTATCAGCAACCTAGAAAGTTCTGGAAGTAGTTTGGAACATGGAGAAGTGCCCATTGTAAAAAAGGGTGAAGAAGACAGAATGGAAATATCTTGTGTATGTGAAACAAATTACATCATAATAGTAAAATATTCTTGATTTAATGAAATATGAATGAGTGTTTTTCTAATGAGACCTGATGTTAAAGCATTTAAGAATATGCATGATTTTAATCGGATGATAATTTGAACATGTTTTGAGGTGTTTAGGCAAGAGTGGCAATTTTGATCCAAAAGCAGACTGTTTTTGGAGTTTGCTTATTGACATATTTTTCCCTGTTATTTTAGATGTCTGGTAATTTCACTTTTTATTTGTGAATCTGAATTGTCAGCAGCTATTCTCAAAGGTATTCCCATATTCACTGCCTGCCAATATGAGCAGGGCTGTGAGCTTTACCTGCTTACTATTCTTAGATTTTGGAAATAAGCTGAAATATGTAAAGGAAACACTTGAAGGAAAAGAACCTGCTATTAAAAGGAATATATTTTCAATTTCTAAACAGTAGGTTTTAGTAATGTTTTCTCTTTGGGCCACCTACAAATATATGGCCTTTTTTTCCCTCTTGCTGTTCGGCTATGATGCATGGTCAGCTTTGATTTCAGGATGCAAAATGAAAAATTAGGCTGTGGTGGTTGTCAGTAGCTTCCAGAGTGGTGAGCTGAATCTCAAATTGGCAGAGAGAAAGCAGGAAATCTACTGCCAAGTTGTGAGACTTCATGGGGAATATATTTTAGAAGCCACGCTAAAAATCATGCTGACTCTTCCACATATGTGAACTGTAATGATTTTTTTCAATGTTGTATGTTTTGATAATCTTGGATCCAGCCTTTCCACTGTTATAAGGAGCAGTACAAACATTTCAGTGTTTAATTAACATGTATTAGAGATTGTATCTCTTCCTGTGCCTTTCAACCACACTATATTTACGTATTATGTTTCAGATTTTCTGTAGTATTACTGCATATTCTTTCTTTCTCTTTCTTTTCTCTTCTGTAAGTGAAGAAGTGTACTGTACAAATGCAATTTAAAAAGCCTGACAGTTCGCTTTTTACTTAATTACTAACTGTTATAGACCATAAACCTGTTTTCTGCTTTGACCAAATCTTCTGCTCTTTGCTTATCATGGTAAATATAATGTTGTTTTATAATTTACTTCAAGGGGCATCTATATAATCTGCTAGGTTGGATTCAAGGTCTTGAGGCACAGAATGCTGTGGTCTGTAAGAATTGAGTGAAACTCAGTCCTTCCCACACCTCTGCCAGTGTCCCTGCCCTTCCTCTGGTCCTGAACCTCCAGACACCATTAGTGACTCATTTTCTTTGGGATTCCTCCAGTGGCACTTCAAGACTTTGAAGTGTTGGCCTTAATTCTGGAAGCTTGAATAACTTTAAACTTAATGTACATAGAAGTGTTTGAGGGAGGAAATAATTTCTTCGTATACTAAATCAACATGCTAATGATTTATCAGGACTCTTGGTTTCTTATCTCAGCTCCAGATTTTTTTTTTTAATTTTTTTATTCTTGAGGAATTTTTGGAATCTTTCACAAACTAAGCCAGCGGGTTTCTGCCTAATTTTTCTAGCCACAGTTAGTGGCTATATTGTACTACAGGTATGCAGAATTTTTTGCAAAAAATCAGGAGGATGCTGATCTTCCACTCAAGCATCACATGAGCAAAACAGGATTTATGCTCTCTAATTTGGGAAGGGCTGCAGTAAATTATACGTGAAATGATTTGTGTATGACAAGGATTGCACTTCTTAAATTAAAATATATGTTCTTAATTAGAGGCAAGTGTTGTATTGGTACACTAAAGGTTCCTTCAAGTATACTGTGGTAGTATTTACAGACTTGGTATCTGTGCTTGTTTACAGAAGAATGTTTATGTTTTTCATAATTAATTATACAGAATTATGTACTAAATTAGTTGTGTCTTTTCCTTTCAGTCAGAGGAAGTTGAAACAAAGAAAATATCTAAGAGTTGGCGTCATCCGCTACATAAACCCCCAGCTAGATCTCCAATGACTTTGGTTAAACAGCAGGCAACTAGTGATGAAGGTGAGTGGACTATTTAATACATTTTCAGATGATAATTTTATGATTTTATGAGACTATAAATATATAGGCATTTAGAGAGTCACTGCCTTGTGCAGACAGGCTACAAAATCTAAGAAATGTTCCCAACATAGGGGTTTCCTTCTCTGAAGTAAATATAAAAAAATAAATCTGCTTTACCCAGCAATCATGTATACAGCCCCCCAAAGTTGATGAACGAAGCTACTTTTTTTATCAAGTGTGACTTGTGAAGATTCTAGAAATGTGCATCAGAAGTATAGATCAAAATGGAGAACAAGCTCATTCCTTTTTCATATCACTGTACCATTTTCGTTGCGTAAACCACAAAAGTTTCAGGTGCTGTTTTCCAGAATCTCCTCAGTAGAGCTGGAATTTAGTTCTCATACTACCTTAGTTAGTTTGATAATCTGGTGCTAATGCCATGTCTGTGACTATGGGTCTGATCCCAACATCACTGCATACTTCTGTGTTTACATGCAATTTTTACCTGATTTTTTTCCCACTCAAATACCTTTGATTAAGAGTAGCTGTTTCTTACAGCTGCAGATAAATTTTCTTGACTTGAGAGACAGCATGCCTGTTAATTGATTCTTCTTCTTGTAACTAAGCAATATTATACTTTCAGTTGGCAAGTTAGGCGTTGTTGAGCTGACTGCTGTAGGTTCAATTGACCTCTTGTCAATACATCTCCCTCCTTGTTTCAACCCTGAAGTAATTGATTTGTGTCTTCTGCCTCACTAGTTTTAGAAAGCTATACTTTCTCTTTCATTTTTTATCTGAGCTGCAGCTTTGCCAGGCATGATACTTCAATTAGCTGTTAAGCATCTTTCTGAAAATTAGAGACAGCTTAGACCCATGATCTGTATCATATATGAATATGTTTGAATACCTTGAGGGCTAGACAGAGCATATTTCAGAAGATGTTACGGTAATTTAGAGGATGATATTAATATTAAGTTTCATCTAGTAAAGTAATTAAAGATTTAATAGGTGGTAGGTTGCAGTAAAAGTGCTCTTTTTTAATTAGAGATTAAATTCCTTTTGCCTGCTGATGCTTTTTCAACATTATGGTTGAAATATATTGTGGATTTCCTATATACATGGATTGTGTATGATATAATCTGACTAGATGATGATACAATGACAGTTTTGAATCAAGGATTTTTCTAATACCAAGACATTCTTCATCTCATCCAGCAGTTTGCCAACTTCTTGTTGTATTAATGGTTTGTGAAAGTGTCAACATCCTGAAAAGAAATCATATACCTTAAAGTCTTTCCTCTTTGCTTGATGATTGTCCTTCCAATAGATAAGAGTGTATTTTGTTAGGAAAGTAAGAGCTGTCTTAGAGTCAGTAGCCATTAAGTGTGTCTGCTTTCTGATTGAAGGAAGTAATTAAGAATTTTATTGGACATGGCAAGTTTTGGTATTTCTAAGCTGGAACTGGAGTTATTATTATTTTCATTCATCTGTCTCTCATTGTAATCTAATTATTGGCTGACTTTTGTAACAGCACCAAAAGAGAAATGGTAGCATTTGGGTGAGCAGGATGTTTACATCCAAGGCAGAGATTAAAGAAGTGATGAAGGAGACTGGCAAACTGTAGCCCCATTAAGTTGCCTGACTCATGATGGCATGAGGGCTAGACGACTGTCTGATTTTTTTCAAGATTGTTTGTGTCAGATGCTAGGGAAGTAATCCGTATCAGTGTGCTTATGATTCCATTGTCTTTATGAAGATGGTTCGTCCATATTCCGGATAGTGGTTAGTAGAAATGTAATTCAACATTCATACTTAGTTCTTGGTCTCTGTGGTTTTGGGCAAAAATGATGCTGGCTGAGACTATGATAGTATAGTCTCTTGATACAGTAATTTCTGATTGTGTCACAAGGGGAGGATTTATGTGTTGTACATTAGTTTGTGTTCTATTTTATCTGAGTCCAGTAAAATAATAACTGCAAACAAAATAAAGGAAGAAGATATGGGCTAGTGTTGTTGTGAAAAGTTAAGAAATTGAGGCTTTTTATTTAATCTGCAACTCATATCACTTTCCACAAGTTGGAAAGTGTTCTGATGGTCTGTAGCCATTTCTAATACAGATAATATATATTCAAATTAATATACTTGAAGTCTTTCAGGTACTAGGGTTCTATTAAGAAGTTTCTGTGAATAGAGGTGATCAGCGGATGTTAATAACATGTAGGCAGCATTCTTTGACACTGTCATCCATTTCAGAATTGTAATTTTGCAAGGAGAATATTACCATTGTTGAACAGCATGCTTAAATCTTAGCAGAAACTTTCTGAATTCATTTTTAATACTGAGTTCTTTGGCAGAAATGAATTTTTTTTACATGATCACTTGGACATTTGAGGTTTATGCTTTCTTTTTATCACTGTATATTCTTATATATGTTGTGTATTCCTTTATGAAAAATAATTAGGTTAATTGATTATTTCTTGTCTATTGGTGTTATTTTTTTCACTGTCACTGAAGCCTTTCCTTAGGTATGTCTGACTTCTTGTGGAATTAATTCTTAAAAGATTGAGCACTGAGAAATACTAGGGACTGGGGAATCAATCCTAGAAATTGGAGCTCAAGTTGCCAATTCAAGAAAATAAGTGCAGCAGTATGCAGCAGTACAGTGTGGACTGTATGTCACACTCAACATACTAACAATTTTTACGTAATGAACCTTGGTTTTATACTCAATGCAATATGTTAACTTGTGGTAATAATATTCTGTTGTATTTAATACAGTTATATTTCTGCTCACTTAAGCAATAAAAAAGCAAATTCAGCAGAAGGAGCAGGCATACTAACTTTGCATGCACATTGATTGGTCCCAGAGATTTCTTTCCAGCACTATTTGGTCACGCAACATTAGAAACTGTTTTTAAATGCAAGTTGACTAGAATTTCCCATTGCCCTAAATGATATAATTATAGTGTATAGACTGAATTCAGTATGGACCTCTCTGTATATGTTTTTTAGCATTTTAAGTATGATTCAGAATTTCACTGTAGTTTTGCTTTCATTATTTGTAAGGTAAGGAAAGAGAGAGAACTTCTGTAAATCTAAACAATGGCTTCTGCTATGAGAAGAAGCCTTGGTTTTTACATTCACTGTCAGCATCCTGAGAGATATGCTTGATTTGATATTACTAATCAAACCATTTAAGGCTTGTTTGGTAACATCATAAATAGACTAAGCCTGCTTAAATGGGGGAAAATTACACTTGTAGATGCAGATACTATTCTTTTGTTTCAGAGCTTAAAATGGGAGATTTTGCTTGAAGATTCTCACTTACTTCTGAAAGAAATTTTTTTTCCTGGTGTTGCGCAGGTAGATAAAAATTTGCTAACCAGTTGATAGAAGCATGTTTATATTTACCACATTAATATTACAATTTCCAGTATTGCTTTCCCTCCCACAGTGTTTTGTTGAATGAAGTTTTACTTCTTTAAAATACTTTGCTTTTGTGTGAATATGGGTTAATCAAGCACATAATTTATGTATGTTTTTCATATATCATCATCATTTAGCACAGAAGAGTCCAGCACTAACTACCCTTTCAACAGTCTTTAGTATGCTAGAAAAATGTATTTCCTGTGATTTTCTCTGGTACCTGTATTACTTCTGTTATGTTTAAATCCAATTTTCAAGATATGATTGACGTAATTGCAAAAAATTCTGACACTTAAAAAGCGTGTGGTGTTCTGAAGACCCTAAGAAACCTTTTGTAAAAATCTGGTGTATCTTTAGTAGGTATTTAGCAAAGGAATGTGTTAAAGCATCAAATAAATGCTTTTCCTGAATTTCCAGTACTCTTGTCAACCTTTGGACCACCAGCTGATTTCCAGAAATGGCAAGAACTGAGAGCTTTGATTATTACCATTGGTTGTTCTAGTCCTTTGACATATTTCATGAGTAGCAGCAGTTATCTGCCTTTTAGTTGACACCTACAGGATCTAAGATTAGCCAGTATTTTGATCAAGAGGGGAATACGAACCAGTTCTTCTAATATATATTCTCATTTGCTGGACAGTGGTACATGTTGTGATCATTGAAGATTATCTCCAGATGAACCTTGCAGCTCTAATTGTGCTGCTTTCTTAGCTTTAAAATAGGGTATTTTACCTCATAAAGGACTGCATGGAATTACAGTCTCGTATAGAAAGGCATATATAATTTCTCTTATCAGGTGTGCCAAAATGAAAATTGATTTCCTGCTGCATTAGTGCAGCCTCTGAGTTGCCTTCTCAAGGGTAGCAATGGAGTTGGTAGGCAAACTGGATGTGGTGTTTACCAAGGAGAGACAGATATCCCTTCTGCAGGATGATCTTTTGTAGCTGATCTTCTCCGTAGTTATGGTCCAAAGAAAAACACAAAAAACCTATGACTTGCATTTATAAAGGATTAATTAATTGATGTATTGGTGAAGAGTATTGCCTAGTAAGTTATTCTAGTAATAACTTTAGTTTTTCAACTTAAACCCTAGCCCAAAGAATTATCATCACCTTTGTCAAAATCTGAAGCTGCATTGTAAACCATTAGTATTGAAAGTGACTTAGTTTTAATGCCAAAGGGATTTTGCTAATTGTCTTGGCTGAGAAGCGTATGTAATATATATTTTTTTAATGTACAAAATAATTACATTTAATAAATTGATTCTTGAAGGAGTTTAAATGCAGTTGTTTTCTAGTGTATGAAGTGTTTATGGGATATTTGTTTCAGTGATCTGCAGGAGCTGTAGCTTGAAGATACAAATTTGTAATTCTAATTTGGCATTGATTTGTCATTAATTTGGATCTGTGATTTAGTGTGTTTTGCATCTTCTGTACTTAACTTATCACTTATATACTGAACTTATGAAGAGGTCTTGGTTCAGTGGAGAACTTCTGGACAATCTTAACTGAACACATTCTAGTAACCTTGTTCCTCAAATTTCACTTGTGTTTTGCCCAGAGGAGCTTGTGCTGGAATGGTATATTGATGTAGGTTAGATTTGTGCTGCCTGAGAGATACAAAATAACCATAAAATATGTATTCCCCACTCGGTACTTTTTTTTCTCTTTAGAGTAGCATAAAACAGGAGTATGGTCTAACAACTTAATAACTGAATATTTATTTGATCATATAATATCTGGCAGTATGGTCAATGATGTTACGTTTTAATTTCCAAAGTAAGGAAGTACCACCAAGTAATTCTGTTGTATCTGAGTGACTTGTTTTATTAATAGGCAGGACATGCCTGATGATGAGGGAGAAAGCTTTCGTTTTTTTCTACCTTGGAAGACTATGGTGTTTAATTAGTAACTCAGTAAGCATGTATATAGATGGCAGTATCAGTTCCTAAAAATTCCAGTGTAATTTTAGTTATTGATCAAGTTTCATTGTCCTAAGTGCATTGACCACAAACAGATTACATTAGAATGCAAACTATGAATTTTGTTCATAAGAACTGTGAAAAATTACATGAGAGAATGGAATTAAAAAAGCAGCTGCTAATAAGTGCTATGAATTAAAGCTTTTCAATAGAGCAGATATCTGCTAATCTTTAGCTTGTAGTTTGTACTTGTAGTGCTTTTGTACGGGCAACCGTGTTTTTTGCTGATAGGCTGTGCAGTCAATTCCAGCAGATCTTCTTTTGTTTCTGCTTTGATTTTGCTGAGATGCCTCTTTGAACAGATTTATAAATACAGGTGCTATTATTTAAATTTACACAGTGCAAAGACAGGTGAAATTACTGGAATTGCTTTAATACTATATATATATATATACATACATATATATGCACACATACATACATATATACAGTAATGGAAATTATGATACCAATATGCTGTAAATACTTCATGTTGGCAGTCCATACAGATTTAAGAACATCTCCCTTTCTGTGGCCTCCTGTCCACATTTTTAAAAAATTGCCTGACTAGTGGATCACCTCTGAGCTTGGTTTCTGGACATGGTAAGTAGCTATTCCTGGAGACACTCGATAGGTCATGGACTTTAGCATCAGTGAGAATGTGTTGCTTGTGCTTCAGCTTAGGTAGCCAGAATAAGTAGACAGCTTTGACAATTTAAACATTAATTTCTAGGGTTAAATTCTTCATTCTATATGCACAAAAAAGTTGTGCATGTGGAATGCAGCTATTTAGGGAATGCTGTGACTGAAATACTGGTTTTTACCCCTTATAATTATTTAGTATCCTTGTGATGTAGTGTTTCAAATAGAGAATTGTTTTGTTGTGGAAATTAGTAAGCAACCAAAAATGGTAATTTTCAAAAATAACGATGCTATATTTCCATAAAACTAGTTTTACAGTTCATTTCAATGTAAACTGAATCTCTATGCTATGAGTCCTCAGAGCTTTCTCTAAGTTAGTTTATTGGAATCATAGCAATGTAAATCAAATACATTTTAGTTACTTTGCAATTTTTTAGAGAGAAAGATTTGGGTCCTGTACAGCCTGGCAGGATCATTTTACATATCCCACATATTGAAAATGCAATATAATAGGAATTTTACTTCATGTAAGTTACACTATTTAAATGTTTCTTTTACTTGTTCTAATGTGCTGTGTTAATTTCTCTTCTCACTTATGCACTAGTGCTCAGAAGTAAATACCCAGCAATCTGTGAAGCCCTGCTTTTCTCTTTTCTCCAACTTAGAATCTTTCAGTTTTTCTTATTTATCCAAAGTATCGGTGGGATCAGTGCTTCCTGCTTTCCATGAAAAATCATGGTCAGGGTTTTCCCATCCCTCCTTTTCAAGGTTATTGGTGAAATTTTTCCAGCCTTTGCTAGTATTTATACTAGCTTTATTTACTGTTTTAAATGATAGTGTTCCTGTCTGCAGCCAGTCTTAATCGCAATGAGATTTTTCTTACTAGATTCTTATTTGTGACTAACACCAAATCAGAAAGAATGTCTTTGCCAAAGTGATCCTTACTCTTTTAGTGAGTACCACTCACCCTCAGGAAAAGCTGCTGACTGTGCCAGTTAATGTAGGAGTACAATAC
Organism: Motacilla alba alba; assembly: GCF_015832195.1. Lineage (NCBI taxonomy): Eukaryota > Metazoa > Chordata > Aves > Passeriformes > Motacillidae > Motacilla > Motacilla alba. The sequence continues at coordinate 59,803,387 of NC_052046.1, read as the reverse complement.
ACTCTGACCAGGTTCTTCAAGATATTCTGTGTGAGGATGGTTTAGTGAATAATACAGGATTTTCATATTTGAAATTACATGGGATTTCAGTTTAGCAGAGTGATACAGCAACACACTTAAATTACGGTGAAGATACAAATTATGTTTAGCAGGGTGTTGAATTTTAATATACAGTTCAGTTAATAATACAATATACTATACAATACCAGTACAAATTACATTGAGCAAAGTGTAGCAATCACAGTACACAGTTCAATCACAAAACCAATGTGAATTTGATGACAGGGCTCTAATAGTATGCCAAAGGAAAATCAGAGTATCCCAGTATCAAATCTTCCAAATCTGTCAAATTGCCTTTTAATTTTTTTTTAAATGATGAATCTTTCAAACTTTTCAAAACATTTTCAGATCTTCTACACCTGATGTCTTATACTTTTTTCTATTGAACTTTTCTTTTATTAAAGCACCCCATTACTTTGTTTTGGGGGCTAAACCTGATTTGATCCAGGAGCTCTTCAGCTTAATTTCTATAGCTCTGATTCAATATAGTTGTCTTTCCATGCAATTTTTATGAGAACTGAAGTATTAATAGCTAATTTAGCAATTAGGCTCTCTAACCAAAAGTGTACACATACTTTATATTACTTGTATTCAGAGGTCCCATACAAGAAATGAAACTTCTTGAAGAGTACAATAAATTAAAGAGTTCATATTTTGCTATGAGATCTGTATCTTTCATTGCTGAAAAAAAAAAAAAAAGAAAGACAATTTCCAATTTCTGAAACCAAGTTTGCTGATACACTGCTGGAACAGTAAAGTTTTCAAGTACAAGACTTTTTCCCAACTGTCTTCTTTTTATATATATTTTTTATTTGTATTATTGTTATTTCCTCCAGGACATTTGAAACTATAGATAATGTCTCCCAGGGCTGAGATTATGCTCAACTACCTGAAAAATAACAGATGCTTCTGTGCTCTTCATAGCGGAGAATGCAGCTCTACAATGCCAGGAAACATCAGTGGAACATAACCCCAAGCAGCAAAATCATTGTTGAGATTGGCAAAAGCAAATTGTACTGTATTAGTGTCTATGGCTTTTCACATCTGCTGGTTTAAATCAGAAAATGCTGGCAACAGCCCATTCTGCAAATGGCCCAAATGTTTTCTGCCTGATAATTTGAGTTTAACTTAGTAAGCAAAAACCATTCAAAGCATTAGCATTGTGTGTTGGAGCAAGCTTCCCACAAACTGTTAAACCAGTAACATTAGTGGAAACCATTCATTCACTTACTCACTTGGAAAGCAGCATAGTGACTGTTCAGAAATACTTTGCTGTGGAAGGAGTTTCCTTTTTATCAAAACAGATCCTGGGCTATAATTTTTGTTTTTGTCTACATAGTTTGTTTTAATGAATTGTTTCACTTTTCTTAAAGATGCCGAGGAGTACAGATGCATATGAATATCACATTAATGAGAACTGGTATTTCTGAAATTACATTATGGAGATTAATTGATCCTATAGAAATACTGTTTTCAGGTACAAATATGATAGCAGGAACTATCATCAAGTTTAGCATTGCTAATCACCTTGTGCTGTCAGTAATACTATGGCTGAATTATATGTGTTGTGGTTTAAACCCAGCTGGCATCTAAGCACCACAGTTGCTCACTCACTCACCCACCAACCAGATCAGGGAGACAATTGGAATATTCTTGTACTACTCACTGTCAGTGGCACAAGATGCAGGAAAGACCTTGATGCTGTGCCAGTACTAATCAGCAATAACAAAAACCTCTCTATACTATCAATACCATTTTCAGTACAAATCCAAAACACAGCTCCATACTAGTTACTGTGAAAATTAGCTGTACCCCTGCCAAAACCAGCACAATATGATACAGTAAGATTTTTATCAGCTGTTATGCATTTATTTGAAGTCATAATTGTATCATCAAATGTTTCTGCTGTTCTGTTGGAAAAAAGAGCACTTGGTCTAACCCTAGGAAACAAAATATTTTATCTGATTATGGATTGTATCTGGTAAAGTAATACCACAAAAAACATTTGCAGTGAAGTAAAACTGCCCAGGTGGTTTAGGGGAATTCAAGATCTCTGAGCACTGTTAGTGGTCAGAATAAGATGTTTTTACGTACTTAGGAATAGGCTGCATTACATCATCCTGTTAATAAATTTTTTGACTGGTATTAATCCATTTTAGACTTCAGCATGAATGTGTGATATATTTACAGCCAGAAACATAACAGAAGCTACAAGAAATGGACTTCATTCATATAAGAGTGTTTAAAAACCATGTGCATACTAACAGACTTGCAAAATAAATACTTTTCATTGGTATTTGTCAGTGTGTCTGTGTGTTATGCATGAGTGTGCAATCTCTTGAACAGTGCTGCCAGTTGAGGTGCAGATTTCCCTGTCATGGCCAGCAGGTTCAAATCCTGTATTTTTCTTTTATTCTCTCTGACAGTGAGATGTATTTTGTACTGTAGTTGAATTGAAAGTTTATATATGAAAGAGTACTAAGGATGCTTTATTCACTTTTGTCTTGATTATCTCTCAATTTGAAATGTATGTTTCATGCTGAAAAGCTGAAAAAAAAAGTTACACCAGAGTTCACACCAAGGAGTTCAGTTGTGCACTTGTGCAGAGTCCTGTTCATGCACTTACTGTCAGTGAATTGTGAGGAAGTGTCAGTGACTTGATCTGAGTTACAGCAGACACAGAAGTCGAGGTAGATTCCCCAGCTCCATTTCATGTGCTGTGTAAAGAAAATGCTCCGTATAGACATACATTATGTTTCACACCACTGCATTGGCTGACCTTTATCTTTCAAATTGGCAGCCGTGAGCTGTTGGGAGGTACTCTTAGAGCAAGGCCAGGTTACCACAGTGAAGGCTTGATTGCATAATGGTGCATATCGTAGAGTGTTTGGTTGGCAGCATTGCATAAGGGACTATTCATCAAAACTTGCTCTACCAGAACTGAGAGCATTCTCATGTTCCTTCAGAAAATTGGCAATATGTAAGATTATGAATGAAACGTCATGTTCATAGTGCTTCTTGAAACATTATATACTGGTCTTATAAAGTAGATGCTTGTTTTTGGGTGTGGTGTGGGGGGCAGTGTATCTTTTGCTGTAGGAACAGATGCTTCCACCACATTTTTTTCAGGTTTTGAGTACTTGCAATTGGCACTGATTCACAGCTGAAGTAAAAGTATGCTTGCTTATGACAGTAGAGTTTCTGAGATCTTTCAGTCAGTATGAACACTAAAAATTTTTCTCTGTTCTTATTTTGAGAATTCTCAGTTAAGGTGGATTTTGAAAGGAGCTAGCTGGAGGCTGCAGTTGTTTTGTGTCCTTGTAATAGACACGTCTGATCAGAGAAACACTGAGCTCACATGAGGCCACTGAGTGTCTACCCTGAAACTGCGTGCAACAATGTGAGTTAGGAAAATAAATTTATTTTAGGCTGAGCCACTGATTGCTCTTCAGCTAAATAAATGAATGATGAAAGCAGTAATTTAAGAAAATAAAAGGAGTGAGAAGCACTGGATAAACAGGAAAAAAGAAATCTAAAAATCCCTGAAGTTTTTCACAATGTTTTTGGACATCAGTAGGTCATCGGTATTATCAAATGAACAAGTGAAGAAAGGCCATAAGCTGTGCCAAGACAGAAGTGTTTATTGCATCAAGTAATTATATTCTCTATGCCTTCTGTTGAACAGTTGGAGAGCCGGTTTTTCTTTTAATTTCCTTGCCTGTTTTGGTTAACCAGATTCTCAGTTTTTGTTTATGGTGCATAACTTGTCTGCCTACATGGAAATCAGGAAGATACCTCCACTTGTACTACCAGAGAATCTTGTATGGAAATTCTTCCTCTCACTGATGCTGGTGCACACACGAAAAATAAAGCACACAAAATGAAACTGCTTGAGTTCTACTGATGTAGAATAGTTACACAGAAGATTGCATTCCTCACCTTACTGGTGAGGAAGTTGTTTAAGGCAGCATTGTCATGTTTTGTACATGCTTTGTAGTGGGGTCACGTATTCTGTAACTTTTTTTTAATACCAATTTCTTTGGAAATTTGATTATTTCAATGTGGGTGGGTGAAAGTTGATTGAAAGGACATGAAATAGTATTTCTGAAGTCTTTGAAAGATGATAATTTTAGGCTCAAGGTTGCTTAGGTAATTCCTGAGGAGAACTGAAATTTATTAGCCTTACAGTAGTGATAACAGAGTATCAGACAAAGTTTGTAATCCTTAGGAATGTCTATTCCATCTTCTCTTAATTTTGTATCTTGTTAGTGAACCCTTCAGTACTGGATTAGGCAGCTTCCCTCTGAAAGAGGATTGGTATTTTTCCTTTCTTGTTATGGTGGAGAAGAGTGAGGGGTTGCGTGGTGTAATATACCAGAGGATCATATCAGAGAGCTTGCGTAATTCATGCAGAGACAGAAGACTGCAGTAAGGATTATGGAGAAGACAGTCACACCTCAAAGGATCTAGAAGGACATTGAATTCAGAATTATAGATGTTATAGATGTTAGAGATCAGAGGTAAATAAATGAGGAGTGTTTGCTTCTAGTCAACAGCTAACTGGAAGTGCTCTAAACATAATGTAAAGGAGAAAATAAATTTATTAAAATAGTGTTAAATTTTTATGAGTTTGTGATAGATAGAGTCTGGTACATATACATATGACATCTTGTCCTTGGCTTCTTTTGGAATGAGGTTCAAAATAAATACAAACTCTCAAGAGCGACGAAAGGCTATTAAAGCCAGCTTTATTCTTGTGTCTTATGTTCTTTTCAAGTTCTTAGCTGGGAAAGCTTTTGTAAATATCACACAAGAGGGAACTGAAATTATGGAGTTTATGTGAAATTAAGGTGTAAATACTGTTTTCATTAAAACCAGAACCAATATAATAATGAAATCAGCAGCCTGCTGTAGGCAGTGAAAAGCTGGAACCCTGTATGAAAGAACTACAGTTATTAACCCAGAATTGGTTTCAGGACTACAAATATGAAGATAGATTTTTGAATAAAGAAGAACATTATAGGCTGAGGTTCTGGGCAAAGGCTTCAGCTATCATGGGAGAATTATTCTGGTGGTAAGGAGTGGTGCAATCAAAGGATGTCAGTTTCAAAGGGGATAATGGGTATGGAAGATAATACAAACCTTCACAACAAATTCTCTGTGCCTTTTTGTTTTCTTCATAAGGGAGAATCAAGCTCTGAATTTTCTGTGAGGTCACAACTATAATGAAAATATTTAAATTAATGGTACAAGCTCCTGAAGGAAAATAATGTAAAAGGAAAAATTTAAAAACAATACCTGCAGGGCAAGAGCTGCTTGTAAAATGGCTCTTTAAAGGAAAATTTAAATAGGTAGGAAGAGAACTAGAGAAATAATTTTCAGAGTTATATGTTTTACAATTCTTTAAAATTGCAAGCAGTAGAAAAAATATGATTGGACAGATTTTTTTTAAGCAAAAGCTTTGTTAAGCTTTTAACTTACAAAGTAAGTAGTTCAAAAAGTTATAAAAGTAATGCTGTAATTTTATATGCTCATCTTCTTCTTGTGTTCAGTTTTTTCACTGGTGTTCCTTTGAAGCTAAGATAGCTAAGTTTTTCACCAGAAAGCTCTGCTGCTAAATATTGACAGCTTTTTTGCAGTTGTTTTCTTTCTGCCCTTCTACCCAGATTATTGGCAAATGTTTATTGAATTGGTATTAGTTCTTTAGAGAAACTATAAAAAATTGATTAAAAACCACATGCAGGATATATTTTTTATTATTACATTTGGCTTGCTTGTACACAAATATTTTAGTTGATATTTTATTCAGCACTGATAAAAATGTTGTCAATTTTATAGTGGTTTTGTAACAATGTGTGACATTTATCATAGGAGATCCATAAAGCCTCTGCTTTTTCATAAAATGGAGAAAGCAGTCATGGGCTGAAGGAATGTGATGAATCAGCTTAATGTACTTAAATGTTTCTCTGTGTTGGAATTTTCTTCTTCTGAAGTGAACAGTTTTTCTTAAATACATCATTAGAACAGGATGGTGTACTATAAACTGTTTTTATTGTATGAATGTTTAATTCAGGTCTTTTCACATTTTTCTGTCCTCATTCACATAATTATTCTGATTGACACCTGCATGCCGTCTTATTGATTCTGAAAGATGTAATAGGCACTGTCCATATGATCCAGCATATTTCTACATGCATCTACTTCTTAGATCTGATTTTTTCCCATTACTCCCTGGCTATAATGTTTGCCCTTTTTTCCCCTTTGGAAAATGAGTGCCACTCTCCAAGAAGAGTTTGTGAGGTGCCATCCTGTGCGAATAGAGTGATTTGTCTGGTGCTGCTGCTGGCACACAATATGTTCCATCCATAAGTAATTTAGGGCCTTGTACATAGAGGGAGAGAGGATAGAGTTTGGAGGCATTAAAGAGACAGTGGGAGAGTGAGACATAATGTTGTTGATATGAATACAAATTGTAAATGGTAGGGCTATTTATGCTTTATGTGGATTGGTCAGCTCTTGACAGAGATGTCAGAGCACTTAATAGTGGGTTTTTTTCTTACACAACATTCTTTTAGATTTCTGCATCGATATTTGCTCACAGACTTCTTGTAAGATTGTTTGATCTTTGTTAGCACACATGACAGATTCGTTGTTGTTTATCTTCATTCCACGACTATAATATAGCCATTGTTTGCTTTCTTTTAGAACTGCCTGAGAGTACCTTAATTGAAGAGAAAGTTGAAGAGTCAGAGGCATGGGCCAAGCCTCTGGTCTACCTGTGGCAGACAAGACCACCCAATTTCAATGCTGAAAAAGAATACAATGCAGCTTGTGCAAAAAAGGAACCTTACTGTGCTGTTTGCACTCTTCTCATGCCATACTATAGGGTAAGCAAGATTCTCACAGCTTCTTCTCTGGATGAAGCGTGAAATAGCTGCCTGGCTACTGAATTTCCAAGAAATTATAAAAAAGATAAAGTTAAGCATTTCATTTGTAGGAGAGGTAAACAAACTCACTGGCATTAAAATTAGAGCTCATACTTTGTTCACCTGGATCTATCCTTGGCTGCAGACACTGTATGCCTCCTACTACCATTTATGCTGGGTTTGTCTTTGTGTGTGTGTGTGTGTGTGTGTGTGTGTATATTTTCCCTCAAAATTACACTTTTTAGTGTGGTGAACCCAGGTAGGTTTGTATCTTCTAGCTATATCCTTATATGTCCATCTCCTAATACTTTTTATCAGAGTCTCTTTTATATTGCCTTCACTCAGTGTTAGGGAAATAAGTGTTTTCACGGTACTTTGGCCTTCTCAGTAAAAATATTCCCTTGGAAACAGTCTAATGCAGAGCACTGTTTGACACTGTCTTGTGGAATTACTGTGTCAAATGGGAAGTAAAAATGGTGTTGTAGTACTATGTTGCTAATTTGAAGGTGCTAAACTGGAATTTCCTCAGCATGGGAACCAGGAAAAAAGCCTTTATTGCCTTGGACTGAGTTAAGTGGCCCAAGAGGTACAGTACCACTGAACACCACTGCAATAACACTGGTTTGCTGGCTGAGTGCTATGCCAGATATCACAGTTGTTTGGAACAATCAAGGCAAGATGACTATGATAAATACTTAGAAGCAGTTAATTTTCTCATGAAACTGTTACACTTAGTACGAAAGTTGGGAGGGGTGGAATAGTTTCATCATTGTCACAAGGAAGAGTATGACTCTCCTTTCTTTTACTTAAATATAGATTTTGTTTATTTTCCAGCCAGACAATCAAGATGAAGAAAGTCCTACTTTCAGTGAAGCAAACTCAGCAGAAACATTGATGGCAGAAAATGTGAAGACTAAACCTCTTATTCCAGAGATGTGCTTTATTTATAGTGAAGAAAACACCGAAAACTATCCATCAAATGCCTTTGTTGAAGAAGATGGAACAAGTCTTCTGATTTCATGTGCAAAGTGTTGCATACGGGTTCATGCAAGTAAATAATCTAATTGCTCTGTTGCCAAAAATGTAATTCTAAATTTTGCTTTATTGATAAAAAATAGTTAGCTAGGCTTCTAGCATGTCTTTAAAAGTACTTGAAGAACATTTCCATTTGTAATGCTTCACTCACTGGCTATTTTTTTTTTTATAACTGCATTACATTTTCTGTAACTTATGGTTGCTGTGAAAATACTGAAGAATTAACTGTCTTGTAAACTTTCAGTGATCACAAACTTCTGATTCTTTTTTCTGTTCTAGTGATTTAATTACTCTTTTGCTTCTCTATTTTGAATCAATGAGCAATGATATTGTGTCCTTATTAAGTAGTTAGGATGAAATTCTCCTGGAGGACTTGTGAATATTGCTGTTAAATTTGGGGATGCAGTATTTTCCTTCACTTAGCATGCTTTTTTTATTGCAAGAGTAACTGATGAATGCATGGACTTTTCTGCAGTATCTTCTAAGGACTGTAGAACTGTAACAGTTAAGTCTAAGAAGTCCATGAGATACTTGGAAGTATGGTATATTTGCTCAGAATAAATGTCAGTACATTAAGTCAAAATTTTACTTCAGGGAGAGTTGGTGATATGATATTGCAATGACAAAATAGGAAATTCATTGTGATTTTGGTTTTTTTGTTTTGGTTTGGGTGTTTTTTGGTTTTTTTTTTTTGGGTGCTTGGAGTTTTTTTGTTGTTCAGTTTCGTTTGCTGGGGGTTTGTTTTGGTTTTCTTATGAGAATTTTTGTGGGTTCTTTTTATTTAGGTTTTGGGAAGATACATTTTATAGACTATGATATTAGTAGTAAGCCTAGATTGTAAATATCTCCTTTGTCGCAGGACAGACGTGTTTCATTAAGGTTTATGTATAATTGAATTGTATTACATCATTGATAAAAAGGCAGAATGTAATAATCAATCTAGCTCTCTTATTCTAGGTTGCTATGGTATTCCTTCTCATGAAGTCCATAAAGAGTGGTTGTGTTCTCGATGCAGAAAAGAAGCCTGGACAGCTGTAAGTTGTTTAGCTATCTAACACACTAGAGATTAAGGGAGGAATAAAAGGTAGCATGTGCATGTGGTATGTAGCCTGTGTATTTTTTCTGATCATGCTTGCTGGGGAAAAGCTATTTGTAAAATATGAGAAAATTTCAGTGCAAAATGTAATAGCATTTTGATACACAAACTTGGAGTAGTTTCATAGACTCCTGGAAAGGATTGGCTAACAGGATATAGTTTTGTGAAAAACATTGTTTGAGCAGAACTGAAAATTAAAATGCACATAAAAGAGAGAAAAAGGGAGATATCACCTGAATATGTAGAATCCAATTTTTTGTCTTTCTTTGGTTACTAGAATACTCTATTACAGCTTCCTTTTCAGACAGTCATGAATTTGAGGATCTTCTGAAATACTTTTATGACTACTGTTCTAGATTCAGAGGAATATCAAGGGGAAGAGTGTAAGTCTGTTGTTATGAGCTCAGAATTTAATTATCAGTTAAACAAACAGGGTTAGAAAGCCCTGCTATTCTATCAAAAATTGAAAAAAATGAATTACTTTCAGGGAAATTACAGCTGTGATGTGGAAGTAGGGAAGTTCTAAGTAGCACATCCTTATTCATGAAATACCATTTATTACTGAATCACATATTTTTTGTTAAAGCCACTGAAAAATTTAAAATGTTGCCTTGGGACCTGGTATTAACTGCAATATAAAAATAATACATTTGAGTGGAAATTAGGAGTGTCTTTTGACTCTAGTACATTTTCTTAAAAGCCACTGAAAAAATTGCAAAGCAAAATCCAGTCTTAAAATTTGTTAATTATGTGTCGTAGAAAAGATTCTAAAATTGTTCTGAGGTTTTAAGGTTACAAATAATCTGGAACTGGTCATTCAGATGGCAGCAGTAAGTGAATGATAAGAACAACAGTGAAGTGTTTGATGAGTCATTTATACTAACACCTGTGAAAAACATGAATTTGAGAAGAATTAGTCACATTTTACTGAATAAGTTTTGGGTTATTCTCGTACGATGCATATAAGTTTCTGATAATAAGGAAAATCTGAATATAAGGGAAAGTACTTTTCTAGCCAAATTTTTTCAGGAGATGAGATGAAGTCGTGAAAGATATATCAAGACCATATGGGAATTGGCTGAAAGAAAATTTTATATAATGAGGTTTTAGAACTGAAGACATATTCACTTTGTGACCAGAGTGGTCACAACTGCAGCTGGCAACAGGAACTACTGCTTAGGCAGAGTCTGCCATATTATGTGTGCATAGCTGACAACTCGTAAGTACTCTCCCTATCTCTGCTGAACCTCATATGATTAATTTTTTAATAAATTTTAACACTTTGGTAGCATCACATTACGTAAACTCCCACAGTTCTTGTGCAGTCATCTAAAACTGCTTGAAGTAGACCAGTTTAGATTTCCACAAGCACACTCTGGAAACTGTAGAGAAGGCCCAGTGTATTCCTGCACTTTATAAGTTAGCTAACAGGAAGATAATAGGACTGAAAGGGAGCACCATTTTCACCATGCAAAGACTAGAAAATATGTGTTATTGGAGATTTGGACAATTTTTTAATGTAAACTTTACCTGTCATATATTTAACTGAATTGCTGTAATTTTTTGTGTGTATTGGTTATTGTACAGTTGAATTGCTAAAGCTACAAAATCATCTTTCTGTAGCTCTGTTTTGGTAACCTGAAGGAAATGAATTTGTACCCCAAGAGAGTCCTTCATTCATATATACTTGTGGAATAAAGTTCTATTCTTAATGCCTTAAGTCATCATTAGGTTGGAGAGTTTTAATGAACTATTGAAGATTGAATAGAACTCTAGATTAGTAATATATTTACTTACAAACTTGTTCTCTTGTCTGCTGTCTCTTAGTCTTTGTTACTACATGTCATTCACATGCAAATGTGAACTGTTCTTTTTTACCTAGAAGATGTAGGAGTAATAGATAGTAGTCATCTGCTACCCAAGATATATAGCAGAAATATATAGCTGTTTCAGGGAAGTGAATAATGCTTTATTAAATACATACATGTGAATGATAACAAATTCACTTTTTTTATAATACGGCCTTTCAAAAGTTCTGACATGCCGATCTCGCACTAATAGCAATCTCAGAGCTCTTAGTTATTACAAGAGTTTGCAGAGCTTAGATGAGGTGACATCAGCCTGGAAAGTATGTTGTTGTTTTTTAAAAAGATGCAGAATGGATCATGTGAGGAAGTAGATGGCTGTCAAACTATCTCAGATAACAAGAAAAATACTGAACAAGTGCTGAATCTATCAATTTCTAAAAACCTAGACAATGACAGAATACTAAGAGGTGTCTACTGAAGAGCCGGCCACTGATTTTTTTGCTGCGGCATATCATGGGAGTAAGGAATAAGCAAAAGATTTCATGAATCCTAACTTTCAGATGCTTTCGATGGTGTTTTAATTTCTGATATTGGCAGTGGTAGAAGAGGGATAATAATAATAAGATTTGCCAAACACATAGCAATATGAATTTCCTTTCAACCTTAATATCTCAGACCACCGATTATAATTGTCATAGGACTCTTAAAACCATTAAGAGAATAAATTTCTGGGCATCATTTCCTGATTACTTTTCATGTCATTATGGAGCATATGTGGAAATCTATACCAAAGTGCTACCTTCCCTTTTAAAAATCAGCAATTCAAGTTAGTCCTACCAACCTGCAACCTGAAGTTTTATGCTTCCTTTGAATTAAATGCATATATTTATTTTCTGAATAAATTTTTAAATTTTCAAAATTTTTTCATATAATCATAGAATGCCAGGTTGGAAGGGGACCTCAAGAATCATCTGGTCCAACACCTCTTGGCAAAATCACAGTCTAGACAAGATGGTCTAACACCCTGCTCAGATGAATTTCAAGTGTCCAATGTAGGGAAATTCACCGGTTCTCTTGGGAGATTATTGCAATAGCTTTTGCTGTAAAATTTTTTCCTCTTGTGTCTAATCAGATTGTCTCCAGGACTAACTTGTACTCATTACCCCTCATATTTTCCATGTGACTCCTTGTAAGAAAGGGAATCTCCATCTTCTTCATAGCCACCCTTTTAATACCAGAACCTGATCAAGTCTCCCCTAAGTCTTTACTCATGGCCGAACAAATGACTTCCCAGTCCTTTGGTTATCTATGTGGCCCTTCTCTGGACCTCTCCAGCCTGGCTACACCTTTTTTGACCAAAACTAAACATAAAATGTGTTTTCTATACCTTTTGTTTTACATATATTATTTTAATTGTGTTTTAACTTGCTGTGTAGTACCATAAGTCTCTCTGGAGAGGGAGTTGAAATTTAAAAAAATTCCTTATTGCACAACATGTTTTTTTTTTTACTGTAGGGAATATAGTGTGAGTGTATTCTACATTCCAACTGACATAGTTGAGACTTCAAGTTTCTGCATGAATGAGATAAAAAATCACATTCATCTAAATTTTTGTTCTGGATAATTATTCCTGAAAACTGCATCTGTTGCAGAAAATCTGAAACAAATTTGGCTCTCTGTGGGAATTACATAAACACATGCCTTCCAGAATTTACTTTTTTTATCTCAGAAGAGTGCACAGTATGGGAAGATTTAGTTACTAGGAAATACTGATTCCCTGAAATTCCAGCTTCCTGGATGTTTGAAATTGTTTTTCCTATGCTTCATATTGATTTGTAGGGGAAGGAGACTAAGCTGAAGATGACCCATCTGAGAAGTTCCCTTCTGGCTAAGACATTAAATCCTGAAGAGAAGGTTGATTGGAAAACAATGAGAAAGAAAGTTTTGTGTAATGAAGAATATAATGGAAGTTATGAAACATTGGTACAACCTTGTTTCAGAGTTTGTGTCTTAGGAGAAAAAATTCATTCTCATTCGTCTGCTTACAGAAATTGTTTTAAGTTCTGTTAAATAATACTTTCTTAAAATCACAGCAGTTACATTAACTTCATGGAAAATTTGGTCTCTATTAGGCTTCTGTATATCAGTATGACTTTGCAAAGCAAGGAAGCATGAGAGCACTGTAGGAATGAGAGTTGTCTTAATAGCTAGATCAGACTTTATCATGTGTGGATTCCAACTATGAACATCATTAAAATACAGAAATAGGAAAATACCTATATGGATTTAGATTGACAGAGCCAGACTTTTCCTTGATGGCTGTTCCAGTTTATATTATCAGAGGAAACCGATTTTGAGATTCAGAAGCGTACTGTTCTCTTGCAGTTTCAGCATTTTAAGTAGCTGAAGAAGTATGCTTTACAAGACTTAATGTCAAATTTTCACCCTCTAGGATATACCTGCATTCATGATACATAATACATCTTTATATTGTACTAGGCAGGAGGTCCTGATAACAGTTATTGACAAAAGAGAAGAGTGATACAGAATGGTGTATGCTAATGGACTAAAATGACCATAAATCAATCCCCCCAAACAATATAAAAAATAAAATTATATTTAGTAAGTCATCTGCATGGATCCTGAAAGTGTAACTGAATTCATATAAAGTGCCTTGATTGAGAATGAACGCCTCATTAATCTTAAATGCTTCAGCTAGAAACAGTGAAGTCAGGAAGAATAATGACTGACATTAGAGAATGCAACATACTGTACAATGAGCAAAGATGTGGTCATCCAATAGCTATAATACATAAACATGGAGTACCTCTGTTATTTAGACTACAAAGGTTTTGGGACAGGAAAGAAATAAAAAGAATAGCAAGTCAGGAAACAGGTAAATACACTTCAATGGCTTGCTTCATGATCAAGTAGATTATGATCATAAGGCTACTAAGGAGGTTGTGTGACTTTTCACAAGTGATTCTTGTGTTGTTCTCCACAGCACTACAGAAGCTGTTAACTACCCAATCTGGTTAGCTGGCGCTGATTTTGAGAACAGATCCTATGTTGAAATAACTTAGCAGAATTTCTTTTTCTATAGATGAGCTTTGTATATTACTTATTGATAATCCGTTTTTGGGTTTATTTGCATTTATGGCTAGAGTAGCCCTTTATGTAATTTGAAGGGTTTTTAGTTTCTTTTTCCCAAAGGCATCAGAAAAGTGGCATGTAAGAGCTTTTCCACATTCCTGCTCACAAACTGCCCTATTTTACTGAAAATAATGATTTTGAATGTTCTTTTTGTAGTGGTGCCCTTCTCGCAGATACGGTGTCATCATTTCCATTATAAACTGCTGTTTTCAGAGCCCGTTATCTGCCAAAATTAACTCAATACATGTGAGTTGGTGATATAGTGTCTTAATTTTCAGACTGATTTTTCTACCAAGCTTTAAATGCATTTGAATATTGTTATTAGACAGGAAAATCTGACTATAATAGAAAAATTAAAACCCTGAATATTGATGTGTTTTTTTGTTTTAAGAAAAATAAGATCTGATTATTATTTTTAAAAAAAATATTAGTTTTTTTATTTTTAAAATCTGGATTTTTGCAAACCTTCTCTGCAAAAAAGTAGACTTTTTGGGAGAATTTTAAATGGTGATGATAACCATGTATGGACTCAGATGTGGGGAGCATTGTATTTCCTTCTGATTTTAGTATTATACTAGTAATAGGGTGTTTATTGCTTGCAAAACTTAACCTTTGAAACAACATATTTTAACAGTTTTGTAAATATGGGGTTTCTCTGATGCTGTCACAGAAGCCGAACTGGCGACCATTAAACTCAGAAAATGTGTTTTTAACGTAAGTGCCGTAAGGCTCAACCCCAAAGCTCATTTTGACCTTTCATTCCCTTCACTGGAGTTTGCCAAATCAACCTTTGCCACTGATACCCATGTCAAAAGCCTTGACAGCTTTCGTTACCTCCAGCTGTGTGGGTATTCTCACATTACAAGGAAGAGATTCCCTGCAGGGTGAATTATGATTTCAGTCAGACGTGGTTTGAATCTGGTCCTGCTTGAAATTGAGTTGGACCAGAGAACCTCCCTCAAATTCATCCAATCTTAATTTATCCTCAAAGACCATATCTGATCCAAAGACCATATCCAGAGATAGTGCTGCAAAGTCATTGAGAGGAAAAACATGCTATAAAAAGCCAGTAGCAGGATATCTTGACCTGGCCAGCTTGTATTGTGCTGCTTTCTTAAAGTTACAGTTTTTTCCTGAAGTTACTCAGGTTAAAATCTAATATTTGCTGCCTACAACAATAGGAATAAACCTACATATTTTTATCATATATAAATATATATTAGATACACTCTCATTCCTGTTTGGTTGCTAAGCATTTAGTCTTAGTGTTCATAGAATCATAGAAAGGTTGGAAGGGACCTTATGGATAATTTAGTCCAACACCCTTCCATGGCCATGGTCTTTCACTAGAGCAGGTTGCTCGGGGCCACATCCAATCTTGAATGTTTCCAGGAATTTCTGGAATTTCCAGGAGTATTTATGACTTCTCTGAGCAACCTGTTCCAATCCCACCACCCTCATGATGAAGAATATCTTTCTTACATAACTTAGACCTACCCTCTTTCAGTTTGAAGCCTTGTCTTACCACTCTTCTTGTAGCCCTGTTTAGGTAATGGAAGGTGCGATAAGGTGTCCCTGAACTTTCACTTCTCCAGGCTGAACAACCCCAACTCTCTCAGCCTGTCTCCACAGCAGAGGTCCTCCAGCCTCCTGATCTTTTTCTTGGCCTTCTGTGGACCCACTTCAGCAGGTCTTTTGTTGTGGTCTCAGAGCTGGATGCAGAACTCCAGGTGGGGTCTCTTTGAGGGCCAGAATCACCTCAGTTGATCTACTGACCACACTATTTGTGATGCAAGCTAAGATAAGATGTCACTGGCTTTCTAGGTTGTGGGCCAGCTCACACTGAGCTTCCTGTCAACCAGCAGCCCCAACTCTTTTTCAGCAGAGCTGGCCTTGATCGTTTCTCCACCCAGCCTGTATTTGTTATTGTAGTTGCCCCAAGTGTTTTCCTCTATGTAAAAGTGATTTTTGCAGTCTCTTTATATTTTGCAGGAAGAATGATCAGTTTTGTGTTTTCAGTGGTTTATTTATTAATGTTTTGGGAAAGGTAATCTCATTCCTTTTGACTCCTCTTCAAAGGAGAAAGTGTAATCTTTCTTGTTCAGTTGTATGGGAGCAGTTGCTCTTTCTACTATAAGTATTTTCCAGAACTGAGTGACTAATAACCACTCTGACAGAAATTACTTCAACTTCATACTTTATGTATGTGTGTTGCTTCATATATGCACATTCTAGGGAGGAAGGACACATAGTACCCACCCATGTCAAGATGTGCAAGTTTTTTTACTCCAGTTACCTGAATGAGTATTTTGATTCTCATTTCAGTCTCAGCCTCAGTTCTCATTCCTTCTCGGGCTGTGGAACTGTCTCCATATTCCCATTTTCCATCTCAAACCCCCCTTTCCTGTCATTTTGAAGTCTTGTTCTAGCCAGCTATCTCCTGCTCTTTGCAGTGTTGGAGGTCGCTGTTAATAATGCTATGGACAGCATAGGGAAACACTACTTGCTCTTTATACTGTTGCTTTACATTGGTATGATATGGGAGCTGCAACTGCAAGGAAATTTTTAGCTATCCCTAAATCAAGGGCAGGGCAGACGGAATGTTTGCAGGATTAAGTTACTAAAATGTGGAAATCAATTAGCTGATGATTTGTAAACTTTAAATTCCCAAAGGTGGATGTCTTGAACAGACTTGGATGCAACTGCAAGAGTAAAATGTTCATCCATAAAAAGAAGCTTGGCCGCCTTCTATTTTCAAGAACATACTTTAAGCTTGCAGCCAGAGGTCTTTCTACGTGTTTAATAGATATTAACCTGTGATTGGTATCTCTTTCATGGAATTACTCAGCCTCCATAATCAGTGTGGACTTTAATCAATTAAAATACAAATGAAGGTTGTGACTTACGCTGGTATCATCTAGCAACTCTGTTAAGAATGATGCTCCTTGTCAGGAAACTAAATCTGAATCTTTTACTAGATAAACATCATTTTTTCTGCAGTTTATTATTTTTTGCAAATATTTTGTCACAAAAAAAAATAAGTTTGTCTCGGAAGGTAATAGCTCGAAGTGGATACAGTAGTGGACTTTGAATTGAAATTCAGTAATTTCAAAAGTCATTTTCCAAGTGAAAATTATTCCCTTGATGTAGAAAGATTAGCATATTCATTAGTGGACCATTGCTGAAAACAACATTTTCAAGAGAAACACCAACCCATTTCTCTTTACACAAAGATAAATACAGACACAATTATGAATAAGGTGGGAAAAGGAGATAGCTAAAATGTAGCAATGCCATATCCAAATTCATAGCTGTGTTAATACTACTAGGAGTGTGACCTTGGGCATTACAATGCAATGGAGAAAAGAGATGGAAGACTAAGGATATCTATTTTCAGTTCAAAGGTTTCTGTCTTTGAAGCTAACCAGAATGGCTTGAAGAAAACAAAACACGTTTAATAGCCAAAGCCCTACAATTTTTATCTGACTTAGCTGTAGCAGAGTTGAACATTAGATGCCTGTTTTGATTAGTTGTTTTTAGAGGAGACTAGTAAATTGGCATGATTGTGACACATCTTTGGAGCAATTGACTCTTGAAACTGTTTTGACCTCCTATTAGAAATATTTCAGGGGGAAAAAAACAACCCCAAAACCTTTCCTAACCACTTTTCTTCTGTTTTTAGGTGCTAGTTGAAGTCAATTGACTTGAGCTGATGAAAAAACGGTGGAAATACATTGTTTACTGAATAGGTAGTGTCCTACTTGGTGCTTAAGACATTATCAAGGGGTAGTGACTTTAAATTGTTGGAGGGTTTAGATTAGATGTAAGGAAGAAGTTCTTTACCTTGAGTCTTACCAGAAAAGTGGTGGATTCCCCATCCCTGAAGTGTGCGAAGCCAGGTTGGGTGGGGCTCTGAGCAACCTGGCCTAGGAAGGTGTCCCTGCCCATTTCAGGGGAGTTGGGCTTGGTGATCTTTAATGTTCTTTCCAATGCAGTGCTTCAAATCACTAGCCAAAATGTATTGAAATTACTTGAAAATATTACTTCAGGTAAAATCATTGCTAAATAAAGCTGTGACAGTAAAGTTACCACAATAGCTTATTAAGTGAATGATAATAATATATTAGTAAAGTTGAAGTTTTTTTTTGTTTTTTGGGATCACAGATTGGGAAAATTAAATATATATGATATGTAATATATATTTCAATGTGTGCTTAGTGCCAAGCATTCGGATTTGCCTTAATATCTAGGTAGTGTTTCTGCATATGAAGGTTTAAAACTGCAGGTTATGTAGAGCAGAAAGATGTGCCGGAAGAATTAAACTCAAGTCAGTTCTAGTCTGTTATTATCTCATTCACAGCAAGAAATTAATACCTGATGAAAAATATGTCTTGAGCAGGCATTCCTAATGCTTTCTTAATCTCCTACAATGTGGAAAAAAGAAAGTGTCTTAGCCAAAGGCAGTATCTTTCTATTTCCTTAGTAAAAAGTAACCTTTGTTGGATTTCTTTTTCATGACCTTAGGCAGATTCTTTCTCAACTAGTATAAAATTTTAGCACCCACATCTGGCAAACAGATGTGTACTGTGTGAAGAATCTTTTGGGGTTTTTTGTTTGTCTCTTTGTTTTGAATCTGCTACTAGTTTCCTTTCAATAGCAACTACCTTCTTATTGAAGTACCTAGTCAAACTCTTTCCCAAGTCTCATTTTTTCAGTCGCATTTGTCAAACATTACACAGTCTTTTTACTGGCTTGACCAGCCATAGCCTGCATGGTTATCCCTTTGGCAGAAGCTGTTGCAGGAGATGTTAGCTGAAGAGAAGCTTTTGACTTATTTTTAGTGAGGCCTATGAAGTAAGGGCAATCAGAAATGAACAAGATCTTAATAAATTACTGAGATAATTTGGAAAACAAGAGATAATTAGAGAAAATTGTAAGATACTGAAACTAGAAAACAGACAAAGGATTGTGGAGCAGTGATGTCAGCTGCTGCTGTAGAAAAAATCCTGGAGATTATTGTCTATGTGCTACACAAGTCATGGCTGCGTAAGCACATCTCCCTAGATGTGGGATAAAAATGAAACATTTTGCCTGACATCACTGAAGATGTCTTCTCATTGCATTTCAGAAGGGAGAATGTGGCCACAGATGAAGTCAGTTAGGAGGAAAAATTGTGGTTGTTTAACTAACTAAGGGTCTATAGATGGAAAATGTCAAAAAAAGAATGTGACAATATGGGGCTTTTGATGTTTATCATGCATAAAGGAAAAAGGAAAGGGCTTAAGCAGGGAATCTACTTGCTAGTTTAAATGAAAAGCTCCCTAATGGCATGGATGCCAAAGAGCTGGAAGAGATTATTAGGTTCCTTATGGAAACTGCATTTTAAGAGGAAACTTTTTGAAAATGTGTCAGGCACAATTCATTAAGAGTAATATATATTTTATTTTACCCTGTCTTCCACTGACATAAGCTTGAATTTCTTTTTCGTTTAACTGGATAAATGTAATTATTTGGAGATGCTATTGTAATTTACAGAGCCTAAGCAAAGAAGAAATAGCAGTTCAACAAGAGAGGGGATTGTGTGGTGCATGATCATGGTTTTCAATAAAAATAACTGTTAGATGACTTAATATATATTCCTCTGGTATGGCTTGGCAGAATTCTACTGCCTTGCTGTGTCAGACAGCTTCCTGTCTCCTATAGAGACAGCTATTGCTGATGAAGTAGATATGGGAATATGGAAGTGTGAAAACTGCTGTTTGTAAGCGTTACTGTGAATATGACTGAATTTTGGCAGACACTAAAAAAATACTCATAGATAAGCAAACTTATTCATTTTAAAATATAAATGAGTGTTAACAGGCTTGGGTTTTGTGTAATATTTATCCATGCAACAAAAATCAATATGCAGCTTTGCCTGAGTAGCGACATACCCTTCCAAAAAAGCTGATCCATCTTTTGGATATATGTACCAAAGGAAGCATGGTTAATTCACACTGACTTGAAGGTTTTTCCACCAATTTCTTGAAGTGATTGAAGCAGAGAGTGAGATTAGGGTTGCTGGTTGCAAAAAATATTTCCTTGAAAGTAAGGGGAAACATTTAGTCCACAAACAGTGAATGTGATATGTATTGTTATGAAAAAAAAAACATCATTTCCACAAAAAAGCTGAAAGACGAAAGGAATGTTACTGTATAAAACTCGTGAATTATATGGAGATATCTTACTTTATACAGGTAGTGGAAGAGAGAAAGCCTTCTTGTAATTCTGGAATGTTATGGAGATTTTTTAAGGAGATGAGCAATTTAAAATGGTCTGAGATTTAATTAAGATATGTATAAAATAATATGCTTATGAAATTATTATTTAATGCAAATATGAATTACAAAATTACTTGTTTAAAGGATTTGGAAAGTAATAATGAATAAGAGATTGGATACCTTCTAAGGTGATGGTTTATAATGAAATACATTCTTTTTCTGATTTTTACATCACAGACTGACAGCAGGTAGACAGGGATGCACAGACATGCTCTTTCTCTTTGAGAACACAGAACCACAGAATCATGGAAGAGTTTGTGTTGGAAGAGACCTTTAAAGGTTATTTGGTGCAAATTGCCTGCCATGAGCCAGGACATTCTCAATTAGACCAGTTTGCTCAGAGCTGTGTATGTCCTGACCATGAATGTTTCCAGGGATGGGGCATGTGCTGCCTCTCTGGGCAATCTGGTCCGGTGTTGCACTATCCTTATTGTCAAAAACTTTTCCTTATGTCTCATCTTTATTTAGAACCATTTCTCCTTCTAAGATGTTTTTCCCCATCTTTTTTTATAAGCCCCCTTTAAGTATTAAAAGGCCACAATGAGGTCTCCCCAAAGCCTTGTCTACTTTTCTGCAGGCCAAATAACTCTCTCAGCCTGTCCTCATAGGAGAGGTGCTTTTGGAGAGCTGGACTCTCTCAGCAGGTCTGTGTCTTTCATGGATAATAACACGGGTAATAATTACTAGTTCACGGGTTATTTCACTGCCACCCATGGCATGTGTACATTTATTAGGAATATTAGTCTTTGTAAATGTCAGGTTCTCTGAGTTTTCATTATTTGTAGTATATTGAGACAAGTTAAGGTAATATGTTGTCATGTCGCCTGTATATAGGAAAATATATTGCAGTGCAGACATAATAAACAAAATAGTTTTAATGGGCTTTAAACCTGTGTTCCTACCCACACAGTTTTGTTATGAACACTGGTGAAATTGACCTGTTCTTAGGGATCTAATTGTTTATAGCCTGTGTCCAGCACACAGTGAACAAGTACCCACCAACACTTTCTGCTCACCAAAGATACATATAGGTGTTTCTGTAGAGGACATAATATTTGGTTCCTATAGGTCCTGTGTAAGGGTGATCTTTTTTATAGCTTCTAATGAGGGTATTTAGAGCCACCTTCTCTTCTGCTTCGGGGCTCTCCTTTATTTAATTTTCCCTCTTTTTTTTTTTTTTTTTTCTATTTTTAACCTAATGTCAAAGCTCTGTAGTTGGTAGGTAAAGATATGACTTCTGTCTATTCCTGTGCTGTTTTAGCTTAATTTGTTTGTAAAATTCATTTGTAAAATTTCTTTAGGGCCTTGGATTCTCAGTCTAGTTACATTAGTAAGTTACACAGCGGATTAACTAAGGAAAGTTTTCCATAAAAGTGAAAAACACTTGTTAGAAGCCGAAAAATGTCATCATTTTTCAAGTAACAAATTTTTAAGTAAAGTGACCTAAGAATGTCAAAGCTCTTAAAATAGGAGCAAATGCACTCTTTATTTTGCAAAGCAGAGTTAAAGTATTTTTGTGGCCAATGTTAAGAAGGTGCTCAGATTAAAAAGAATTTATGAGAAATCCCCTGAACTTTCATATTTGAAAGTGGAGAATGAAGGTTTTTCCCTGCAAAGATTTCTGATGAGTTAGACTTAATGCTCTTTTCCCCAGTCTGCAGATGTTACTCTATGTATAAATCATAAAAGTTCATGCTCTGCAGAACTGCTGTCTTGGCTTAAGACAGTTTAAAGAGCTGGACACTCTTAAAATGAGTTACCTCCTCTTAGTTTCAACCAATCCCTTTCCACCCATAAAGAACAAATATAAGTAAACCTAAGTGAAAAAATAGCAGTTTACTAAAAAGCAAAACAGCAACAAGCAAAAAAAAAAAAACCAACAAACCAGTAAATAATCACTCAATACAAAATCACTAAATCTAATGAAGCCCTGGGAAAGAAAAAGAGACCCGAAGAGGTAGAAATAGTGTTTACAAGATGGAGTCCTCCAGGATGCCTGTGTGGCTTGAAAGACACGGGGAAAATGGCATGAGCTCTCTACCCCACAGTGGTGCGTTCAGTTGACCACACCATCTGGGAGACAAAGGGAAAGAAATATGGTGGACAGAGAGAACCTTCCTGGGAAAGTAGGAGCTTTTGGAGTTGCTCTAGTGGCAGATAAGTACCATGCATGTGGCATCAGTGCCACCATCTGCTGCCTCCTCCTGATGCCTGCTGGGCTCTGCTGGAGTTGGTCCACCACACTGCACAAGTGTTCAGGGAGGGAGAAGAACTGGCCTGTCAGATGCGGGGTGACCTGGTTCCTGGAAGGGGCGCAGGGATTACTCTGAAACAGTTTTTTATTGCAATATGCTGTTTTTCCGAGTGGCTACTATTGCAAGCCCAGAGAAAAAAACAAAGTTTTGTTTAACTTCGCTGAAAGCAGTATAGTTTTGAGCCTTTAGGTTCCCTGATTTAATAGTCAATATTTACTTTTAGAAAGGGAGATGTAATCTGGAACATACTAGGTCCCATCCTGAGATTGTTGTGGATAGAATAATGAACTTCAATTCTCTTCTTTAAAACTCTACAATAATATTCAGTAGTTAAAAGATTTCTCCATAAGAGGATGTTCTGTTCTTCATGGTCTTGGTTGGTAAAGCAAAAATTTTGTGCTTGAATAGCAGAGAAGATCCAATTGTCGCAAGAAAGCATTTTTCTATGGTTAGGAAAGATGTTTTTCATAGGAAATGTAATATTCAAATAAATTTCTTGCAGACATTTGTAGTCTTCATAATTTTTAAGATAAGATCAGACTGGCGTATAACAGAAAGTTTTTTGGGGTTTTGCTTTGTTTGTGTTTTTGTTTGATTTGCTAGTTTGTCCTGCAAGGGCAACTTAAAAGTAGGGGTTCAAAAGACATGGTCTCATATAGGTATACTGTCACAGAATATCTTGACTCTATTTTGTACATTTGTTCTTTTAGAAAAACAGGTCAGGAAGAAGAATAGCTATGTTCAAAACACTTTTTCATCAGCTCCTTTCAGGGGATGAGATAAAAAAGAGAAATAAAAGGAAAGGATAGATTCAGAAATGAAGGAGACTGAAGAGGAGGAGTGAGGGGCTGGAAAGACAAAAAGAGTGTATCTGTACAAAATCTCAGTTTTAAGTAGAGGTAGGAAAAGCTGTGTTTTTTAGCGTGTTATGTGGGGACTGCTGAACACCTTGCTGAGTGCCCTGAAAGACATGAAGTTTTACTGAAGATCAAAGCAGTGAAGGTATACTGCAGGAAAAAGAAAAAGAAAAAAATAATTTAAGCTAGATCAATAGCTTATGGGTCAGTTTCTCAGTAACTTCTGTTGAACTCATTATGTGCCATAGCACTTTGTTTTACCTTTGTAAAATGTATGGCAGTTTCCAGCTTTTATACAGCAATACTGATTAAAAGTGTTGGGGATTTAGTTTTGTTTTTTTGTTTTTGATTTTGTTTTGGTTTTTTTTATTACATTACAAAGTGACTCTATCACTTCATCTGTGAGTAATACTCAAATATCTTTTTTCTTTTGGTTGTATGAGTTGTTTCTCTTTTTATTGCTGTATTCTTTTCTTCCTCTATAAGGAAATGCTATGCTTGTGAGTAGCAGTTGGTAACCCAGTAATTGATTGCTTTAGCAATTTGCTTTATACTCAAGATCAGATGAATAGAATTGATTTGTAAACCATCATTAAAACTCATTTTTTCTACTCACTTTTTATTTTTAGGAATGTTGTCTCTGCAATTTGAGAGGTGGTGCATTAAAGCAGACTACTGACAAAAAGTAAGTAATATGTTGTATGTGCTTATTTTAAACTTTATTTCCAATCCATTCCCACATGTAAAGCATTTGCAACCTGAATTATTTGACGGTGTCCCTTTAAGCTGAATCTTACTTCTATTGAAATGTGGCACTGGCATTTTGTTAAATAGTTAGACAGTAAATTGTACATTTATTTTAGTGTTTGCAAATTCTTGCTTGTTCCAAATTTTCATCAGCTGGCCTTTTTGCAAAGAAAGTAAATGAGAGCGCTCGTTTAACATTGTTTGCATGTCTTATCAGACAGCAAAGTGTATTTTCTTCTTTGCTCCTGAAAATTACAATACAATGCTTTTGAACTTCTAAACCCAGTATTTTCAATGAATTAATTTTAATCCTGTTGAAATAATTTTCAATTCTGAAGTTTGTTTTTTTTCAAACGCACTTTTGTCACACACTGTCAAAAATAGTTTTGTTGCTGACATCATGCTATTACTGTATCTGGCTGATAGAAACTGTAGCAAGTAACCGTATCAACTAAAGTGGAAAATGTTGCAGCTTAATGTTTTTTCAAGCCCAATAGTAGAATAGTCTTCATTCCTTTTGAATAATTTCATAATTAATTAGCTCATCTTAGTAGCTTAGCAATATTGCGTAGACCTCTTTATTTTGTGCTTTGAAATGCAGTGGTAAGACATGATCTAGGTATGACATTGTTTATCACTTACCAGGAAAGGAGGTGGAAAGAATTTATTAGCAGTGGTTTGCAATTGATTTCATTACTGTTGTCCAGTTAGGAGAAAGTTTTTTGTTTAACTCAGGCTATATCTTATCTTCAGAAAACATCATTATTGTAGCTATTTCAATGGAGATTATTGCCAGTACAATAAAATTCTCAGCTGATTTTTAGTTCTGCTTTAAATCCCTTAAATTGGTTACTTGGTTTACTTGCTAAATACAAAGAGAATGAGAAAAATATTATCTCAGTAGAATTTATTATGCCCTTTTGATATTTGCTGCTGGTAGCTTCCATGTTGCATCTTTAAAAATACGTATATTTTTCTTTGTATATCAATATAAATTTTTTTGAAATGTCTCATATATTATGAGGAAAATGCAAAGAGGTTTGCATAAAATCACTTTTCTTATATAATTATATATAAGGTTTTTTGGCTTTACATTCTATCACTCTGTAGGTCAGTTTTACGGATTTATGAAATGGGATTTCTGTAAAACCAGTTGAACTCTTGTTTTTTGTGTTTCTGTAACGCCTTATAGTTGTTACACATTGTGGAGTTTTTAGTCTGTCTTTCAGCATTAGCTATCATTTCAAAATTTTGAGTTATCAGAGAAGTATGTTACAATTTAACCTTTTGTCTCCAACAGCTATAAAATCTATCATGTGCATTCTTCTTTGCTTCTTCTTGACTCTCTACATACTAATTAGAGATACAGGAAGAGCATGTCATACTTTTAAAAGCTAATGGTTTAGACTGATATGTGTGCATGCAGTAAGCAGTTTGCCATAGAAAGGCTGAGACTCCTTCTTTTCAGAAGAACACAGGAATTGTTTTGAGTCCGTTAGGTTGAGAGATGTCAGAGGATAAATTTTTAGTTGAAGATTGATTGAAGAGGCATTTCATTTATAGCATTTCTGTCTCATAAAGCTTAGATGGTAAGACAATGTGGTTTAGCAGGTGGACAAGTCACAATGAGAAGAAAACGGCTATTACAAAAAATATTTTAAAAAGTCTCAACTTCATGTAAGTTAAAACATGAAGAAACTGTCACCATAATAAAAGGATGGATCTGCAAGCTTTATCTATTTTTATTTGGGCTGAACTGTATAACTTGCCAATTGATATGTCATCTTTATGTAGGTCTTATTTCACACTTCAACCAATACAACTTACAAATGACATGACAGGAGTTTGTTTGGTCCTTGTGTGTCCTATTATACTTCTGCAGATGTTTTTGTCAAAGATGACTTATTGAAATATTGCTGCTCTAGTGCAAGAAAGAGAAATTATTTTTGTTTTCTGCATCACCCTCCATCTCCTTCAGCTTCAGCCCACATTCCTGTGATTCTGCTAAGATGCTTGTGTAATGTGTGTTTCTTCAAAATGTACAAGAAGTGGAGTGAGGCAAGCATTCAGAGCTTACAGAAATAGAGCAAATGGGGTAATGAAAACAGACATGCAGTTAAATGACAGGGAATAAGGCAAATAAGAGTAAAAAATTTGAAATGTTTTCCTTTATTCAGATTTACTTCTTGTTCACCCCAAAAAGATTTTAGAAGTAGCCTCAGAAGGCTGCTCTTTGATAATAAAAGTGTTGTTAGCTTCTCTTGTGCTTCATGAAATACTATTTTCAAATATTAATTTTGAAATACTAGTTTCAATATTAATTTCAGGCTTTTAAAAGTTTATTTTAGCTTTTCTTATTTTGAGATTCATGTATAGTGAGGATTTGGAGTGCTTTCTGATGCATATGGGAAGCATGTAGTATCATCTGACAAACCTCCTGACATTCCATTGATGTCTTGAGTGTAATACTGGTCCTAGGCACTTGCAGGTGATTTTGCTACCAAAGGAAATCCAGTTCATGATGGACATTGCACTGGTGGCTTGATCACTTTGCTGCTTGGATGCTGTGGTGTCTGTAGACAGAAGGCCTTGATAACATTTGCATTTAATTTTGCATTTTGATAGATACATGATTGATTGTAATCACATTAGTTGTGTAAGTATGGTTTCTCAGGTCTGAGTAATGTTAATAATGACTAATAAATGCTGTAGATGATAAATTACACATGAACCAAATAGTGTGGTGTTTACGAATGTACCCGAATAGCACACCTACAAAAACTTCTTACTTAAATAAAAAGTAAAACATGCTTAAGAATTGTTGCAATAAAATCTCAGTCTGAAGATCTATTGACACAAAGTGCTAGTGTTGCAAGGTTTGTTACATTGTGTTAATGAAGCTTAGGGTAGCCTATTAAGGAAGTAACCACAGATGGGTATCTTTAAGAAAACCAAACCAAACCAAAAGCAAAAGCCAAATACACAGCAAGCAACTTCAGCACTTGTATTTCTGTGAGTTTTTTTTGGTGGTATTTTTGACTTGCCACTTTTCACAGGTGGGCACATGTAATATGTGCAATTGCCATCCCAGAAGTCAGATTTGGTAATGTCACAGAGCGTACTCCGATAGACACTAGCAGAATACCCTTGCAAAGATTAAAATTGGTGAGTAGTATATTAATATATGCTCCATATATGCATTGCTATTAAGGTGTTCCAGTATTTGAATGTATTAAAAATCTGAATTGTGATGGTTGTTGCCCGGTAAAGAGCAGTAAGTTATGTTTAAGGTAAGAAATAAATAACAAGGGTTTTACTGAGATAGGCCTTTAGAAATAGTGACAGTTCATTAACAGTGGTAACAGTCTTTGGTATTTTATTAAATGTAGTTCAAACCTGTTCTTCCGCAAGAGTAACAAACTTACCAGTTTCAACTATGAAAGTTTCATTTTTGGAGTTGTATTGGTGATGAAACCTAAAAAGGCAGGGAATAAGACACAGTACATATTTGTGAGGTTGTTTCATTATTGATTTTTGCCTCAACGACTTATGAAGGTGAAAGGATGCATGGTCTGTTTGTTACATGGTATCTCTGCCATCAGGGTATTGAAAAATATGCATACACTAAATCACACATTAAACAGTGTCATTCAGGGACACTGATGTACTCTAGAAAAGGATATGTGCAAGTGCAAAATGTGGTTATTTGCTATGTTATACAATAATTACTTAATCAGTGTGTGCATGACTGTGATGGTGTCAGATAGAAAGAAAGTGATCAGTGGCCCATTCGAAGTCTTAGAGGAAGTGTAACTTTTCTGTATCACGCCGCACTGTTTCCAATGTGGTTCTTGGTTTACCTTACCTTGTACTGCCTTATTTTGAACGAATAATACTTTCCCTCTATACTTCAATTCCCTTTTATTCCATTAATTATTTTTTGGTTTTTGTGGCTATATGTGTAATGTGGAAATGCAGCTTGGAGTGCCTTAAAATTGATAACCTGTCCTTCAAGTGGTAATCTGTTTTGAATTTTTGTTCAGAATTAAAAAAAAAATTGGTTTTGACATGTCCTTTTAAAAATAATTTAGAAGACATATGTTAAGAGTGTATATATAAAGACATAAGGCGACTTGAAAATTGCTAATTCAAGGGTTGAGAACACAGAAATCATGGAAACATTGTTGGAAACGCCCTCCAAGATCATGAAGTCCAACCTTTGACTGAATAGCACAAAGCCCACTGGGCACACCTCATCTCAATCTGAACATTTCCAGGCGTGGTGACATCATCCAGCTTTCCTGGTGAGGCTGTTCCAAATCTTAATCACCCTTTCAGAAAAGAAATTTCACCTGCTATTGAACCTAACCTCCTCTGGGACAGTTTGAGGACATCATGTCTTGTTCTCCTGCTTTTTATTTGGCAGAAGAGGCTACCACACCCTTATTTCAGGCAGTGGGAGAGAGTGATAAGGTTCTTCCTTAGCTTTCTTTTCCCAGCTCCCTCAGCCGCTCCTCACAGGACTTGTACTCCATGCCCTTCCCTAGATTTGCGGCGCTTCTCTTGAACACCTCAATATCCTTCTTGGATCACAGGTTTCAAAGTGCAGTCTCACTACTTCCAAGTGGTGGGGGACAATCCCTGCCCTGCTCCTGCTGGCCACACTATTGCTGGTACAGGCCAGGATGCCATTGGCCTTCTTGGCCACCTGGTCAGGTCATGGGCAGGACCCAGCACTGGGCCTTGTTGAACCTCGCACCACTGGCTTTGGCCCATTGATCCAGCCTGTCCCGATCCCTCTGCAGAGCCTTCCTGCCCTCCAGCAGATCAGTGCTCCCATGCAGCTTGGTGTCATCAGCAAACTGACTCAGGGTGCCCTGGATCCCCTTGGCCAAGTCATAAAGAGATTAAAGAGAAGTCACCCTAATTCTTGGGTAACAACATTGTGACTGCCCACCAACTGGATTTTAATTAATTAATTAATTCATTAATTCATTCATTTATTCATCAGATACTGAATGTGTTCTGTGGACTTTCCATGACTTAAACACTGTAAGACTAAAGAGAGCCTTTTGGAAAAGTCTTGAATTAATTTGGAGCCAGTGTTTCTGAAATTATGTGACTTACAAACCTAAGTTTTTTCTGCTTAATATGAAGAAATTATGTTAATCAGTTAAGAACACTTGAGGAATTTTTAGATTTTCTTCTATTTTTCTTTCAGTGGATAGAATATTGCTTTTAGTCCTTAGTACTTTTTCTGTTCTTGGTGCCTTCTTCAACATAAAAAGACTTTGAACCACTTGTATTGTGTACAGCTGTATATAAGCCTATGGTGTCCTGCAAATATATAAAAGTTTAGAAATAGAGTACTTGCCTTCCTTAACACTGTTTTTTAAAGAAAAGTAATTTGTATATTTGTGTGGAATTAGTGTTGTGAAGAAGGAATGCGGCTGAATACAGTAGAAAAGGGAGGCAGGGTACTTGATCATGATCTTTAAGTTAGTCTTCACTTCCTGACTGTTGATGTTACAGAATAACAACCTCTCACACCCACTGGCATTGTATATTTTTCCTCGGGGGAATCCCAGGGATTATATGCAAATTTATTCTTTCTAGAATTCCT
The DNA here is from genome assembly GCF_015832195.1 of Motacilla alba alba. NCBI lineage: Eukaryota > Metazoa > Chordata > Aves > Passeriformes > Motacillidae > Motacilla > Motacilla alba. The sequence goes on along the minus strand of NC_052046.1, from coordinate 59,773,507 downwards.
GCCTCTTCTTTCCTCCAGTCAACCCCACTGTATCCTTACCTTTCATTCCTTTCCGTTAAAAATTTGCCCTATACTTGAGAGTAGACAATTTATACCATCTGTCTAGCTGTTAATTTCTGTAAAAGCATAGTGAGATTTTCACACCTGGGAATATGTGAGCAATTGATGCAGGTCAGTTTTGTCCTTTGAAATTGTGGAGACTGTCAGTGCTGCTCTTAAGCAGCCAATTCCAGCTTCACAGCTATCCTATTTGATAGATTAGGACACCTTTCTTCATCTCTCTCCATCATTCAAACCAGAGAGTTACCAGAGCAAAGGTGAGCTTTGTACATGTTCCTTGATACTGAACCTTCATAAGCAGTAATTTAATACTTTAAAATAATTTTAAAAATTAATTTTGAGTCTATTTTTATAATCCATTTTGTGATAAAGCATGACGTGTGTAATAAATAAATGTGGTTTTCCCTACTGTGCCACCTCTCCTTTACAAAATTTAGGATGTGTTTCATTAATTTTTTTTCTTAAAGAGCAAAGCATAATGGAAAAAAAATCTAAAGGAATAGATTAAGTACTAGCATGCAGCCATACCGAAATTAGATACTACATTGTAGGAGCAAATAGTTCTAGTTGTTTGAAACATTTTCTATCCCTGTCCTCCCTGTTCCTCCTCCCTGAAGTAGTAAGAAGTTGTAAGAAGCCCAAATAAACAGAATATCTACTATTTTCAAAGACCTGTAGAGGAGAACATGACATTTTCTTTAATGTAGCATCTGCAAAGGAACGGCAAAGGAAGTAAAAAGCCAATGTTTAAAATTTTATACAAATTAAAAAACATCTGTGTATTCATGAACATATTGGTAGGCTTTTTTTTTTTGCTTAGCTAGTGACTGTCAAGATTGCAGTTAAATAGTTCGAATTCACTAGAGGTTTTGGGTTGAAATCAGTGTGTTTCCTGTCGGTCTTGCCACTTTAAATATTCAAGATACACTAATTTATTCCAGAGTAAAACTGAGTATTTGTATTATATTGATAGTAGTTTATAGCTTTACAGTTGTTTTATTCAACTGTTTCATGTTGGCAAATTACTGGGTTGTTATAGCATGCCAATGTTTCATATTTCTCTAGCTTTTTCAGTAGGTTATGTGTCATGTACTATCACTGCTGAAAACTTACATGACAGTGAAATTTTCATTAAACATTAAATATTTTGAAATTTTTTCCTGAATGCAAGTAGACAAAATGAATAGAATATTTGGCTATTTTTTTAATAGGGGAAGAAAATAATTTTAGGGGTATAAACCCATGATATTGTTGGACTTCAGCTGACTTTTCATGTGAAAGCAAAAGACCTCCTAGGCAACCTCAGTGTTGCGTGCCACAAAGGTGCTATAACCTGCAATAACCTGCAGTTTCTCCACATTATGTCTGTGATTATATATTTTCTCTTTTTTTTTTTTTTTTTCTTTTTTTTTTTTTCTCCCAAATGTATTTGAATGGAGAAGTGAGATTATCCTGGTCTCCGTTTGTCAGAGAGTCACGCCTTCTTTCTTCATTTTATGATGTTCATATCCATCAGGCACTTTGAGTTCAAATAGCCACATGGAATGACAATTTGTAATTACCAAGCTGGGAAATAAATAAGTTGAATGTGGACATTTAGGTACAGGTTCTAAAATGAAATGGCAGAAGGGAAATACCATGCCATATCACACATTATAAACCAACATTTTGCATAAACTACAATATGCTAGCTGTTTTGTGGACACATAGTTCAGCTGGTTTTCTCTTCCAGTGATCTCCAAGTTTAACAGCAGACATGAGCTAGTGTGAAAACAGGAAATAAAATGCTAACTTAAGTACTTCTAATCACAGTGAAAATATTAGGAGCAGATAAAAGAGAGACAAAGTTGCTGAGAAGTGATGGGATGCAGTGGCACCACTTGAAATTTGTGTAAATGTAAAGGCAGAGCTGTAGCTAATGACAAGTTGGAGGAAGTATGTAATTTGTAGAATTCATGCTGTGAATGAGTATGGTGTCAGCTTCTATCCCAATGCTGTTAAACAGCATCAAACAGTTTACCCAAAGCAGACAAAGCTTAGGCTTCCAGCTGAGTTTAGTTTTATTAATTTATTTTTGCCTTGTTCTGTTTGTCTTTAGTCTCCAAGACAAGCTTGGTGTGTGCTTATGCTTTTAAAATTCCATTTTTTTTTTGACTATTTATATGTATGGGGCTTTGGGTCATAGGAAACAAACTGGATTTCTTTGGGTGTCAAAGTCATTGATAAAGCTCAATTTTACTTTGGGAAGGGAAAAGCTTTTCCCTGAGTACCTAGATAGCTTCTGTTTTCAAAAGAGTGTTAATTACTCAGCTCTAATTATAAATATGAATTATAGCTGCATAAAAAATCTCTGGAGATAAAAAATTCAGACTGACCTCTCAAGTATCAAATCAGCCTTTGAAAGAAAGTGCTCTCTTGTCTGTTTTTCTGTTTTAATAAAAGATGGGACTTAAAACTAGAATTAAATAAAAGACTTTATGTTAGTATATGGCCAAGGAATTCAAGCCAACAGGAATATTGAGCCTGGTGTCATTCAGCCTTTCTAGGCATGTGACTTATAATGAATGTAGACCTTGTAAATGAGAGTGTTTAAACATTTCATCAATTACAACAGAAATACTTAAATAGAATCATTAGCATGTCTTCCTAGACCTATGTATTTTGAGATGTCAGCTCTAAAATAATGATTTCAATAGGATATATATCAACTTCATAGTGAAATACCTTATCTCCTTTTGGTATTTTTTATGTTCAAAAATGCTTGAGTATTGGATTGACTTTGTCTTTACAGGCAGTCGCTGCAATGCTGTACTGAAATGTGCACATGCAATGCCTTTGTTTCTCTATGTTTAGAGTTTTCTATTATTTTTATTCTTGAAATACTATTTCTCCAACAAAATAGAGGTAGAAAATGAGTTTTGGAATAGCTGAAGTTGCCCTGAAGCTTTTGATGACCTCAGATTTGTATTTGACAAGTGAACCGAGTATAACCACAAGTGTACTCTGACTGAAGAACATTATTTTGAAAAGAAATCTAGTGTGATGATGACTGATCTACAAGCCTTTCAGAATCTGGCTGAAACCATAAAGGTTTTTTAGAAGGCTGTACACTTTAAAATTTGCACCTGAAGGCAAATAATAGTGAGCTTGAAAGCTGAAGATTATAGTATTGAGAGGTACATCAATTCTAAAAATATAGAGGTTTCTCAGCGGTATGGCACTGAAGAATGGATTCAAAGCAAAAATTTGTATGAGCTTTTAAAAGAATGGGCACATATTCTCCTGTGTGTCATTCTGTTTTAAAGATTAAAAAGGATTAAAGACGTTTTAGGACAGTGCTCATCTAATCTGTCCTAATTTGTAATGAAATTCATTTGTTAAACTACAGTGAGCTAGTCAAGCTATTGCAGCTGTGTTTGTGGAAAAGTAGAGAAGCACTTGCAATGATGTATACCAGTGTTGCTGTGCGTTTCTGGTAATACAAAGAACTATTGATTACTTCTCAGTGTTTCCAAAAATATTGCTGGAAGGGCCATTGAGTAGAATCGTTATGCCGTAGGTGCAATCACGTATTAACTAGATCATTGCACACATTCACAGGCAATGGGACCAAAACAGACAGAAATCTTGAGCCAGATTTTAAGATATTTCCAAACTCCTTTATAACGGTTTATGAAATAGCTTTGAGTAATGTGCTTGACTTTAATAAGTATTAAACTAAAAATAAGGCTATGGTTGCTTACTGCAATGTGTAATTTATTAAAAATGTAGTGACTCATTGCTATCATGTACAAAATAGAATTTACTATATATGATTTAGTCACAGTGTTCATCGGATTTTTAATAGGGATATTAAAATAATATAGTTTGCTGGCTGTATAGTACTTACTGTCAGAATTATGTGCAGATCCTATTGCAAAGGGTCAAGTTTGTATCTTGCAGTGGTATGGTATGATAAAGTCTTATGAAAGATACAGCAAATATTAGAAATGTATTACTGTTAATAAGGTTTGAAGACATGAGCAGAAAGAGACATAAACATGTCTGCTGTTATAAGTGTAGTTAACAGGTAGTGAAGGATTAAATGTGTCCAGAGTATACAGAAATTAGAAATCTGGAGAAAGAAAACTGGCACCAAGTTTGTATCTGTAAGAAAATAATTTACAGGCACCAGAATCCCAGAAAATTTATCTCTGATTATTACATGCATAAGTTATGTGCGTGGTTTTTTTGTATAGTGACTGAATACATGTCATGGTTTTAAATGTAAATTAAAACCGAAAAATTCTTCCGTATCACATCTCTGTTCAGGCTAGGGACAATCCCAAATATCAATACAAGCTGATAGATGAATAGCTTGACAGCAGCCCTGCAGAGAATGACTCGGGAGTGCAGGGTTTAAAGCTGGACCCAAGCTGTCAACGTGCACTTACAACCCAAAAAGCCAACAAGCCAAGTGCATCCTAGCCTGAATGAAATGCAGCATGCCCAGCAGGTCAAGAGAAGGGCCTTTGTCCCTCTACTCCTCTTTTTTGAGAGTACTCCCAGCTAGAATAGTTCATCCAGTTCTGGAGTTTCCTAGCACAATAAAAAAATAATGGACCTGTTAAAATGTGTCCAAGACAAAAATGATCAAAGGACTGGAGCACCTCTGCTATGAGACAAGCTGAGAAGGCTGAAGCTTTTCAGCCTGGAGAAGAGAAAGCTCTGTTGAAAACTTACTGAGTCCTTTTGGTACTTAAAAGGAACTTCTAAGAAAGACAGGGAAAGATTTTTTTACCAGGACCTGCAGTGACAGGACTACCAGCAAGTCTTTTATACTAAAAGAAGGTAGATATAGATAGGATACAAGCAAGACCTTTTTTCATACACTAAAAGTTGTACCACTTTATATAATGGTATAATGCTGGAGTAGGCTGCCCACAGCACTTGTGGGTGCCTCATCATTGGAAGTGCTCAAGATCAGGTTGTATGGGGCTTTGAGCAAACTGTTTGAGTGGCAATGGAGCTGCAACTAGGTGATTTTTAAAGATTCCCTCCAACATAAACTGTTTAAAGATGAACATGAAACAGTAGGTACTTGCAAGGAATTAAACAGTAATGAGGTGTTTCTACAACAGAGGGGATCACCCACTGATGTGTGAGGAACTGTTGGGTTTTTAAAAATGTGTATATAGTCAGTAGCACAGCAAAATTTATTCAAAACTGCTTTAGACTTGCATATAATAAAAAAGCAAATTTCTAAAAGATTGAATAATGCAACTTTATGGTGTCATAAACCCAACTGGCAATAATTGCAGTGATGTTCCAGTTAAAATCCCCTTACCCTGGATACAAAGGTGATGCAAGATTATGGAAAAATATTTTCTGTTATAAATATACATTTTAAAAAGGGTGTAATATTCCCTTTCGTCCAGTTAGTGGTCACTTTCCCTGATAGCTGTGACTTTTCAGATATGATGGAGAGTGGCTTGGCAACTACATCAGCCACTTTTGTTAGGATACTAGGATGCATCTCAGTGGCTCCTGTGGACTTGTTTAGGTCCCCCCGGTGGTCTTGAATCTGATCTCTTGGGTCACTGGGAATGACTTTAATTCCCCAGTTCCTGTCTTGAGGTTCAGGGATTTCAGAGATGTGGGAAGAGTGATTACTAATGAACAGAGGCAAACAAAATTATCGAGTACCTCGCATTTTCTTTAATCTTCCATTTCTGACCAATGTGCCTATAGAAGGCATTTTTACTATTCTTTGTATCCCTTGCCAAATTCAGCTCCAGCTATACCTTAGCTTTCCTAATCCTATCCCTCCACAACCAGACAACACTTCTCTTTTCTTCCCAGGATACCTATCCCTGATTCCATTCATGTCCAGTGCTTTTCATTCTTGCATTTCACTTTGTCCAGGAGGTCTTTACTGAGACATTCTGGTCTCCTGCCTTCTCTGCCTGAATGCTCACTGGTGGAAATGGAGAAATCTTGGGCTCTAAGAAAAATGTCCCTAAAGATCTGACAGTTCTGTTCTGCTCCTTTTTCCCTGAGTGCAGTTTTCCAGAGGGTCCCATGCACTAATTCCTAAAATAACTAAAAGTTCAGGCTTCTAAAATTCAGAGTAGTGACTTTAACCTTTCTTTGGCCCATAATCCTTGAGACCCCTCCAGTTAGTTAATCTGTGTCAGTAAGCAACAGGTGCAGTAGCACTTCTCTGTCACCTGCTGTAAGAAATTATCCTTGATGCTGTCCAGGAGTCTCCTGGACTGCTTACATCTTGCTGAGCTGCTTTTCCAGCATATGTCAAGGACTGTCCTGACAAGTCCCTGCAGCTGGATCAGAACCTGCCAGAGTAATGCTTCCTGCAGGTGAAGTAAGGTTTTGTCAACAGGGTCCCCTCAACTGAGTGGTGGGTAATAAACACAAACCATGAGATTTGCTTTATTGGCTGGGCCTGTGATTTTCAATCACAGGCTCTTGACCTGTTCGTTGCTGTTTTTCAAAGATGGGTTTGTGCAATCAAGTCCATGGAGAGGGCAAATTGCCTGCCCCCCCATTCCTTGCCTGTCCCTTCTGAACAGTTTGTTCAGTCAATTGGAATGCCCCAGTCATGTGAGTTGTCCCACCAAGTTTGTGATTAGATCATAGCTTTACATTTGTACATTCACTTCTATCTCCTTCTGCTTGTTACTTATGCTTCATGCCATTTCATAGATCTGATGTATTTTAAGGATAGAATAATGAGTAATTGATAAATTAATTACTTGGACATAATTGGAAATAGTTCAAAACTCAGTTCAGTGAGAATTTTTAGTTTTCAGCATTTAAATTTGGATTTTTAGTACTTTAAACTAATTTTTCCTGTTGTTTCTCTCACTTAAAGTTCTCTGCTGCAAGGCATTTGTGTGGTGATCCTTGCAGCATTACTGTGAGACCTGTTCCCTGAAGGGAAAAAGGTCCAGTTCAGGTTATAAGCTTGAGAACTTGTCTTCATGAACAGATACTGTTTTTTCTTTAGAAAGCTGACTGCTATTTGAAATAATATTTGTAAGGAGCTGCTGAAGAAAGTAGTAAGTTGATTTGCACAGCAAATTCTGGGGATTTAAAGTAACTCAAGTTAATGTTCGTTTTAAAGAGAAAAAAAATGATAGCTGAGCTGCTGCCTGGGGTTACTTTTTTTTTTCCATCAGCTGAAGTAGCTCTCTGTGAGCTTTCTATATATGCAATTTCCAAGAAAAAGGATAAGGTATCAGTTTTAGATAAAGTTTTATTAGTGGAAAAATGGCACAGTCTTTTAGAGACTAGTGATTTGTCCTGCCTTTTTTACTGTGTAGCTTTTTAAACATTTAATTTATTTCATGCTACTGTTTTGTTTCGGAACCTTCTGTTACCAGAAGGTATGGTCTCTTAGACAGCTGCTATAGCTTGCACTAGAGTCTCTTAAATGCCCCGAATGACAGACAACACCATTTTGTTTCTGGAAGTGGCTTATTTTCCCTGTACACGTAGTGATGTGAGATCATTTGCTAGGTACATCCAATATGTTTAACCGTGTGGTCTTCAGGAATGGCTGTGTGTTGTTTTCATTACCAGCAAGTATTACATCTGTCTTGTCAACTCTGAACTTAAGCAGCTTACTTATTCCTTGCACCTTATCACAGCGGGGCACTTGGCAAGCTGAGAGACTACACCGTCCAAGTCTGACAAATATAAATCTTAGAGCAATGTCAACATCATAAGGATGGCACTGCAGCCTACATCTTCTTCCAATTTGTCCAGTAGCCTATATTTTACAGAGTGACACTATGACAGAAAATTCTCTTGGTGGAGAGTCAGTGTTACTGTCTGCTTTTTCAGCTGAGAAGGAAGGGACTGTGTCAGAAGGTTTCATAACTAAATCATACATAGATTGTCACAGAGCTTATAGTATGAGTAATGAATATGTTAACTTCATAGTTCAGAAAATTTAATTTTATGAAACTGGGCCGATAGAAAGGCATACGAACACAAATGGAGGCCACAGAAAATATCCTGTATTTGAAAAATTATATATTCCTCTGCTTTTTTCACATCAAAGCAATAGCAGGAGACATGTTCTTGGGCAAGTTTACATCAAGTTGACTGTAAATAAAGAAGCAATGTATTGCAAATACAAGAAGCAATGTATTGCAAATACAAACATTTTTAAAATAACTTCTTATCCTGAGGAAGAGATAATATATAGGCACCTTAGTCTTCTCCTGTTTGTCATCCCCTTAATAGGAAGGTAGCCATCTACATTATGTTTCAATGTTATGACAACATATTCTCCATAGAAGTGATGGCTGGAGAAAGAGAGCAGAACATGTAGCAGAAAAATTCATGTTACCTGATACGGTATGATACTCAGCTAGCCATCTGGTCTATAGCTTTTTGGTTTTCTTCTACAGTATTAAAAATAAATTCCTTGATGATGGAGGAATTGCCGTCTTGCAGTAGGGTAGCACTTACATGATTTTGGAGAAATTCCAGATCTCTAACTAAGAAGGCTTGACTATATTGCAGATGTCCTTTTGGTTGTGAGCCTTTTGCTTTTAAACCATCATGGAAGAGCATTTCTGTCCTTGTGAGAGGTGTTTGCATTTTGTAACTGATACCTGCTGGCTGGGTAATTTTGCTGCTGTAGCACAGTTTGCAGTGTAGACTCAGCATATTCAGAACTGCTTATAATGCCTAGGCATTTTCCAGTTCATCATAGTTTCAAGATACCCCATCTATCTGAAAAATACTGGTGTCACTATGAAAGTTGCCTTTGAGATAACTGTCAGGTCTCTTTTTCCCTTAGGAGTTTTCTATTTGCAGTAATCCCATCTAGTTCTTTAACTAGTCATGGTAAAAATTATCTCATTATAGCAAGTAGAAATTCGATAGCTTTTAAATAGAAATTGAGAATTTGCAGCTCTCTCATGGATGTCGTTTGTTAGGTAAGTGGGAAATGTCAGAGATGAAGGTTTGCTGAATGCATCTGCCACTCTTTCCAGAATCACATAATTATTTAGGTTAAAAAAGACCTCTGAGATAATAGAGTCCAACCCTTGACCAAACACTAGGTTGTCAACCAGACCATGGCACTGAGTGCCACATCCAGTCTTTCCTTAAACACTCCAGGGATTGTAACTCCACCATTTCCCTGGGTTGTATGTTCCAATGTTTTACAACCATTCAGCAATTACCGTGAAAGAATTTATCTTGTTCAACCTGAACCTCCCCTGTAGCAGCTTGAGGCTGTGTCATCTTGTGGTGTTGCTAGTTACATGGGAGAAAAGGCTGACCCTCACTTGGCTACGACCTTCTTTCAAGGAGTTGTAGACAGTGATAAGGTCTCCTCTCCTTTTCTCCAATCTCAGCTCCCTTAGCCACTCTTCATAGGACTTACTCTTCAGATACTTACACCATCTTTGTTCTGGACTTGCTCTAGCTTCTCAGTTTCTTTAATGAAGTGATATCTTTCTTAATACAGGAAACTACAGTTTAGTTTTTTGGGTGCTGTCTTTCAGTCTGTTTGGGTGATTTCCTTGTTTATACAGCTGAGTAATTGTGACTAGCCTACAAGCAGGTGTCAGAGGAGTACTTGCTGATGAAACATTTGTATAATTCATGACTTTGTGCTGTCCTAGACAGCTTTTTGTAAATTACAAACATAGGTATTTCCAGATATATATGACTCAGCCCTTTTTTATCAGAATTTTCAAAATAAGTGGAACAAAATGACAGCATAGAGATTACAGCAAGAGTAGGTAAGCAACATAGTAGACATAAGGGAGATGTACTAGATGTTTATCCCTTGCTATTGGATTAGTTAAAAAGAGGAAAATTAAGATTAAAATCCTTTTCAATCTGAGCATGATGAAATGGTTAGTGAGCAGTCAGTGGGATGGGATTATGGATGAGACTTTCAGTATATATGGATGGTTTTCAGTATGTCTGATCTGTATGAAAGGAGAGTTGATGTTGCAAACTGATTTTCTTCTGGTTTTGGATCAGAAGGCAGGGATTGACTTATCACTCAATGTAGAACCTTGAACTGTAAAGCACTTCATAAGGAAAGCAGCCAATGGCTGCTTTACCTTAGTGATTATTGTTTGAGAGAAAGGAGAAGACTTCGAAGTGCAAATGAACATTGCATCCTAAGCTAAAGGAAGAAGATGCATAACATAAATATATTGAGAGGAATGAGTAGAGTCCATATAGTTTATTTGGGGTGGCCAGATCCATAATTTTTGAATGGTTTAGTTTCCAAATTTTTGTTTTCTTCAATGCAGCAAAATCTGAGCATAAAATAGCTGTACTAGAAATGTCTTTGTTCTTAAATTATCATCATAACATTTTCAAGTATTACTTAGTTTTGTTAGTATAAATAAATATGTGTTAATGAATATCATCTTCCTATGTGCAGTAAATTGGATTTTCCATTGTCACTATGAGAATAGTAGTAGAATTGGTAAAATGGGGATCTCATAGGTGATCTTCTTGGCTTGCTTATTTATCTAGCTGTTTGAAATTAAGATTTACAGAGCACCGTGTACTGGTCACACCATAAAATCCTTTTTTGTTTTTTATCTCAATAACACTCTTCTTTATTTAATGCATGTGATCGCCCAATTAACTTAATCTAGGTACAGAAAACAGAGTTTTTGGATCCTAAAGATTTTATTATGCATCATGTAGATGGTTATATGTTGATGACTGTCAACTGAGAAAACATTAAAGAAACCGCCCACTACTTTTGCTCTGCATTTTGTCACTGTGCTACTGCACAGTGGTAACCCTCTGTGGTATATTACATACCCATTGCTTTAAAGATTTCATGGGCTGGTAAATATTTTTGTAAATATGGTAACCATTATGTTCCAGGTGGCTCAAAGGTATTGGAAAGACCCTTTCCTTTTGTATCAGTAAAATTATTTTATATTAATACTTGGCTACGTTATTGTATTGCCTTTTGTTTGCATGTAGATCTTTGATGTAAATCTCCATCAATCACAAAGCCTCTTAAGTAGTTCTGAAATGATGTAAAGGATACCCACATACTACTTCATCTTTCCTCTTAGGGGTGAAAATTCTGAGTATGTTGTGGTAATCCTTCCTCTTTCCCTTCTCGCCTAGTTTTTTACCGACTCAGTCTGGGCGACAAGTTTTGATAGTACATGCTGTTCCTTGAGAGTGGAAAGTGGTTAAGATAATAGGTGACCCAAACTCTTGAGTGATTAAGCTGGTCCAATAAAAACTGTCCTCTGTGCTAACAGGTTTAATGTGAAAATTTTCACAATGCACAGTCTTATGGATCTAAGCTTAGCTGACAGTGCTGCCCCTTGGTCAAGAAAGTACTTGGGGCTGAAAAAGCTTAAACTTGTGCAATTATTCTTTAGGAGTGTGTTTAAGGAGTAAAGAATTACCATAATGTGCTCTTAGACATGTTTGAGAGCCTACCAACATCTCACCTGATGTTTTTTTGATTTATATTTTTACTGAAAATGGAAACATTTCTTAAGAGCCTGGGATTTTCTTTAGAGCTATAGAGAGTTTTATGTTATGAAAAAGCATAGTGCTTCATGGAAATATGGGATTATTTTTAAAGGAAGGAGAAATAATTTAGTTTAAATTAAAACTTGACTTCACTTCTTTTTCAGGCTTTTAGAAAACTTGGAACATTAGCTTAATTTTGGTTTATTTTTTGTGATTAGAAGGTTCATGTCTTTGATTTAGAAATTATCAAAATGACAGTTGTCAGTAGGTGTCACATCTGACAATTTATTTTTTCTTACATTTCTATGTCACTGATGTCTGTTTCATAGGAACTTCTTGATACTATTTAGATTTCATAGGTATAGCTTCTCTTACAGATTTAAAATTTTCCTGCTTTCCTTAGGATTTGATTGGGAGGTCAGGTTAATTTACTGCATAATCCTGAGAAGTGATGTTACTAAAAAGAGCAAAGTTTTATGGATCTACATATTTAAGTATAAAGAAGAAATTCACTGTGGTGATCAGAGCAGTTTAATACAGTGAAATTTTAAGAATGGGTGTTTGAAGAATAAACTATGTTAATCAAAGTCTTTTCTAGGGATCATCATCCTCCTAGCTCCTGGCAGAAGCTATCTCTTTTGCACTGATCAGATCTGATGTGGCTACCCAGAGTAAGTTCCGAAGAAAACATACAGCTGTTCAGATCTCAGGGTGCAGAGCATGTGTTGCATTAAGAGTAATGCAAATTCTTCTGTTGTGTTTAACTTGGCAGAAAATGAACTCCCTTGCATTATAGCTGTTCTCTGACATCAGGGGGATTGGGAGCGGCTAGGCTTAGATACTAAGTGATGGCCAATGAAACACTAAGCAGCAGAAATGGAGAGCCAAGTGGCACTGTAAATCTGGTTGGATTCAATGAGAGCTACCATGATTATGGATTTACAAACAGTGTGGTACACTGTATGCCTGGTTGTGAACAGCAAACTCTCATGGCAGGACTTAGAAGTGTGGTCGTGTTCAGTAACTTGCATGGCCAGGTGCAAGTTACTGAGCAGCAGAAATGCAGGTTTGACGGTGATATATACGCTGCCTACAGAAGGACACGGGAATACCTAAAATATGAATAATAAAGCCAACAACAAATACATTACATTTTGAGATGAATATATATTACTAAAAATATGATGACAAACACAAGCTTGCTTTCTGAATTTCCTGAAGAAGTACCTGGTAGAACTGATTACTCTAGTCTTACCCAATAGGCATCCCTATGGCATGGAGATAGCATGTTGATCATCCCAGAATACGAAGGTGAAATCTCCTGTCATGCATCTCCTCTTACACTACACTTAAAATGAGTTTTTCTGAGGGAGAGGAGAAGGTAAAATTACAGTTGTAATTTCATGTTTAGGCGGAGTTTGATTGATTTTAGGCATTAGCATATGTGAGGGTGTGAAAAGTAGTATGTGTTTCAGAGTTAGAGAAACACAGAAACAAAGAATGGGTCAGGTTGGGAGGCACCCAGTGCTCAAGCAGGGCTACCCTAGAGCACAATGCAGAGGATTGCTCCAGATGGTTCATTTAACAACAGGCCCAGCATTTAGCAATGAGCCTGCTTTATCCTTTGTTTTCCTTTTGTAATTGATGTATTTAAAGAATCCACTTGCGTTGTCCTTGACATCCTTGTCCAGATTTAATTCCACATGGGCCTTTGTTTTTCGTGTCTCATTTCTATTTACTCTCTAAACAACCTCTCTAAATTCATTCCAAGTGACCTGACCCTGCTACCAGTTCCTGTGTATTTCCTGCTTAGCACTGAGTAATGAGAGAAGTTCTTTATTTATCCATCAGGTCTTTTTTCCCTTTTCTTGCACATTTGGAAGCATTGTTCTTGAACCTGGAAGAAGGGATCCTTGAATATCAACCAAGTCTCTTCAACCCCTTTACTCTTCAGGGTCAGTTCCTATGGAATTCTTCCAAGAAGATTCCTGCAGAAGCCAAAGTTAGGTCTCCTGAAGTCTGTGGTTGTGGTTACTTGCTGCCCTGCTTTCTCCTCATCTGGAACTGAATTCCACACTCTCATGGTCACACCTCCAGCAAGGCCTTCCCTGTTAGTATCAGTTGAGCAGCACACCATTGTCTGGGGATCTTCCGCTATCTGTGTCAGGAAATTGTCATCTGTGCTTTCCAGGAGCCTCCTGGGCGGTTTGTGTTTCACTGTGCTGGTTCTGCAGCTGATGTCGAGGGAGTTAAGGGCCCGCAAAAGAACCAGGGCCTGTGACTTTGAGGCTGCTTCATGCTGCCTGTAGATGGCCCCATTTGCTTCCTCCTCCTTCTCCAGACAGCAAAAAGTTTATGTAGAGTTAATGAAAAAAGTTCAGCTTTCAGTCACCATTTTGGGTAATTTGTCTTAATTCTCAAAAGCTGCATTGTTTTCAACAGAGTATGCCTACTTTTCCATGTCATGCCATTCTTTGTTGTATGTCTCTCTTGGAGAGGTACACCAAGCTACTTCGGCATTGTGGCTCCTAAGGTTGTCCCTAGTGAACTGTAACAAACACATGCATTCCTTCTTGCTGAAATTTGTTTTTTCCCCAGAACATTGCAGGGGCTTTGCTAGTAAGCAGCTGGCAGTAGTGAGAACCGTGGTGTGGACAAAGCAGTTATCTGTGCAGTCTGGTGTCAAGAGTTTTGTGAGGAAGCAAGAAGGTTAAGAAGCATTAGGAAGCATTTCTGAGACAGAAACCAGGAAAGCCACCAGAAAAAAACTACAAGATTAAGGGGATCCTATATCCTCCAACTACCAGGCAGAAGGCAGTAACTTAAAAGAGTTAATGGAGGTGAGTGTATGGTCGAGGTGGCAGGCAAACCTCCTCTGTTGCCACCTTGCCTTTCCAGATGCCTTACTTAGTCCCTGGGTACAAGGCTCTGGGTGTGGAAACTCATTAATTGATGATGTGAATAGTGGTCCATTTATACCATTTTGGTGGTGTCTCCAAGGTCAGAAAGGTCCCTCATATCAAGACCACCTTCAAGAGGAAGAAATGGATCTCATCTCAAAAGCTGCAGTGTTAGTCTGTTAGATATGTTGGGGCAGAAGAGTGAAATCTTTTTGTAAATCTGCTTTATGTGAAGTATTTTCTGGAGAATCTCATCCTTACTAAAAGTGAAATTTTTTTTCTTCAATTCTCATTTCTCTAGCTTTTTTAAGAATTGGTGGAAATTTTTGTACTCTAAGAACGTGTATTCAGGCTTATTTGAGACTGAAGGATAGGGGACATTGCTTCTTTAGAGCAAAAGTAGCATTATAGGAGGTATCATCTGTACATGCACAATGAAATTAAAAATGAGCATATATTAGTGCTCTAAGAGAGAAGCTTATTAGGTTTATCTTATAAGTGAAATATCTCAAGCCAATGACTTTAAAAAGGAAAAAAAGACTGAAAATTATACCATAAGTGACACATACAGACTACATTTTGTTTAATTCACTACTGGGTTTTGACTTAACAAAGATAATAAAATGACCTAAATATACCAATAAATGAAATTCCTTTTTTTTTCTTTTTTTCTACATCTCTCTCACTCTCTTGAAAGCTTTTTTTCTTTTTTTCTACATCTCTCTCACTCTCTTGAAAGCATGATACAAGCTATTGTATCTTCAAACTGAATAGAAAGCTAAAGATAATCTGCTAATATCAATCAACCAGTGATTGATATATATCCATCTATGTATAGCTTGTCATTATTATTCTAATAAATTGAAATTGCTGTTTTCAGCAACTTCTGTTTTGCACAGTAAAATTTTCCTAGATTCATAAAATTCTTACAATCCCTAAAATTCACTGGTGAAAAAGGGAGACCCTTCTATGTTTAGCATGTAAATGTAAAACATTTAGTAAAAAAAAATCAATGAAGAAAACAGAGATCTCCTGTTGGTTTGCAGGAGAATCCCACAGAAGGTAGATATCTGTTTAGCCCTGACTAGACTGCTCTACAGCTCCATTTCTGTTGCCTGTTGCTGCTTCGCTGTAATCACTTGACCCATTGAGGACAGGGTCTATTCAAAATTTCTAATTTAGTGTTAAGCAATCCAAAATATGTCACACTTTGAAACTATATATATGCAGTGAATTAAACTGTGATGTCAAGCAGCAGTCACATTCACATTATTACGTGGACATAATGTCTCTTTAGATATGTAAAGGACAGTTATGGTAGAGACTGTCACTGGAAAGGTATGCAGTTCTATGTGTTTGAGCTGTCTGTGTAGCTCTAAGATATCTTCAAAACTTCCATGACAATAAGTATAATTTGGTTGAATAATAGCTGTGTTGCATTTGCTGGGAATTAAGAGAATAATTCATAAGTATTGTATGCCTTTTGTCTAGAAGACAAAACTATCCTTAATGATGTAAATCAATACCAGATACAGCTGGAATACAAATGAAAACCTGGCAGTCCTTCACAGCCAGCCAGGAAATAGAATGAGATGTGTAATAAAGCTCTATAAGAATTGTTACAGAGTGGTTCTAAACCAATTTTCTATTTTTTTATTAATCTGCATGCTAATGCTAAAATACTTGATTTTTTTTTCTTCTGTTGTGTAAAATCCTGAATTTGAATGTCCCTATGTGTTCTTGTTTTTGCCATGGAATTGAATGTGCAGTCTGCAGAGATTATGCAGAAGACTTTCTAAGCTTCAAGAATCTTGCACAGCCTATCTTTCTGAATTATGAGGGAAACCTATTATAATTTTTGTTACAATTTTTGTACTTCAGACTTCATAATTCCCCAAGAGAACTGCCATGTCCTACAGCTTCAATTAGCAGATGAAGAAAAAAGCTTAATTGCTTTCTGTAAATCTGAGGCTGCTGACTTATGACTTACTTGAAACTCAGATGATGGATTTGCAGAACATTATGTACTTTTTAAAAAATATATCTAGTGATCAGTGACAGGACCCAAGGGAATGGCATCAAGCTGGGGAGGTTTAGGTTGGATATTAGGAAAAGGTTCTTCACCCAGTGAGTGGTTGGGCATTGGAACAGCTCCCCAGGGAAGAGGTTACAGCACCAGCCTGACAGAGCTCAGAAGGTGTTTGGCCAATGTGCTCAGGCACATGAAGTGATTCTTGGAGTATCCTGCACAGGGCCAGGAGCTGAACTGAATGATCCTGAAGGATCCCTTCCAACTCAGAATATTCTCTGATTCTATGGCATATTTTTGACTTAGTAAGAAAAGTAAGATTTGCTGATCATTCTGTTTTCCAAATAAAGCATTCAGCTTGAAGCAATCTGCATTTTCTGCAATGCACCAGTATTTTAGTAATGGTCACAGAACTATGTTTCACACTCAATTACTACCGTGTAGTCCATGGAATGGTATTATTTGTAAAGTCTTATCAATTTTTTGTAATTGTTAATTGTTTATATTTGAAAAGTAACCCCAAAAATAGAAGGGGTTACTTTCTAAAAATAGCAGGAGAAAATAGTTTCAAGTAAGAAAGAGAAAGCATGCCATAAAAAACCCCACAGAGCATATATCAATAATGTTGTTACTGGAAATATAGCCAATTATCACAGAACATTTACATTCAAAATGCTATACAAAGTATATATTGTAACACTGTTCTGTGAGCATTATCACAGTTTTTCTTTAGAAGTTATTTTGAAGGAATATTTTTTAATAACAATTTGACTCACATCAGCTAGGAATAACCTTTTCAAATTTTGACCTCAAGAGAGATCCTTTCTTAGTTTTCAGGCATCTTTATGATGAGCATACCAGACATGCCACCCTGGAAGCTCAAAATACTAAAAAGCTATTTGATGTGAAAAAGATGCTAAAAGACCTTTGCCACAATCATATTTCCTCTATAAAGCGTAAAAGCTTCGATGAGCACTATCATTAAAAATTTCATATATTGAAGAATAAAGTTTAGATGTTCTCTAAGAAAGGCTTCATTGCTATGTCCTGGGGGGAAGGCATAATGGAAAAGTTACTCATTTAAATGTCTATAAATTTCTGATACTGTTGGTATTATAGCACAAATAAGTACTTCAGCCAAAATGACACAAGGGCAGCAGAAAACCTCATGCCACAGACCCAGAAGTCTTGCAGAACCAAGTTACCACGACTCGTGTCCCATAATGCTGATGCTCATAGCTAGATCATGGAGTATACAAGTTCTTAGTCAATTCCTGAGTATATAGCGTAATTGTAACATTTGAGTGTCCATGTTTTTGTAGCTTTTTAGGATGAATGCTTTCAATATTGAATTTTGGTTACTCCATTTCAGTATTGTTTTTTTCCTGTTTTTCAATAGCATCATGTTGATATAATCTGTATTTTATGCATGGCACCTTTTTTGTCTTCAGGTTGTTTATTTTGGGTTTTTTTCTCAGAGTTGCTCGTTCCCTTATTCTTTATGCAGATAGTAAAAACGCACTACATAAAACCTGTAGGTGCCCTGATCTTTGAAACAGTAGCAT
Organism: Motacilla alba alba; assembly: GCF_015832195.1. Lineage (NCBI taxonomy): Eukaryota > Metazoa > Chordata > Aves > Passeriformes > Motacillidae > Motacilla > Motacilla alba. The sequence continues at coordinate 59,755,460 of NC_052046.1, read as the reverse complement.
TTAGCACTTCTGAGATCATGAACCCCTTTACATATGGTTTATATTCCATTCACGTGCTTACTCAATTTTTATTGTGTTGTTATTCCTTACAGTTGCTGCTGAATTTTTTTTCCCTAAACTATCCATAAAGAAATTTTCTTTATATCCATAAAGCAATTCTTCCTTTATTTTAGGAAGCTTTTGAATTTGATATTTGTGATAAGAAAATAAAAAGGTAGATTGTTTTCTGAAGGCATCAAATACATACAATCCTTTAAAAAGAGATTATAAATATTAATGGCTACATTTTGCATTTTTCCTTTATCACAATGTTATTGAAAATATTACTATTTTCTAGTTCTGTTACAGTGTGCTAATTAGGAACTTAGGCATGAAGTCAAAATCACTAGTTATCACTAGTAATAAAAATGATCCTATTTAATAAATCTGAGATCTCTTAAGGCCCATGGATTTCATGTCCTATGAGGTGCTACAATGGCATGATTTTAGGATAGAATTAAGATATTGTTTATAAAGGTAGGATTGTGAGAAAATTTGGTTTCCATAAGAATTGTCTTTTATATAAACATATTTCATATATTCTATAATGATAAAGCTGAAAAAATAGTTTTAGCCTATTGCACCAGTTCTTAGACACAGGGTTGCTGCTGTCTCACCATCCAAACATGAAAAATAAAATTAAGTTATGGGGGGAACAGTGGTATAACCTGAAATTCATGTTACAAATCATTAGCACTTTAAATCAGTGAAGAGCCAGTTTTGAATAGCGTTGCTTCTCAAAATGCAGTACATTCAAATAGGGGAGTAATTTGCATTATATCAGAGATCTCTTACATGAGTATCATCTTACATTGTGTCTTAATACTTAATGTTCTCACAAGATCTAACTTACAGTAGGTGTATCATATTTTGGAGTGAAGAAAAAGAGAAGGAGGGGAATCAGTGTGAAAGCAGGAAGGGAGTTTTGATGTAATAGCTTGGGAAATAGGGTGGGAAATAAGACCTCAGCATTGACTAAACTGAATAGCTTTACAATTATTTCCCCTGTAATTCTGCCCCAGCCACGGAGAGGTGTAGTTTCTTGGTTCTTTCTTCCTCAGGTGGTAAACCTGAGGTGTTATCTTGGTTTGCTGTGTGCATGCTTGCTGGAGGGAGGAGATGTACTATTGGTAGCAGAGGTGAAGTGTGTACAGCCCTCAAATGCAACTTAGAAACCGACTCTCTCAGTTATAGAACTGGGACGATGATTCCCTACCTTTGCCAGGTATCTTCCCTGGTTTTGCCTGACCAAGGTACATGTTGCAGCAAATCAACAGGTAAGAGTAATTTAATACTTACTCCTTACTGATGAACTGAGAAGTTGTTAAAAGAGCCTTCCTCTTCCAATCACTGCTTCTTGAATTGCTCCTTGAATGACATGTTTCTTTGTTTGTACTGGTATGATTATGTAGCTATTAGGTATGTGGGTGGACTTGATAGTTGCCTCTGATTTCTAAGACATTTGTCTTTGCAAAGCAGAACTGAGGGGTTTTTAGATTACTGCTCATAATTTCTTTAGGTATTAATTGCTTTAGCTGAAAATAATTACATGTAGTGTTGGTCACAAAAAAATCTGTGTTCTTTCATTGTTTTATATCTATCCTGATTTCAGCTGGAGCAGAATTCATTTTCTTTTTAGTAGCTGATGCATTGCTGTGTTTTGCATTTAGTATGAACATAATGTCAATAGGACTTTTTAGTGTCCCATAGCAGTTGAGGAAGTGCACAAGAAGCTGTGAGGGAGCATGGCCAGGACTGGTGACCTGCGCTGGCCAAAGGGCTATTAATACCATAGAATGTCATGTCCACTGTGTATAAACTGGGAGAGTTATCTGGAACAGGGGCTGATCACTAGTTGGGGACAGGCTTAGCATCAGTTAGTGGTTGGTGAGAAACTGTCTTGTTCATAACTTGTTTTTCTTGGGTTTTGTATTTCTCTGTCTCTCCTTTTCATAACCAAGGTTATTATTGTTGTTGTTATTATTATCATTAGTATTATTAGTATCACTGTATTTTACTTTGTTTCAGTTATTAAATGTTCTTATCTGAACTCCATGTGTTTTGCCTTTTTTGTGGTTCCGTCTCCCAGTCCCCCCAGGGAGTGGAGAGGAGTGAGCAATTGGCTGCTTTGTGCTTAGTTGCCAGCTAGGGTTAAACCCTGACAATATATTCCTTAAAGGAGTATGGAGGAATTGTCTTGATTTCTGGGCTGAGGAACAGTATCAATTCTTACTCCATAATTAGTAGCCAGGATGTACTTCTGAACACGCTAAAGAGAAAGCAATAATTCTAGAAAAAGGCTTGAAATATGCATGTCCCTGTATGTCCCAGATAGCTACTGCCCTACTAACAGTAAGAGCACTTACCGCATATTTGTGTAGTTATAGTAAAACACAACATAAGCTTCATTTCTTTCAATAAATTGAAAGATTTCAGAAAGTAATAAACACCTTTTGAGACAATTATGTTCATTTTCTTGGGTGTCATGAAATTTTTTCCTGTTCTTAGATGTGCAGAAAAAGAGTATGGTTCAATCTGAAACAGCCATTTTAGTTTTCTAAAGCACTATACAACATGCTACAGAAAACAGATGAGAAGAATGCTGTCAAATGGTAAAATAGCTGAGGCCTCACCTATTTTCTCTGCTGTTTTTGGATTTTGTTTTATATTCTAGAAATAATTCTGATTATTATGCAAAATTATGTTCAAACTGCTATAACTAAAAGGAGGCTTGAGTTGTCACTGATTATGTCTAAACCTGAGAAAAACTGTATACTTCCAAACTCAGTGTCCAAGTGTTCTGCAGCTACTTAAAATTTGCAGCAAAACTGGATGCATGATGCCTCTGTTAGTCCTTTTTTCATAAGGACCTGCATAAACATGGACTATAAGAGGACTTGTAACATCCTCTGTTTAGGTTTATGTACTAAATAATTGGAAGGACAGGATTTAGGATGAGTTGTTATGGGATTTTTCTCCCTGGAAACAGCTGTATCATCCTTGTAAAATAAGTTTATATCAATACATTTATATCTTACTGCATTGTCTTTGAGTAAGCTATGTCTATCAACCAGTGAAATCCATCAGTCGCTCTCTGTGGAATAGAAAATACACAAAATTCATCTCTAGAAGAACTGACTGATTTATCAAATGTAGTAACTTTTTAATACTTGTATTTGATTTTCAGAGAGATTTACAGGGACATTTCATGAATCTAAGTTTGAACATATTTTTCTGGGAAAAAAGTGTGGGGAAAAATTATAGACTTTTTATTCATTAATGAAGGCAGCATATTAAAAGAGACATCAAAACACAATAGACACTTAAAATATTCTCAGCTCTGCCAAAGCAAAAGTAGCATGTTCCTTTTATTTCAATATCTTTTCAAAGCATTCTGTTTTCATGAAAGGCTGTTTTGCTAGAAATTCACTGTGGCAGAAAACAGCATTATGCATTTGAGCAGATGCACTGGCTCAGTGCGTTAAAGATGGGCACCTGGGGTCTTGCATTAGACTTGCAGAGAATATGGAAATATTGCATATTAAAACAGATAGGTAGAAAGTAGGTGAGTGTGCATTTTTCAGATTCTCTAATTAACAAACTTTTGGCAATATGAGTCTGTGACTCTTTACTTTTTCTAGAGTTACTCTTTAAAATTTTGAGATTCTTTTTGTTTCAATGCATGGCTCTGGAGGGACATGAAAATGGAATTTTTGTGGTAGAGGTCTTCCGGAAGATCTCTGGGGTCTGTATTGCTGGTAACTAGCATCTGTAAGGAATGTGTCATAGTTATCCATTTTATCTGGCAGTTTTGATAAACTATTGCATCAGTATCTTTCAGTATCTTTCACTTAGGTCTAGCTTTAAGCACAGGTCAGTTATTCTTTACCCATACTTGTTATATTAATCATCAGTTATGTTTCTGCATATTGACAAGTACTTGAAAATAGTAATTATGGTTGCTGTTGTTTGAAGCTCCACACTTCAAACAAGTTTTCTGTGTGGATTTTTTTTTAGATCATGTATCCTACTATGTGGTTTAAAGCATGCACTGTGGCAAAATCAAAGTGTCTCAGGTTGTACATGCTTGTTACATGAAGGCCTGATTATTTTGCCTCACACATTAATAATAAATGCTAATGCAGTGTCAGTATGAGCAGAAGAGACCTCACGAAATCTTGTCATTCAAATCATCTTTGTTGTGGTCAGCAGTCTGCCCTGATTAAGATCTTTCTGTCATGCCAAACTGAAGTGTCCTGCATCAAATTTCATATGTGTTAGGTTATTTTATTGAAAAATTCACATTGGAAAAGTTGTGAGGTAATGCAGACTCACAATATCGTGTTTCAAGAGTCACAGTTCCCACATCTGCTCTAACACTTTTTGCACTGCTAAAAGGCAGCTGCTGCTTTGTTGTTTGTTGTAATATCCAGGTGGGGTACATGTACTGCTTTCTTTGCCTGGGGTTGAATCAGTTAGCACCTAAGAACTTTCCAAGTTCACTTAGGGATCTCTCTTCTGCCTGCAATATCTTCCAAAAGTATTTAGTAAAATATGTCTTTTCTTGAACATATTCTCCTCTCTCAGCAAATGAGCAGTCTGATTCCATTTCAATAAATGTCTGTGAGTGCTAAGCTAAGTATGAAGAGTTTTAATGTTAATTTCATAATAAGTGATAACTTAGTGTTATGTAATTCCATGGATTTTGTTCCTTGTGCAGCTTGGAAAAATAAGAGAACAAAACCCCCCAAAAGCATTTAAATTCTGTAGTGCTCATTACTTCTGAAATTTGTTTGTTTGTTTTTTCAATGAGAAATTACTTTGTCTTAATTTCTGCTGTAAAAGTTACATGCAGTTGTACTGGATGTATTTGTTACATTTTAGTTTTTTTCTCACATTTGCTGAATTGAAAAATGTGCAAAAATTATTGTGGAGAAATTGTACCTAATCATGGACAAGCTGTATCATTTGTCTCCAGCAAGCAGAAGGAGCAGAAATATTGCCCAGCTAATGCGAGATGAATCATATTTAATCTAAACTCGACATTTCTACAGTATTGAAATTTAAACGGCTTTTGTGAGAGCACTGAAATACATACTGTCATGTTTTCACTAATGGGAACCACAATAAGTGCATTATTACCCTTTTTGAGTCTCTGTCTTTGGCTTTTTTTTGATCCTCTGAAATCCACAGGGCATGGAAAGATTATTAGAATTATGAACAATTTTGACCATACACGGAAATTACTTAAACACTGAGAACAGACTTCATTAAATTTTACTGAACTTTGCATAAACATAGAACATACATACCTCTCCCCACCTCCAATATTTTCTATTTATTGACTATTTATTGTACTAGGCAGGATTTTATTAATTGCTTTTGGTTACTATATTGTATATCAATTTAAGTGAGAGAACCTGGTTAGATATTTACCGCCACTTTTGTAGTCTTGGTAGTCACTGAATGTAGAGCTTCAATACATATTATATTTTCATTTATATTTTCATACATGCTATTATGTATTCTACCATCTTTTGAGGGCCCAGGGCTATTTGAAGGAAAGAATAGAAGGTCAATTGTGAAAAACCCAGCTGAAGACAAAGAAGCTACTCAAACTGTAATTTGTAAATAAAGAGTAGATACAAGATTGTTGCACATACAAGTCATATTCCTTTTATTTTTTATTGACAATTGAGAGGACCACATTGCTTATTTAAAATATAGTCATGTACCATTAAAAAATACCACATATTTTGAGTTTAAAAGTTCCTGGAAGACTTAAGTCTTCACTTTTTCTTCGACTTGGGGGTTTTTGTGTGTCTAATAAATTACTAAGGTCACTAAGTCAAAAGAAGATTATTATTATCTTTTTTTTTCTCATATTGCCATTGATAGTTGATAGGAAAGTAATGTTGAGAGAGGAACTTCAATGAAGCAAAGATCTCCTTAAGTTTAAAAGGTCTTGGCTCTGTGCTTATAGAGTGAAACAGGTTCAGGTTGAGATGACCTCAAGTAGTGAAAACAGTAAGTGACAGATAAAAATCAGCTAACAAACAGCTCTGAAAATGCTACAAGGATTCATGACTTTGAATGAGCTCTTTCAGAAGTGTATTAAACAAAATGAAAGAAACAAAGAAGTGTCTGGAACTCTTTGCAAACCAGTTTGTAAATCATCAGTTCAGTGTGCAAAGTGTAATGTAGTAAACATATTGTAGTAAATACAGTATACCTACATATGTAGACATGAACGTGCACAATTTCTATTGTCTCAGTGCAATAAAACAAAACTAATCAAACTTACACAGACTAGACTCAAAATTGCCTAGAGTAATTTTGAGTAAAATTACTAAAAAAGTAAAAAAAAAAAATCACGATACTTCATATAGTCTTGATTTCTGGCACTGGAAATGACAAGCTAGCCCTGGTAGTGGAAATGGATTTCCAAGAGGCTTCAACAGGTTTTTTGTAACTTATCACCAGGATCCCAGAATGCACTTTCTGGAACAAAAAACAAAATTTCAGTGATTTTGTTCAAAACAGATGTTTGCCTGTTTGCTGATAACTAAACTCATCTCCACTCAGTAGTCATTAGTTTTCAGCTCTAGATCACACAATTCTTTATATCCAGTATCTCTAGGGCAAAGAGATATAGAGGAAATTTTATAAGAGTTTACATTTCATTGAACATTACCTAAAGAAATATAACATTGCTGTTTTAAAGAATGAATGAGGAGAAATAGAATTATTTTTTAAAAATTTCACATTAGGAGAGAGCAGCTTTACTTTTGCTTTTTAATTGGTTATGTTCTTTGCCTTTTTCTGACTTGGTGATGAGTATCTCTGAGAACTTAGTGTGATCTGCTAACTTCTACTATGATTCTCTGGATGAACTTCCTCAAAGCTTAAAAACTGGCTGTTAATCATAAATTAAAAATATGAGTAAAGTAATGAGGTAAAATGAGAGAAATAAAAGACCCCACGGCATTTTACAGTGAAGTAGTGAACATAATAAAACATGGAATTCAAATCCTAAACATAAGAAAGATTGTACATCCTTTTCCGTTTTCAGCTTTCCTTTGTACCTCTAGAAACAGTTCTGTAAAAAGTTTAAACCCAACTTTTTAAATGCGTGATTACCAAGTGTGAACTCCTTAAATCCTGAAGCTGCTATTTTTAGATGAAGTTAAAAATTAAAGGTGAATTATTGTTACAGAGATTTATGTCAACCCCGTCAGCATGGAGTGGGCAAATATCAGTTTTATCATCTACAGACTTGACTGATCTACAGGACTTCGAAGAAATCAATTTTGCTTCCAGAGATCTCTTTGTCTTTTCTGTGGTATGCAGATGCTCAGTATTGTCTACTGTGTGATCTCAGGCTACAGTGAGCTCTCTCAGAAGTAAGCCCTAAGTGTCTTCTCAGGTACTGTCCTGAGGGTGCTGAGCCAGGTACATGGTAAATGAAGGTTTATACTGTGTTTGCCCCACCCCCCACCAGAATCACAGGGGTTTATTAGCCTGTGTTGGTTTTGCATGGCTTGATTTTTTTGATGAGGAGGGAAGAAGCCAGCCATGGAAGTGATTTTTCTGTGGCAAGCTGCTAGAAGCTTTCTCCATGCCTGGAAAAATCAGTTGTGGGTTGGCTCTGAAAATAGGCATGCTCCTAAGCCAATTAGAGAAGTTGGTAATGCCTCTGTGATGACATATATAAGAAAGGAAAAAACATATGCAACTCTCCTTCTTTCAAGGGGTGGGGATGCAGCTGCCAAGGGGCCATCCTGGCACAGCCACTGGAGGGCTGTCCCGGCATGGCCAGGGGCCATCATGGCACCAGCAGCGGCATTGGGGCTGGGAATGGCCATGCCGTCTCAGTATGGTTTGCCGTGAACTTTGCCAGTTAGCTGCTTATAGCCAGCCGTGCTGCGAGGAGAAGGGCAGAAGTGGAGGCATTAGCTTTGGCTTTTGGTGGCCTGCATGAAGAGAGGCTCTGAAAGGAGCCGGTGCTATGGTGGCCGGGACTGTGCGGTGCTGGTGGGGAACCACATGGCCAACAGTGAGAAGCACGGTGTGCAATTCCTCAATGTGGAACCCAGACAGGATCAACACTCCAGCACTGCAAAACACCATAAAAACTTTTCAATTGATAGAACTTGAGAAGAAATGAAATTAGGGACAATTTTCTCCTGGGTAAGAAAAAAGGAAAAGGTGAATACACGCAGGGAGAACAACATGGCCACACTAAGGTTGGTGAAAAGGCGGGAGGGGGAGGAGGAGGTGTTCTCGGCATTGGAACTGAGATTTTTCTGCAAGCTGTGGTGAGGACTATAAAGCAACAAACTGTTTCCCTGTAATTCATGAAGTGTGTTGGTGATGTAGAGGACCACTCATATCCCATGAGAAAGGGTGGTCATGCTGGAGCACGTGGATGCTGAAAAGCTGTAATTTAGTAGGAAACTGAAGCAGAGAGAGAAGACCCTTGCTTCCACAGATAGAGAAAGAGGACCCTTGCTTCCAAACTAGAACATAGAACAGCTCATCCTTAAAAGATTACACCCGATGAACTAAGTACCCACACAAACAGTTGTGGGAAAACTGCTTTGCCCGTGGGAGGGACTCACGTTACAGCAGGTTGGGCAGGACTGCTGTTTGTGAAAATTAGAACCATGTTGGAGAAATTCATAGAGAACTGGAAGGACCCCATGACAAAAGAGACTCCTTTCCCTAAGTGAACTGAAGGAAGGTGTTTAGAAGTGACAAGCTGATTAAAAACCCATGTTTTGTTTCCCTGTACTGTCAATGGGAATGTAAAAGTGCTGAGGGGGGCAAGGAGAAAGGTGGTCTTGATGTTTATTTTAGTCCTTATTATCCTCTTTTAATTCTGTTACTAAATTTTTCCCTTTATACCTTCTAAGTTTTGAGCCTGTTTTGTCCTTAATGTTTTTTTCTCCTAATGCTTATCTCACCCTGTTAGCCTCTTAATTTTTCTTTCCCTCTCCTTTGCTCAACTATAGCAGAAGAGAATGAGGGAATGGTTTTTTGTGGGTGCCTGGCTTCATAGTGTCAAACTGTGACACAGTTGTAATGTTGCACAGACCTACGGAAATATGTATATTAATGATTCACAGTTGCACATAAAGTTTGGCTATCATGAGTGCCTCCATATCACTGTATGAACTGTTCTATCCTGTGATACTTCAGACATCCAAGTATCTGGGTCTTTTTTCTCTAGTCTTGAGGCACTAGGTTGTGTTCAGCAAATTGATAGTGTATGGAGTGAAAACTTTTCTGTGCTGTATCAGATCCTGAATAAATATTTAAAATGTGTTTAGGGATCAAAGATAGTATACTGGGTGAATCTGGGGTTATTTAGGAGCTGAACAAGTAAGTTGTGCTTTGAAATATTATACATGTCTGCTCTAAACATTTATCAAGTTGCTTAGACAAATGAATGGCATGTTAAAATCCATGTTCATTGTTCCAGTCAGACTCTAGTTTATTAAAGGGTTTAGCTGAATTTTGGACAAGTGATAGAAAATATTTCCTATGATAGACAAGTTTTCAAAAGTTCGCCAATTACTTGACAGGGCTATATTTGGAAATTGTTGTATTTCTTTCTGGAAATATCAGCTATTACTTTTTATATGACATGTCTTCAGATTGAGAGGTGTAATTCCTTCCTTCACCTGACTTCTGTAATGTATTATGTCTTTAAGACACAATGAGGCATCTTTTAGTGGTCCATTAACAAAGAAGTTGGTTGCACTGTGTGGAGAGAAAGAGTATCTTCCAGAAGTCTAACTAGTCAAAAAGAAGTTTAGAAAACAGGTATCAAAAGTCAGGCTATATGCTACATGTTCTTCCTGTTCTGTGATTTTTGAAATATCGTGCTTTCACACTTTTCTATATATTTTTGCTGATAGCCTTTGGTAGGGAATTTTTTTTAATTGCCTTTAAAATTAGATCAGTACTTAGGAGTTTGTTTCCCCGTGAATGAGCCCTGCATTAATGAAAATGTTTGTGATACAAATGCAGAAGGAAAGAAGCTCTCCAGATTGGACAACTGGGCCAGTGGACCAGGCTAGTACTTATTAATTTAATGAAGTTCCGTTTGCAGTGGTAAATGGATTATGCTTTTTGGGAAATAAAAGTGTGCAGCCAGATAGCAAAGATGCAAAAATGGGTATTTTAAAATTGAACAAAATAATTTTCATACTAAATGGGTCCACTAAGGCCAAATAGATAAGTCAGTAAACACACTGGACAGGTAATCAGCTTATAAAAATTTTCTTTCTGTAATGCAGTTCTATTGGACTGGGCATCACGGTGGAAGAGAGACCAGCTTGCCCTTCAGTAACAGTCATTGTGAAATATTCACACTGAACAAATTAATTCCATGTCCGTCAAGGATATGAAGTATTTCCCAGAGCAGGAAATTGTGGAATAAAAAACATTGAGGATAAAGATATGAGGAAAAGTCTAACTTCCTTCAAACCTAATCACTGCATCTGAATGGCTAGTTAAAGGACAAGACATACTGAATAAATTGCAAATATAAATATTAGACGTACATGTTTCTATATGAAGCAAAATCTGAGTTGTGTGCAGGAAATAGGCAGTACAAAATATAAGCAAATGTTATCCATAGGGGGTATCCCTGTTGGAAATACCTAAGATGGACGTTAATTTTTGTTCAAGTTCTCTTAGAACTGCATTGTTTCATCATTGAAACAACTTCATTGTTTCATTTGAATGATTTGATGCGTTCAAACAAATAGTATTCAAAGCCTCTTTATATAAGGAATTAGAACTGATACTGCAGAAAGCCAATAATTGCAGACCTTTGTAGTGTTTTTTCTCATTTACTGTGATATAAAAGAAATCTATGTTAGTACATAAATTTCCATGCCCTTCATTATTTGTGGCGATTGCCTGTGAGCTTCTCATTGAAGTTTGATGGGTACATACCAGATTTTTTTTATTTTCGTAGGGGTTTTAAACAGTACTGCATTTCTAGGTGTAACCATAGAGTGATCCAAGTTCAAAGAAGGAGGAGGAAGCCCATCTTTGTCTGAATTTGTCAGAATCACATTCTTAGGAGGCATTGGAACATTAGTCTGTCCTTTAAGCCATTTCCCTTATAATGTCTTGGGCTCCAATAGCATCCATGGCAATAAGACACTGTATTAAATAAATATATATTTAATCTATTGTATTCTTTAACTTGGATATGTATGGCAGAGTTTCTGAAGCATGTTTGAAAAATATCTATAGTCTGGGTCCTTAGCACAAAAATAATTTAAATTTGGATGTGTTTGATGCAGTAATAAAACCCAGTGTTCATTCTCAGAAAACTGTGAAGATAAAGTCAAAACCAGTTAAAAACATCTGCTAGTTTGGCTAGTGTTGGGGTGTATATTTTCTAATGAACAAAAAATAGATTATGTGTGAAATTTGGCTTAACTGGTAATAATTTATATAAAAAGGTGCTTTCTTTCCCCATTTCCTCCCTTTCCACCTTTCTCCTCTTTCCATCACGTTATCCCCCTTCTTTTTTTACCCTGCTTTTATCCTCCTCCCTATTTTTCCTTCCTTTCCTCCACCTTTTCACTCAGCTTTACCACTGCCTTTCCCCCTTCCCCTCTTCTACCCTTCTTCTTTCTCTCTCTCTCTTTTTTTTCTATAAACATGAAAAATTCTCCATCTCTTCCCATGTCTGAGCAAGATAAATGAACTAATTTAAAATATTTTCCATGCCTCATCTGTCCACTCCAGAAACTGTCAATGAGCTAGGATTGGGAGCTTTCCTGCCAATAGTCTGCAGTGAACAGTTGTAATATTTTGAAATAAGAATGTTGTTTCCATGGCAAACTTGGAACACTTTGCAGCTATGCTGACATCCACATACTTTCAGGTTTATGCAAGAAGGATGCTACTTTCTTAACCAAAGAAAGTATATGATACTTTCTTAACCAAAAGGTCATTTGCTTACATGTCCACAATAAAGATATCATACTGTTCTTTTATTTTTTTTAATCTCTTGAGGAAAGTAACAGGAAAAAATTAAAGATGGAGGGGTGAATACCATTTTAAATACAATGCTTCTGCATTTTTTGCCAATAATTATTTAAACCAATAAGTATATTAACAACTAATGTGTTTCAGTCTAGAGAGAACAATGATTTGTTGAATTTTTATAATGGCTAAATAGTCTAAGGCAAGACTCACTCTCTTCTGCTTCTGATTCGCTGAATGTTTATTTAGTGAAGTTAGTACAGAACTTAGAAATGAAGGAAAGATTTAGAAATAGCTTTCTGTTTCTGAGATACTACAACTGATTCATTTTAGATTGTAGAATTTTTATAAACTTCTTATACTTAATACATTTTAATATATCTTAAAAATATCATACGTTTTCTGTGCTGCCTTATCACTTTTGTCTGTTCAAATTTTCTGGTTAGGTATAATGTTAACATCAACTCTGCTGAAAACAGGTTTTGACTTTTGGGTAAAAGCTTCAGAAATAATCTTTTCTTTGTGAGCTGTGGAGTCCCTCAAGCTTTTTAGGACCAAAAAATAAACTTTCTGTGATACAGTGCATGTTAAACTTATGTGTGCCTTGACCCTATCCTCAAGCAAAAAAAACCCCAAACAACAAGAATGAAAAAAAGCCCACACCAAAAAAAAAAATACCCCATACAGCTGTAACTCTGAAATAGCCATCTGTTCCAAGTTTTGACTTATTTGGTTGTTTATATGCTATTTTTAGTACCTTGAAATGGCACGACCCATATTTGCTCAATTTACTGTAGGGATGACAGGTATTTCATGGCCAGTAACATAAGTACACTAAATGTTTTTACTTATCCTAATTTTCTAGTAGTGTATTCTGTCCACAGCAGCTTCCCTTCAACAGAGGACAACTTGACAAGCAGCTGTGGCCTCATTCAGTGTACTTCACAAGCACAATATTTTCCTTCCCGGAGGCAAAGTGCATTCACCTACATAATTGGCCATGACCCCTTCTCACCCAGAGGATATATACTGAAGTCCATTCCTGTCTTCTAATCTTTTAAGATGCAAAGCAGCACATTACTGTCATGCTAGTAGGTAGAAGGAATTTTGATGTGTGTGCTTTTATTGTCATCAGAGGTTTCTTTTTGAGCCTGACAAAGATTCTTGTTTCTGAGCATTGAAACTTGTGTATCTTAAGTCCTGTATGATTGTCTTTTTAGTAATGCTGAGTTTTTTTGGTGTCTGAACAGAAATACATTTTTAGTTTATGGATATTACCATACTTAAATGCCATTCTCAAAGGGACAGTTTATTAGATAGTGGTACCTTTACTCTGATAAAAACTGTCTTTGCGTTTCTTCATTTCATACATTCTTTTTGAGATATTGCTAAGAATATAGTCTTTTCAATGCTGTGTCTTGTTGGACTAATTTTAATTGCCATCTTACTAGAATGGCAAATTTCTATGTGTTTGGATGTGTTTATATGAAGTACCATAATGCAGTTATTAAAAAATAAACAATGTAGAAACAGTGCTGATTTCTGTACTATGTATAAATAATGATATTACTCAGAGCAATACTTTGCATTAAATGGCAGCTCTTGAAGAATTGGAGCCTGAAATGGCCATAGAGGGTCTTAAAGTTCTCTATTCATTGTCTGTTGAAGACTCTTCTGAGTTGGCAAATTCTAGATGTCTTCTCTAAATACTTTTTGTAGCCATGGTCTGTTTTATGGGGAATCTGTCTCTTTTGAAATTGAGTAATACAAAGTCAGTCTGCCACTGGAATTTAGCTTGATTGGCTTTGCAGGAAAACCAATGGGGATCATGATGGAGAAGTTAAGCATGAATCAGCAGTGTGCCCTTGCAGCGAGGGACAGACTGTATCTGGGCCATGATTTGTAATAGTGTAGCTATGAGGCCCAGGGTATTGATCCATTCTTCCCTTTTATTTGACTTGTGTTCAGACAGCACCTGGTCTGTCTTTTATTGATATATGGGAGTAAGTCCAATGAAAGGTCGCTGAGATGGTCAGGTCTGGAGCACAGAATGTGTACAGAGGGACTGAAGAAACTGGGTGTGTTCAACCTGGAAAAGAGACACCTTTTTGCTGCTTATAAGATTTCACTGCTGCTTATACTGAGGTAATCAGGGGATACAGGCAAGAGGGAGAGGGATGCTTGTTGGAGGTGCATGGTGGTAGCTTGAGAGGCAAAGAACACAAATCGGAACATGGTAAATTCTAGTGTTGTGAAAAGAGCTTTTTACTATGAAAGGTGGTAGTTGAACACTTGAACAGGTGCCCAGCAAGGCTGAGGGATCTTTGTAGATGTGCAGAGGTCAGCTGGTTGGGCATTATGAAAACTGATTTAGGTCTGCTTTGTCAGTGTTGCTCTACATGAGCTCTGAAGCTCCCCACCAACCTACATTATTCTTTGAAATAGTTTTTCCCTTGTTTTGCACAGTTGTTTTGTCTCTCTGCTGCACAGGGGGTTTAGAAGTGTGTGACTGAATGACTGTAGTGCAGAAAAAAAACCTGGACTTGACCATTGCCTTAAATTCCAGTAATGCCTACAGGAATCAGCTGGAAAAAGTGCAGTTAAAGTATAATAGTGGGGATGCCTGGAGGCTGCAGCAGTGAGGCAGTAAAATGATGCCTCATCACCTTTTCAGCCTAAATGGCATTTCACAGCTTGTCAGATATTTTAGCCTTAGTGTAAATGGCAAATCTATTCAAACTGGTCTATGCAAATTGGAAGGAAAGTTTTAATAAAAAGGCTTTCTTCCTGAAGAATAAAGAAAAGGAGATTCTTTCCAACCTCCTGTATTAATCTTCTTGAAGTTTTGCCCTTCCAATACTAGCATCAATCATTTCTTGTTCATTTCAGGATGCCTGAAAGATGCCCTGAATACAGGCACAGTGCTTCTAAAGAAAAAAAAAAAAAAAAAAAAAAGTCTTTTTAATCTGTGAGTTTGTTATAGTACAGTCTGGAGGATAAAAGGTGAAAATCATGAGGGAAAAAACCCACAAGATCTGCAACACTTCAGACCTACAGGGGAAGAAACATTGTCCGGAAAAAAGATTTGGTTTCTCTCTAATAAAAATGTGTGTTAAAAATACATGACTATGCAAAAACTACAATTACGATAAAATCTTGAGAGTCTCCTTATAAACTCTGGGCTCACAGTCACATATGTTTCTGGGAGCAAGTGGATATGAAGTGGATAAAAGAAGAGTTAGGATGACTAAATTTTCAGTGTCACTGATATATATGAATCTGGAAGGAAGAGTTTATTCTTGTGTTCAGTGAATATGTCCTAGCAGAATATTCCCTATGTATAGGGATAGGGAATATAGGAATATAGGGATTCTTCTTTTTAAAGAAGGTCTCAGTGATTGAATGTTTTCTGTTTAGTACTTGTAAATAAAACTGAGGAGATACTAGAGATATGTTTATATGGTATTTTCATCAGTAGATCTCTGTGGTAGGATTAGAGACATCTTAAGTACTTTCAGAGTATCTCTGACAGTGTAGAGTGCTAATGGTATTGCTCTGTCCTTTAAAAAAAAGTAGGGACTTAATGGTAGTGCTTGGTGTTTGAATGTCATTATGAATTGGAGAACTTCAAGAATACTGAAAATAAATATACAGCAGTTTATTTCTCAAGATATGGCATAGCTATAGATATGGTGATTGTGAGACCACAGCTGAAGCTCTAACAGGGCCTTTTATTTCTTACCTTTTGCCTCACAAAACTTGTTTTACCAGCTACTGAAACTACATAGTGTATCACAGAAGCAGAAACCCTTTAGTGTACTTTCAAAATAAATACTTCTTCAGGAAGTGTTTGGTTTTCTTTGATTATTTTTCTTTCTCTTTTAACCTACCATTTAATGACTTTCAGTCACACAATCCATGCTTCAGGAGAAACCAGATTTTTCTCACCTCTGCACTATATTTTTGTCTTCCCTCTCCATTTAATTAAAAGCTATTATTACCTTAACAGTTTGGCTGAAATAATTGATGGATACTGTATTTATATGTGATTTTGGGAATTCCTGGTATTTTTTATCAGCTGTTAAAATTGTATTTTGAATCAACATGTATATCTGTCACGACTTCAATATCTTTTCATGTTTAATTCAAACTTACAATTTCATTCATTGAGAATAGTCCCAAAACAACAATATCACAGAGTTACTAGAGAATAGGATTACTGTCTCTAATTGCTGCTGATGCCTAAGTGTTATGTTTACTTCTCTGCTGAAATTTGCAACTAAAAAAATTTTGCCTACATCTAGATAATGTCTTCCATCTTTAATTTGCCATAGCCCCATACTATAGGCAGACTTAACTGAATAGTAAGAAAGCACAAATCGTTTTCTACAAGCTCTAGGGCTTTCCCCCCTGAGGTATTGGTTGTTATGTCTGAAATACCAGAGAGATGCAGAATAGTCTCTTGGTACTTTCTCCAGCAAAATTCCTAGTTAATTTTATGTAATTGCCTGAACATGCTGAACAATGAAGTAGAGTATATCATCTAAGAAACTCTTTCTTCATATGTTCTGATGCTGTCAGTTTCATAGCTCCAATACTCATCTTGGTTTAAATTAATTAGGAATAAACGGAAACATAAAATGTAAAAACAGTAATGAGTTTGTTTCCATAGAAACATACCATGCTCTCTGCCAAAATTAAGTGCTGACTTTGTATTCTAAGATAGTTGTGCAGACAACATGTGCTCACTGATCTGCAGATAATGTGTCAAATGTCTTCATCATATTCATCTTCTGACTGTGCTACGCATCGTTAACAAATCTTTGCGCCAGTACCTTGCTGCCAACCCTTGCTGTAATCTTTGTCACTTTTATTCTGTGTTCTGGCTTGGAATGGAGAAGGAAAAGATTAGTTTCACTGTGCATTTCATATTGTAAGTCTCAGGTTATAACAGCTGATAAGCTTGTGAACCTCCTTCTGCCAACATTCTCTGTAAAATCTTTGCTCTGTTAAAGATCTATGCATATCTGTGGGTAGTATTGCTTACAGTAGGGCTGACTTTTCATATCTAGGGTGTGGTTATACGTTAGCAATAGCAATAAAATAGCAATTTTTGCTTGTCTGGTAATATAAATTCTAAGCAAAGTAGGTTCCTTATAAAATGAAGACGTGATAA
Organism: Motacilla alba alba; assembly: GCF_015832195.1. Lineage (NCBI taxonomy): Eukaryota > Metazoa > Chordata > Aves > Passeriformes > Motacillidae > Motacilla > Motacilla alba. The sequence continues at coordinate 59,738,230 of NC_052046.1, read as the reverse complement.
AGCAGACATAATAGAAAAAAACAGGTGATTTTTCATTAATTTTCTTAATTTTTCAGTAGTGTCTCTGTCTTAGTATTTCAAATGATACAGAAGGCAAAAAGCCAGCAAATACATAGAAAAGAGAGTGAGAATATACAAATCAGTTACTGACTAGTAGTTACTAACCATCTGCAGCAGCAGCAGCAGCAGCAGAACTCTTATGGAATGATTTTTAGTAATATTTGAAAATCTAGTAATTTTTTGAGGTTCTCTTGAAATAGCTTCTTTTTGTAGCATTTAATGCTTTACTACAGTGAACTCCTTCATGTAAGTAATTTTGATTGCCAAGACATAAAGATAATTTTGGAGAGAAATTAATACTCAAAATTGTTTCCTAAAATCCATCCCTGGCTTTTTGCTGCGACCTCAGCTTGTGCTTATTTTCATAAATCCTTCCATCAGAAAACACTGCTACTGTGATTAATTCATGATCCTTTTAGGGACTGGAATTTTATTTCAAATACCACTCCTTTTGAGGGAAGCAATTTCTAAATCTTTAAATAAGGATGCATAAAAATTATTATAGAAGTTACCAGTGGGCTGTCTTTTGCAAAATGCTGACATCTAGTTTCCTCAAACTTGTTCTTTAAAATCCATTCTGTTACAGATTTGCAGACTATTAACATTAAAGAGCTGTTCCTTGATGATGAGATTCATTTGCAGCAGAATATTTTTCTTTTGGGGGGCAAAAAGAGGTCATTTCACAATCTAGAAAATTGCAGTACATTGTTCTGTCCTATATTCTTAAATCTCCAGTTATATAAACATTTTTACTTATTCTCCAATTCATTTTGCATCTGGATCTCTGATTAAGATTGATCCTCAGCTACATTCCCCTCAGTCTCTGCTTTGCACTAATATCTAGCAATCATTAAATTACATTCTTCCTAGCTGTCTAGAATTGCTTTAGCTGGTAGGAAGAGCTGTAGTTTCAAGCTACTGAAAAAATGTCATTTGGGCATTGAATTAGCATTATTGTATTTTAGAAAATGTGTTCATGGTATGTCAAGTTTGTTCGTTTCAAAAGTAGCAAACTTACATACCCAAATATGAGGTTAGCCCTGAGAGAGAAGTGTTCAGACCTTTTGTTTTGCAGGAATAGTTTGGGATTGATTGTATTCTATATGATTTCTTCATTTTATGAACTTACAGAAGTCAGAATTCAGGGAAGAGTTGCAGGGAGAGTGAAACCTCAGTCTTCACAGCCAGTAGTTCCCTTTCTTCTCTTGGGATTCTGATGCCTTTTTCCTTTGGTCACTTTCAGTGGGTTTGTTTTAATTCTTTATTTTTTGTACATTTGCATCATCCTCCCCCTTTTTTTTTTCATATATAACCACACTATAATAAATAATATTTACATATGAAAAAAGTTTTAAAAAATATTTAAATTTACATGTTGTAAAACACCAGGTGAGAGTATGACAAATACATTATTTTTCACAAGCCAGGGAGGGAAGGAATTGCTGGTATAAGCCAGACACAGTGCAGTTCAGTTTACTACTTATAGCTAATACAGAATTTGTTATGTAGTTCAGCTAATATTCCAAAAGTCTATGCAAAGCAGATTTTTTTATAGCTTGCTCTTCTTTTGGTTTATGTGTTTTGATTTTATTTATCAATTAAAGTGGATTGAGTATTCGATGTATAGTTTCAGATATGAAGGGGCTTTTTCTCTTACATCTGAATGGGGCCATGTTATCTTAATACAGTTTTGCAAGCTGTAGTTTGCTTGAACACTGGACTTTTATGTGTACTTTTAAAAATTCATGACTCAGTTTGAGAGTCATTGTAAAGCTGAGATACATCTGCATCATCCTCAGTGTCATGCTTGTACAAAGGAAACATAAAAGCATCTTACATAAAATAAGAAACATATTTCTTTATTTGCAAATCTTGATTATTTTCCTGCATTCTTGAAAGAAGGATGGTTTTCATAGTTTTTCTGGTATTTTTTAAGCACAGGGAGAAATAGGAGGTATTTTTTTCTTTTTCAACATGTACAGTAACATTTTTCCACCTGTTCATATCCATGGTTTAATCCTTTTGATACCTGAAGAGTGTATGAGTGTAGCACAAAAGATTAATGTGGGTTTGGAGTTAACTGATACAACAATTACCCTCCTTGTATTTGCCAGTGAGATAGATTTATTGCATGGTTAAAATGGGAATTTTTTCATTTTCATGATGCAAACTTTGGTCTGCATTTGCAGAAATACTTATGACCAAGCAGTGTTCCTTTTATATAAGAGTAAATGTGAAGCAACTTTACTCTTTATCAAAATTAGACTAATTTTATACCAACATGACTGAAATAAGAATATAGTCAATAGTAATTGGACGGCTTGTTTTTTAATAATTATTTTAATAATTATTTTGTATTTTAATAACTATTTTCAGTACTTTCAAGCTGCAATTCTGAAAAGCATTGTGAGAAATGTTTTCTCATACTATGCCAGTTTGTCAGACATGTTCTCATTAAGTTCTCTTACAGGGAGGGATGAAGTTTTACTCTAATTTCTGAAGATTTGCTTTGGCTATGTAATTTTATTTGTTGCATTTTCAGTTTTCCTGACTACATTTCCAGCTTCCAGTTACATTTTCAACATTTCTTGCTGTCTTGTGTAATATTGCTTTTGTTTTTTGCAGCTTTTCTACTTCTGGAAGGTAATAAACCTTATAATATTAATTTAGAAGAGTAATTGTATGTATATAGAGTTGTAAGTTCATCTTTTTTTTTCTGGAGCTTACTCACATAGTAGTAATTTTATTTTTGCATTTCCCAAGGTTTTATAATATTTCAGTAAGATACATGAGAAACTTAGAACCACATTTTAACATTTACATTTTTGGTCCCTTGTGCATGTGCAGCCAAAAATTTAAGATGACCAGCATTTCCTGCTGTACTGTTGCAATTTCTTTGGTTAACACTAGTTGAGCTGTACTTTACTTTATTCCTTTTTCTCATTTTCTACATTTTGTTTGAACTGCATTTTCAGGGTGTTTATTTCAGAATACCTGTGGAATTTTTTTGTGTGCAATTTTGGTTGTGGGGTTTTTTGCTGGGTTGTGTGATTGTGTGGGGTTGTGGTTGGTTGTTTTTTCTTTGTTTTGGGTTTTTTTAATATCCATAAGTGCTTTAGTCTTTCTTCTTCCATTAATCTGATTGTTGACTTTGTGTATATCTGTATGAAAAAGCATTCAAGAGGAGCTTTGTTATTTATATGAACTCAGTATCTAGATATTACACATACTAAATTTCAGTTGCATTTTCTATCTGGAATTTCCACTTAGTAGGTTCTGAATACGTATATATAAAAGAAATCTCTGATTCTCTTATAAAAGAAATTTCCCTTGGAAAACAGTTACTCCACTTACCTGAAAATTATCTCATGCACATGAATACAAACACACAACAAGATGTCAGCCCGTGAGCAAAATTTCTGGAACATTTCTTAATGGCAAATCGTCTTTGTCTCTTACTAGTCTTTAAACCCAATGGTGCTACAGTAGAGCTGAATTCAGGTCCTTTTAGTGAATGATAGCTAAAATTTTTCCCTGAGTTCAGACGCTAGGCACTACTCTTAATTTCTGCTTGTGCAAAGCCATGCAGGCAGTTCGCTTTCAAAGGGTGAACATGAGGTCAGAACTTGAAGAGTATTTCACATTCAGAGTGATACTGGAACTAGAACCAGTGAGCTTACAGGGCTAGCCATTACCGAAAGTATTATTTCTGTCACAAACTGCATGCCAGAAGCCATTGAAACTATTTAAGTGCTGAATTATACAATAAAATTTCTTCTGGTTTTATGCAGAATATGAAAATCAAGAAACAATGGAGAATAAAGTTCTTTGGTCACCTCTGAATAAGAATTAGGTGTGAGCTAACAGTAAACACTTTGAATTACTAATCATGCAGAAAAAACACACCGAAATTATTTTTACTTATGTTCTCAACATAGGCAGATGAGTGTGTTCAGCAGTTTAGTGGGCAGCAAGTTTAGAAAAAATGGAAATAAGCAATAGTCTAAGAGTATGTGCTTTTTTGAATTAATTGTTTTGTTTCATTGCATAAAATCTGTTTATAATAGCTGAGATAATTTCATGACCATCAATAACATTTGTATTTTTGTTAGCCATGATGAGAGATATCCGAGGGTAATTCTCATATGTGATATAAAACAGTTGTCCATAGAAGTTACTGAAGTAATTAGTCTCTCTAATATGCTTGTTAATGCGTTATGGTGGCAAGGTACAGTTCATCTTGTACTGTCTTTTTTACTATACTAGAACTTACTCTCCAGACTTAGTTCACATAGCTTATATCCCTTTGTCTTCTTGGCTCATCACTTGTGCCACTTACAAAATAGTGGCATTATTTTGATGTGGTCTTCATTTTGGCAAAAGACAAAAAAAAAAGAAAAAAGTGTGTCTTGATACCAGTAAGGCTGTTGACATGATGTTCGAATATATGACATAAGAAATATGGCCTACTGTATTGACATTATGTTAAATACTCAGCCAATGAAAACCGGGCTAAAAAAAGAAATGGTCTTAGGAATGGCATTCAGCTGTAGAATTATGCAAAGGCTTGAGATAAAGAAAATGTCTCTTACTTAGAGGCGATTTATCTGCTGTAACAGGCTGTCTGAGTATGTTGTAGAAACTGTTTCCTAAATGTGTTAGATTAGCCATTTTACAAAAATATATATATTTAGTCTAGCTTCATAGTAGGGAGCTAAGTAAAATGATATGTAGAAGTCCTGTTCAGCCCAACATTTCAGTTGGACCTATTCTCTTTATTTTTGAGTCTTGCTGTTGTTTTTAGTCAAATCATGTAGAGGGTTTTTGATTTACGAATTTTAGCAGGAATAGGTTAATTTTTAGAGTATGGCATTTAAAATTAAACTTCTAAATATCTATCTATCTATCTATCTATCTATCTATCTATCTATCTATGTGTTTTCTTGCTATAGCATTGGAACACATTTAGATAAAAAGGCAAAAATGGTATGTATTAATTTTATTACTAAGTTGCCTTGTAATTAATAACTGCTGTTCCTTTCACTGTGCATATTGCAAGATAAAAAATGTAATCATTCGATCACGAATAATTTTTTGGTCTTTGAGTGACTTGCAGGAATCATTGAAGTTGGAGTAATACAGAAAATATTCTATTTATTTCACTCCCACAGAAATGTATCTTCTGCAGGCAGAGAATTAAGAAAATCTCAGGTGCCTGCATTCAGTGTTCATATGGACGCTGCCCAGCATCCTTCCATGTTACCTGTGCCCATGCTGCAGGAGTGCTGATGGAACCTGATGACTGGCCGTATGTTGTCTACATCACATGTTTCAGGCACAAGATCAACCAAAATGTGGTAAGAAATATGTTTTCTTATTTGTTAAAAAATGGAATTGCAAAATTAAAGTATGTTTTCAGAGAAAATGGAAGAGAGGATCCACACTATATATTATTGTAATTCTCTCTATCATATATTCATGCATAGCAATCTTATACAGCTTGAAGGTTTTTCGTTATGCTGTTACCTGGGAGAAGTGATACCTGATATGCCCAACATGTTTTTTAATTTAAAGTTCTTGTTGAGTATATTGTTTTGACAGCCAGAACAAATCTCTGAATTCTCTGTTTTGTTAACCTGAAGTGTATTATAAATACCCAGATCACAATATCTTGCAAATACTCACAGATCCTGTGAGATAATGGATGTGGTTTATATGTAAAATCTTTGTTTTGAAGCCAAAGAGTCTCTTGAAAATATTCAATTATAATTATTCTGTCATCTGGCAAAGTAACACTGGCATGACATGAAAATTCATGTTATAATGCCTTTTTATTTCTATTCTGTGCTGAGGAAGAGCCTTTATTTTTAGATGAGACACAATCAAGAATTAGTTTAATGTCTTTTACTTGAATAAATGGTTAGTATCTCAGTTAAGAGAGAACTTTTGCTATTCATGTTGGGCTTTTAAAGCTGTATTTTGCTTCCTAGCAAACCAGAAGGACTTAGCATAGTCTTATTAAGGAAAAAGCTTGGAAAGTTAGTCAGGTTGCAATTTTTTTTCTCCTTAATGCGTTAGAAATGAAAGGCATAAACTCAGTTAATGTCTGTATCATAGATGTTAATCTTTCCAGAGCTTGTCAGTGAATCCTTGGTCTTAATGACAAGACTTAACAAGACTACTGAAGAGTAGGATTTCTTCCAAGTGTACTAAACTAAAATGCCTCCCAACTAGAGTAATCAGTCCTGAGTATTCAAGCTGCAGGTAGTATTTGATATTTTTAAAAGGGAGACATATTGTTTATCCCTGCTTAAAATTTCCATGGAATTGTTATTTTTTCTAATATTTTTGTTTTCCAAAATGAATGAACGCATTAAACCAGCTCACTTCATGTGGTTTTAATTTCTTGCAAACATTTCCCAAGAAAATTAGTTTGGTTTGAAAAACAAACAAACTTAAACTTCTATCTGTACAGGCAACTTAAGATACTGTCCTTGAGGTTTTTTGAAAAAAAATGGTTGAAAATTACTAGATTAAATTCATGGCCAGTAAAAATAGGGCTGACATTTCCCAAATGTTTTCTAGTATCTTTTTGAGAGAAGTCTTTATAATCTAGATAGTAGGATTAGCATCAGTCCCATAAATTCCATGCTTTCTTAGTGATTTTCTTGACCTATATTAGGTAGCGTAGAAGAAAAGAAACCTCATCAACTATGGAACAAACCAGGATTTTGTGGACATAGAAAGTGTCTTGGAATGAGACTATTACATCCTTTCCTGAAACTCAGCACTAACTTTTTTGAAAAGATTCATTATTATTGCCTTTTTTTCCCCCCCTGGCTCAGCTAAAAGTCAGGTTTGCAGAAGAGAAGTAAAAGTTATGCTTTTGTGTTTTCAACTGGGCCCAAATTTGGAAAGAGGAGATATTTTGTTAAAGAATGTTTTTCTGTAAAATTCCTAGCTTACTCCTCAGTCAAAGGAGATTGCCATATGTTTTTAAATGCTTCGGTTTATACTCTGTCTTTTGGATAATTAATCTAATCACATCTTCAAGCCTTCGGAAGTTTTCTTGCCATTGGTTTTCTTGTTATGCTTTTCTTAGCTTTTAGCAGTTTCTTCATGCAGAAATAACATTGCTCTTCACCATTAGGCATAGCAATGTATCTTACTTCTAATCAACTTTTTTTTTTTGCCTGTTGTTTGAGTTTTCTTGCTTAGAAGCAGAACAGGAAATCATGCAGACTGAAATATTATACTTACTAAGCAAATTTTTACAGGAGTCAATTAGATTATCTTGTCAGTATGAAAAAAAATGTCTTCTGGTATTTAGCAGAAAATGTTGTTCATAAAGCAATACACTATTATTTCTTCTAATTTCCAGATAAAAATTTAAAATTGTCTGATTTTTCATTTATATAGACTCTAAATATTATATCTAAATGCTCAGTGACTACCTTTGTACTGACTCAGTGTTTGCTGCTTTCTTCAAGTTTAAAAAGAAAACAAAAAACCGAACAAAATCCAAAAACTCAACAAAGAATGACTTCTGGGCACTAGGAAAAATTATGACATATACCTATAGTGGTATTTTAATATGTAAGTCAGTGAGGATGTTCAACAAAAAAGGCCTACCTAAACAGATAAATGTGTATAATTACTATTATTAGCGTATCTCTTCACCCCAGGCAAGGGTTTATTGTAGCAAGGAAGTAGGGTATACATCCAACTTATTTATGCCTGTGAACTCAAGCAAAATTTTTCAACATAAGCCTTTTTCACTGGGGATCAGGTTCTGTATTGTCTTCAGTATTTTAGAGTGCCTTTTTGTTGTCAGTCATTGAAAACACTGGTGGGGTTTTCTGAAGAAAAATCATCAAAGAGAAAATCGAAAGGGAAAGCAATAATCTTTGAATTCATCTGATGCTGCCAAATGAAGTAAATACAGAAATATTAAGAACTGGAGATTTTAAATGTTTATATAACTTTTCAAAAATATGTTTCCATGTTCATGGACTCAAAACTAAGCCTACCTCTTACATTTGCTGAAGGTATAGCTTTGGAAATAACACAAAAATTTGCTAGAACAGTTGTACTATATGGAGTGTTTTGGGTATTTGCTGTCATTGCCTATGTAAATTTTTTATGTAAATTGGACTGTCAATATGCAAGGAAGGCTCTGTGATTTGCTACTTACAGGCTGTGGTTTGGATTTTTTTTCTTTTTTTCTCCTTGACTGTGCTTGTCTCTGAGCATGAAACATATCCCTCACACATTTTTGTCATCAAAACTGCAAGAACATGTGGGGATACAGTTGAGAAGGTGCTGCAGATGGATTTGTTCTGATTAAAAGAACTCATTCATACACAAGAAAATGAGAAAAAGGAGTTGTATGCAACTGTTCTAACAGAAAAAAAAAACCCAGCCCCAAAAGATCCATATAAGCCCTGTGGATCAGAGAAAGCCAGCTGGAGACGCACCTATACTTACAGCTATTTCCTTTGGAAATTGTGAACAAAAGGGGCTATCTAGACAGCCCCAGTAACATTGGAAAGAATAATGATCTTCAGGAGAGGCAAAGACAGGAGATGCAAATACCTGCTGTTCCTGTTTTTGAAGCTACTTAAAATTATCTTCTACTATTATCAGCCAGTTCTTAACCTCTGGAGCAAACAGGGAATGAAGGGATGCTGTCCAATTAAAGCTGTAGATCCTTTTTCTGTTGAATACCTTAGTGATGGAATACGTCATTGTTTGTCACTGCCACTGTCTGCTAACTACTGCCAGCCCCCGAACATCTCAGAAAGACTAAGCCATGCCTTCATAAGGACATGTTATTCAAAAATCATGAGCTGGATTATTTTTGAAATGTCATTAATAATTTCTATGCTGAAATTGGAATTCCAAGGAGTAAACGATGACATGAGATTTAAGTTCTGGTATGGAGTAAGTCTCAGATCTTTTAGGATCCTCCATTAAAAACTGTAGCCTGAGAAAGTTTCTATATATTTAGATGTACATCAGATACCTACTTCATGACGTTATTATGAATTCATATTGACATAATTTATGTATTTAAGGTTTTTGTTCCCTGCCATGTAAAAAATGAAGGAGAAAGTATTTTTCCCTTTTAAATTTTGAAGCTCGCACACAGAAGGGGAGATTATCTTTCTTTGTATCTGGTTGTTTTCTGTATTTCTGTCACTACCTTAGTTCATTCTTGGCTTTGGTACCATTAAGGAAAATCATGCTTTTAAACTACAGCTTCCTCAATAATCTGATTTTTCTCAATAATCTGAGTTTTCTCAATAATCTGATAACCACCACAGCTGTTTCTTTAATCTGATAGACTCCCTTATATAACAACTGTCCTTTCTGATCAAAAAATTGCATTGTTAATGTCAATAAATTGTTAAGATTTTCTGTCAGGAAATGTTTTCTGGGACATGCAATCAATTACAGACTGTACTTGTGAATATGTTTTTCTGAGAAATAAATTAAGAATCCTATGAAGATAACATACTAAAAAATAATCTCTTTGAGCTAGAATGCATTTTTGGGATTTATTACATTTTCTTATGAGAAATGGCATTTTTTCTCTGAAAATTTTATCATGAAATGAATTTGCATTGTCTCTTAAAATATTGTAATTTGCCCTCCATCTTCTCTGAAGAGGTACATCTTCTTTTGGAGAAGATTTAAACCTTTTAATAGAGTAGTATCTCCTTCGGTTTCTGTAGTAGAATACTATTGCTATTATCTCATAGAAATAAAGAAATTAATAGTCTCTAGTTTACATCTGATCCACCTCTGCCCCCACCAAAAGGTGAGTAGGATAAAATAAAAAATTAAAAGACAAATGAAACGTGTATGTTTACATATGTTTCAAGATTGGATAAAACATGCTTATGGACATTTTATTTAATTTTTATACTTAGTCTACCTATAGACAGTTAAATTGAGGAAGAAATAATTTTATTATACATATAATGGTTAAATAATTTGTGAGTATGCTGAGAACATTATTTCTAGGTGCACTTGGAAATGCTTTAGGAACATCATTGAGTTCTACTGTATGAGGTGACCTCAACTAAATCCTGCAAATGTCTGTGACAGGCAGAGCTCTGACACAGAGGTATAGTGTGTGTGTATATATATATACACATTACATATATATATGTGTGTGTGTGTGTGTGTGTGTGTGTGTGTGTGTATAATTTAAAGGATAACCCTAAACTTACTTCAACCAAAACTGCAATGGGGCGACACAACTTATTAAAGATCCCATTTGCAGTTGGTGACCACCCAAAGATTACATCTCACCAGTGATGATCTGCATTTTGTTTTATTTTTTTGCAGAATTCTCGTTATTTCTTTTGTATCATGTTGGACAGTAATTAGGGTTTTCTGTCTTGTTTTTTTGGATTTTCTAACATGTAATTGTTTTACCAATGTAAGGTCCATTTCAATAGGATTAGGTGATAGGCTGTAATATATTGTGTAATTGGTTTTAATCATCTGGTGGGATGTCAGTGGGGCCAAATACAAAAAAATCACACCTGATAATCTTAACAAAATTACAAATACAAAAATTAGAATGATCTCTACTAGACAAAATAATATTGTTGTTATCAATTTTTACAATAGCACAAGCAGTTCTCAAGCATACACAACCTTACCAGTATATGCACAACCTTTACCAATATATACCAATTGCGCAGTTTTCTGATCAGTGACTGGATGAATCTCAAAGTGGCAAATATTTTGTTCAGTGTCAAGACATACATCTTGAGCATTAATAGTATCGCCCCTTTTCTGTATGATCAAAGCTGCTGTTGCCTGCATCCATAACTGCTTGTATACAACTGAAAGCTAAAGACACATTATCTTGAACCATATTAAGCACTTCAACAATTAACGTGTGGTCCTGGCCCCTGGTCTTCTCCTACTTTGGCAGTACTTTTGAAATCTGCTACTGGCTAGTTCCTAATGCCAGTAGAGATGACTGTAAAGGCTGTTTGAATTTTGCTAGGCCACCTGCTGCAGTGGCCAGCTTGTTCATCAGTATTTCTGAATCAATTCCATTTAAAACTGCCAATCCTGTTCCTAATGTCCCAGTTAGATCCTTTCTTATTCTGCTTCTGAGGTGTACTTGTCTTTGTAGTGACGTTGTCCAGCCTACAAAAATGGAACAGAATATTTGTACTTGGTATCCCCTTAGTTTTCAGGAGCAGAGAGGTTTAAAAATTATAAATCCCATAAATAGATCCAGAAAGGAAGCCCAATAGTGACAAGAAGTCAGTGCAAAAACAGAAGTCTTTAAGTTTAGGGTGGGTTTTTCCTGTTAAGCCAAAGCATTCACTTTACTGCTAATACTCAAAATCTAACTAAAAGAACTGATGCTGTTCTTCATTCTTTTCAATCTTACTGATAAAAATCCTACAGCTGTAGAATTTTCCAGATTTTCATAAGACAGTTTTAAGACTATTATATTAACTGAAGAATTTACTGCCTTTGAAGGTTTCAAAAGCAGTGCTAGGAAATTTGATGATTAGTGTGGACTGTGTATAAAAATATCCTTTTACAGTTTATATAAACTTTTCTAATAAAAATATTTCATCCTTAGGTATTCCAGTGCACATGCATCTTACATAACAGAAGTGTTCAACTCTTCAGGTGTAGCCAAACTCACAATAGCTCCCCTTTGCATAAAAACAGTGGACCTTTGTGAGATACTGAGTAGTTAAGCTCATAAGAATGAAGTGCCTTCTGTGTTACTTGGATGAGAAGATACTGATTGTCTATTTCCTGGTGAAGAAGGTTGCTTTTAAAATGGAAGGTTCACAAGGATACAGTCGTTGGGAGCCGAGATTGAGTAGTTGTGAGTTGAGTTGACTGTATGGCGTGAGCTTAGTGATTGCCTTCCTACAAAGTTCCATTGTTTTATATTTATAGAATCCATCAGATAGTTATTGATGTAGAATTTTTGCATAGTTTAAGAACCCTGCTAAGCCTCTGATTTATATAATTAGCACTGAAGAATTGTGGCAATGTAGTTTTGAAGATATTTGGTCTCTCCCTGCCTATAGCAATGGGGTTTTGAAGCATATGTTTAGTCTCTGTCTAACGTTGTTTGCCCCCTGTCTAGCCATGACAGTTATGATAATTCCAGATTTTTCCCTGTCTATCCTCAAAAATCCTGCCCCTGTAGATTATCTGTCATGTTTATTACACGTCTTTGTCGAGAAGGTTCGCTGTCAGTTATGATTTTCCCCTTCAGCCATTGGTATGTGACTTTCCCTCTCCCGGGTATGTTTACATTTGTCACCCCAGACGCCTCCTAATAAGCCATTGATTTGCTAGACGGTCTCCTCCTGAGATTCCACCCCCCCTCCATAAAAGCCACTGTTTTTCTCTGTTTCCCGCCCTTTGGCACTGCCCCCTCTTCGAGTCACCGGTCCCCGCGTCCCACTGGCGCCCGCCCAGCGTAGCGGAGCGGTTTGCAGTCTCGAAGTGCCCCTCTGCTGTGAGGAAGAAGAACACCCATGCGGCCGCTGCATCAGCTGCCCCGCTCTTGCCGCAAGAAAGCCCCGCTGCTGCCCATGCTGCGGGAAAGATTGCCACCGCCACCGCTGCCCGCACGGCCCCTGTCGCTGGAGGGATCGCCAGCGCGGCCGCTGCTGCCCGCACTGTCACTGCCACTGGCGGCATGGTGCTGCTGCTGCCCGCGAGTGTTGCATCGCCCGGCTCGCTTCAGCGCTGCTCCCGCCATGGAAAGGAGTAACTCCTGTGCCGCGCCACCGATTCCACGCGGCGCCTCCCTAGCACTGCTTCTGCGCGGGAAAGAAATAAAGCAGCTTGAAGAAGCAAGCAAAGAGCCCTTGCTTTTTCCTTTGCCCCGATCCTTCGGCATTGGGTCCACGTTTATCGACCGCTCCTGGCGGTCCAGGACCCCAGCCAGTGGCTGAACCACGATCCTGCCTGCTGGTGGCAGAGGTAGTGTGCAGCCACTCCTGGCAGTTGTGCCGATCGCCTCCCGGGATCGGGATGCAACGTCGGAGAATTATAAGTGAAAAGTGAAAAACAAAAGTTGTTATGGATATACTATGCAAATAACTGATGAAGAGTGATCAGTGCTGTTTGAAGCTTTAAAGCAAAAGCTCTGCACAATGTGGGATTAAGAAGTTCCTCACATGCACTGCTGTTGACAGCTCCAGCAAGAGCCGAATATGCGTTTAGTTATTGCATCTCACTGGGCAAAATTTCATTCTATTATGTGGAATCATACAGAAATACAGTGCCTCAGAATCTCATAATTAAAAAAAAAGCCAATCATACTCTTGGTTCATCACACCTTATGTCTTCAGAAAAATTCTAAAAATTAGCCTGCAAACAAAAATAACAATTTTTCTGATTATATGTTATTGATGCAATGCAGAACAGTTTTGTGGCATCAGTTGCAGAAATATGCTTTGATGTAGTAGTCTTCAGATGTCATTTGTTTTCCAACAAAGTGGAGAAATTTTGTAAGTAAAAGAAATTATGTTAACATGATTGAATTAAATTAATTTGATTTGAAGTTTTTATCTTGAGTGCTCAGCTGTTATCAACCCTGTTTTTACACTGATAAATTTTTTATGAATAAGCTGGTATTTTAAATTTATTTTTTCCTTTAAATTCTTTTTTTTTCAAGAGAGCTAAAGTATGTGCAAAAGCCATTGCAGTTGGGCAGACAGTCATCACGAAACATAGAAATACACGATACTATAGTTGCAGAGTCATAGGAGTGACGTCTCAGCTTTTCTATGAAGTCATGTTTGATGATGGCTCCTTCAGTCTGGATACTTTTCCTGAAGACATTGTAGTAAGTACTTTCTCAGATTCCTATTCATTCTGGTTTGTTTTCTTGATTTTTTGTTTTGGGGTGGATTTTTGTGGCATTTGATTGGTTTTCTTTTTTAAATTAGAGAGTTGGAACCTCTTGAAGTAATTCTTATGACTTGGAGAACATAACATCTTAATATTTAGTTCATGTTTGTTGCTTTAACTGCTGAGAATGATTATTTTCTAATGGGCTTCCAAGCTTTGGTTGTTCTAGTTAGTCTTCGCCATTTGACCAAATGAATCAAAGGTAATCTTAGAAAATCTTTTAATTAAATAAGAAATACGTATTTAATTAAGAATATGAAAGAGGGAATTCCATATATCCTTCTCTGTCGCTTAGAGATAACCTGTAAGAATTCCTTGCAGAATAGAAGACTTCTGCTGTAAAGGGCAGCTTCTGAAGAACAGCTCTTAAGAATCTGTTCTAACAACTTATTTATTCTTCTTGATATTTAGTTTGTTAGATTACATTAGTAACGATAAAAATCATTAGGGAAAAGATAGTAGTTTATTTATATCTAGTATAGTGTATTACATTTTCAAAAGGCAACTGAGATTTTTTATTTCCCTTATGCACTTACATAAACTACCATGGCTCTCGTAACTGTTAAAAACCACATTGTGCACTTGGCACATATGAGCAAAATTTGCAGTTGGAAAAATATTCTGTTTCCCTCCATGTTTGCAATGAATACATTGGATATTAAGCTTTGTGGTGTTCATCAAGTGCCCTTTGACATATTTCTCATGATATGACTCTAGTCCTCATTTACCTTCATGATCCTCTTGAGTCTTTTATGTGCTAAGCCATTACCTTTGGTGTACTTCCTACTAACTTCCAGAAGTTAAAGCCTCCAGGGACCACTGATAGGCAAAGTGCTGTTTGTTGCAAGACCAATTTTCACTTAGTCCCGTTCAGTATGTAGAGGGGAAGAGCCTGGCTTCCCAAGCAGTGCCAGAGAATGCTGGCTTTGCAGCTCAAGGGATACAGCTCCTAGGAGCGCTCCACATTTTTCTCCTGTGAAAGTCTTTGAGCTCTTCTACTTTCTGCAGGCCTAATATTTTCCTAAAAGGAGCATTAACTGACAGATATATCACTGGAAATGGTACTATTGTTCTTAGAAGCGTCTTAGTTATTGAAAAGTCTGGCATCTTTTTAAAATAAGATATTTGAGAGGGTGCATTTCAGATCAGTGTTTGGGAATTGAGCTGTTCTCCTCCTAGTGGTCTGAATAGAAGTCAGTCACCAAATCTCTCTTACACATCTTTGAAAATTTGTCCTTTAATGCGAAACACTGCAAAAGTCTCCATTAATGATCAATGACATTCTGATTTAGGATGATCAAGATACTAAGTAAATGTGGCTGTATTGTTATTAGAAGCCATTTTGTAAATGCCTGCTGCATCAAGGGTCTGGTAAGGCAAAGGTGAGGAACTGCTTGTTGTCCTAATGGGGTAGTCTGACCTGGAACTAAGAATAAATTTAATCAGGTCTGGATATGCCTCAGTGCCTCTGAGGAAGATAGTGGATGAACAGATATACAGATAGTGGATGAACAACATATAATTGTTTGATGGAAACACCAAACAAATTTCACATTTCTTGGAGAAATGTTGTTGTGTTTTCATTAGATAATATACCTGCAGCAGTTAGTGGAACTGAAAAAAACAGTGGTTTTTTTCTTCTTCTCAGACTAAAACTTACTAATCCATGCAATGTGTATATCAGGTGTTAATGCCACAGGGAGGACTTGTTCATCAAATCTGGTGTGAAAGCAAGGTTGCTGCCTGTTGAAGAACTTATTTTTCTAATCTGTTTTCACTTTTCAACCAGCTCACAAAGATAGCAGGAGCTTTTTGCTCTTCCAGTATGTGCTGAATGTTGTTAGGGTTAGGGTTAGGGTTAGGGTTAGGGTTAGGGTTAGGGTTAGTGTTAGTGCCTTTTCTCCAGGCACTACATAATTTCAGCTCAGCTCAAAATAAACCAGAATTCCAATGTTCAGGTGCAGTGATTTTATTTTTAAGGAGGAAGATAGGGAGCAGGAAAAATTCAGTCTTGAAGCTTCATGAAACTCTGTTTGCAGTCAATAACAACCAAATCAGGGTATACATTGATCTCTTCTCATATGTATTTCTCTTGGTTTGTGTTAGCATTTACTAAATGTACGAGGTGGAAAGTTATTAAGTGTTTTAACCATAGAAAAACAGTTATATTTTTAAATTTCAACATTATTTATTTCATGGGTGTTATACCTGGTTTCTTAGACTAATTACTCCTCAATTACGGGGCTTAAACCTATGAGTTACCTGTCCAGTATGCTGGCCAACCCATTTTTCTTCAACCAAGAACGTGTAAGAAGTGTAAAGAAGTATATGGATACAATCTCTTCCTGGAAGCAACAGCAGGACAAATTCCTCCTGTAATTCATGGGAAGACTTTAGTAAGGGGGACAGTACATGATATCTTAAAAGAACGTGAGATGACAACTTTCGCAGTTAGTTTAATGATGCATGGACACAGCTAGGGAGTGCATATACTGTAGTCCTGAGTAACTGATACCAGCAGACAGCATTTATGTGTGCAACTTGCCACTTCTTGAAATATTAATGCTCCATAACTTGTCAAACAGCCGCTAGCACAGCACCAAGAACATTACTGTTCTGACCAGTAGGCCAGATGTCAGTTCACGGATTATGGATTAGGAAGATCTTCAATTCTTTGGTCTCATAATTTAGGGGAGAGTATTGTACAATTCCTTTTTTTTGTTTGTTTGGTTGGTTGGTTGGTTTGGTTTTTGTTTTGGGGTTTTTGGGGTTTTTTTTGTTATTTGGTTTTTGTTTTGATACCTAATGGCTATGGCACTGGCATATTGTAGCATTTTGCTAGAAGTTATTACTCTTGCTATATAGCTAGAAGATTTATTTGCTTCTCTATATATTGTGGCTACCAATATGCTTTATATACATATATGTGTAAGATTTGGATGAAGTTGTTCCCATGTTACCTTATTAAAATCACAGAAGAATAGGGAGGCATTGCAGTATTCACGTTTGGGGGAGATAGATACTACCATATTATATTGATTGCTAGGAAGAAAAAAGATAATTGCAGAGTGAAGCACGCTTTGAGTCTCTTGAGAGGTCTGATTACAGGAGAGCTGAGCACCCATCTCCTTAAACAGCAAACATCCTTCCAGGCTCTTGCTCCCTTAAGTGCCCTGGTCCTTCAGTGATGAGTTTACAGAGAATTGATGTCATGGATTCACCTGGTGGTTATCAAGAAAACTAGGTGAACAAAAATGGGTGTAATTGCTGCCATGACATAACCACACTGTGTTTTAGCTTACTTACAAGTGTATAAATGTTGGTGTTATCCATTGAGAAGGTGAAGTTGCACTGTGGATAGTCGTGTCCACAACCCAGAGTGAATTTACTTACTAAAATCTATAAATCAAATAACATTGTTTTAACATGGTAGCTTATGAAATGCTGCTGTAATTATTCCTTAAAAGCAAGAGCATCTTACAAGTTGATGAAATTAGATATGTTTGGAAGAACAATTGATCCTGTATTCAGGAGTTAATGAGGATTTTTTGCAGAACCACAATTTGGCAATTTTCTGAGATTCTGATAAAATCCAGAAAGCATCCTATTTAAAAATATGTATTAGTTCTGGTTAAGGCATTCAGATTACAGCTGTCAAAAGCAGGAATGGGAAATTAATTTTTATAGAATCATACAGGTAAGAAAAGACCTTTAAAATTACTGAGTCCCACCATTAACCTAATACTGCCAAGGCCACCACTAAACCATGTCCGTAAGTGCCATCTCTTCATGTCTTTTGACTGCAGCCAGGGCAGCCAGTTCCAGTGCTTGATAACCCTTTTGATGAATTTTTTCCTCATTTCCAATCTAAACCTTCATTAGGGCAGCCTGAGGCCATTTTCTCATGTCTCAGATCACATCTCACAAGGCAGCACTTGTTGCCTGGGACTAGAAACCAGCTTGCACCTGGCCTAAAGCCTCCTTTTAGGCAGTTGTAGAGAGTAATAAGGTCACCCCGGAGCCTCCTTTTCTCCAGGCTAAACATCCCCAGCTTCCTCAGCCAGTCCTCCCACAACTTGTACTCCAGGTCCTTCACCAGCTCTATTGCCATTCTCTGGACACACTCCAGCACCTCAATGTCTGTCTTGGAGCAAGAGGCCCAAAACTGGACACAGAATATGAGGTTCTGTCTCACCAGTGCCTGATACAGGGGAACAATCCTTGCCCTGCTCCTGCTGGCTGCACCATTGCTGATACAGGCCAAGATGCCACTGGCCTTCTGCAAAATTGCAATACTGCCTGTGGTTGTTGTGACTCAAGGGCAGCCAATCCAGCCAGTCCAGATTCCATATTCCTCTGCAGAGCATTACAGAATCACAGAATCTTCCCTCCAGCAGATCAGCGCTCCCACCCAACTTGGTATTTTGCAGTCATGTAAAATGGCTGATCGTTCATTTGATCCTGTTGTCTAGGTCATCAGTGAAATTACTGAACAGAACTGGCCCCAGTACTGTGCCCTGGGGACCACTACTGACCACCAGCTCCCAGCTGGATGTAATTACACCCACTTAAAGCACAGACTTCCAGGAGGTTTTTTTACCCACTCACCCATGTGTCTGTCCAAACCACAGAAACACAGTTTCTCCAGGGGAGTGTTGTGCACAATGCCATTAAAAGCTTTGTGAAAGTCCAGGCAGACAACATATACCCCCTTTTCCTTATCTACTAATCTTGTCGCCTAGTTACAGAAGGAGATCCTGTTGATGGAGCACCACCTGCCTTTCACAAAACCCTGCTGGTTGGGCCTCGTTGTGTCATTGTGCTGCACATGCTGCTTGATGACACTTGGGATGATCTGCTGCATGACGTTCCTTGGCACTGAGGAAAGGTGCCACTTGCCCTGGCACTCAGTCTGACAGGCCTGTAGTTCCCTGATTTCACATTTTGACCCACCTTGAAGATGGGTGTAACATTTGTCGACCTCCATTCAACTTAGACCTCCCAAGTTAGCCTGAACTGCTGGTAAATGATGCAGTGTGTCTCAGCAAGCTCTTTCACCAGCTCTCTCAGTACCCCTGGGTGGATCCCACCCATCCCGTAGATTTGTGTGTGCCTAAGTGGTGTAGCAGGTTGCTGACCATTTCCTGTTGGATTGTAGGGGCTTCATTCTGCTCCCTACCTCTGTCTTCAAGCTCAAGGGACTAATTGTCACAGAACAACTGATATTAAAGACTGAAGCAAAGAAAGCAGTTAAGTACCTTAGCTTTTTCCTCTTTCTTTGTCATTATGTTTTCCCACAGCATCCATTTAAGGATGGAAATTGTTTTTAGCTTTTCTTTCGGTGTGAATATTTACCAAAACATTTGTCATTGTCTTTTATGGCAGTAGACAGATTACATTCTAGGTGGGCTTTGGCCCTTCTGATTTTCTTGCTGCATAACCTCACAACATCTTTGTAGTTCTCCTGAGCTGGCTGCCTTTTCTTGTTAAAATAGACTCTCCTTTCTTTCCTGAACTCCAGCTAGATCTCTCTGTTCAGAGATAATTTCAGTTCATTTTTGCATGTGTCACATTGCTTCATCCAACATTTTCCTTGATTTTCTTCTTTGTCTATCAGTTCTTTTTAAGTGGATGCCACCTTATCTTGAGAAAAAAATCAAAAAGCACTGCCAAGCAGTGAATTTTTTAACATACCAGCAGTATACCTGAATATTTAAGAGAATTTTATTGATACTTATTTCAAGAACCTTCCTCCAGCAGTGGACCCAAGAAAGCCCTTAGTGTGAAGAGAAAATGAGGAGATTAAACTCTGTCTTTCTGTGTCTATCAATACTTTAAATTTGACACTCTCAGGAGAGAGAGGAACAGGGCTCTTGAGAACTCTGACAACCAAAGTACTTTACTGAAATTATTACAAATGCTACAATTTATTACCATGTGCACCTAGATTTTACAGCATCTAAAATTGTTATTGCCTGCTTTCTTTGTTAAAAAAAGAACAGAAAAAGAGCCACATTTTAGTTACTAGTATCTGAAGAGAAACTTGTCAGAGTGATAGCAATGTCGTTTAAGAATCTGTTAATGAAATAACCCACAACTTTTTAAAGGGAGGGATTTCTTTGCAATCCTCTACTATCCCAGGCAACAAATGCTCACCTCATATCCTACGAAATTATGAAATAAAAGTTTTAATATCACATGACCCACATTCTATTGTATATGCACTCTACTGTATACACATATACTCTACACAGTGTGTGTAAAGCTGCCGATTCTGTCTGCTTTTATCATGGACTTGCTGAGGTTTTGCATGATCCTTCCTGGCCTAGATACCCCTGACAGGGTTTCAAAACTGAAGGCATTTGTAACCTTAATAATTACCTGATACAAGGGGAACTAATTGGCGTAATTCACAGGTGAATGAGTTAGGATGAATACAGATTGTCCCAAAAAATTGTGTATTATTAGATGAGAGACAGAACAGATTTACTTCATCCTCCTTTGAGATGCAGAACAAATGGGATTTAGCTGGACAATTTTTCAAAAATTATTTCCTCCATTCCAGCTAAAGGGAAACTAGTAGAAAACTAAAATGTGCAATTATTTCAGTGGGACTTTTTGCATGTGCAGATTAGAAAAGGTAGCTCAGTTTTGAGAGCTGTGAGTGCCAGGATGTAGTTTCAAGAACAAAATCTTACTTGTTTTCAGGAACTTCTCTCTAATGACTTTTGCCGTGACTACTGACTTCCAGTGGCGCAGGAAGTGTGTACTGCAGACGTGATACTCAGTCAGCTTCTCAGTATCTGTTATGTTAATACATTTGCCTCTGCTTTTGAAAAAACATACTTCTTGAACAGTAGACATTTTGAGGTACTGCGCTAGCATGTAAGTCTTGAGAGCCTGTTTAATGTCCATCTGTATGTAAAAAACAAGAAGTTTTGATTCTAGCCTAGAAATTCCCAAGTAATTCCCAAGGGACTTACTAAGTGCTGTGTTCTTCTGGCAGTCTGTCTTACAAAGAAGACATATGCTACTTTTCTTCTATCAACCTTGTCTGGCATTATAAATGACTGAATTCCTGACTAGTTTCCGGCATTTTTTCCTAGTTATTTCTCTTCTGTACACCTTTCTCTCTTCATGTCTTCTGACAACTCTTTTCTGGTTGTCTACCTGCTCAATTCAAAGTTTTAAATAGTATTGTTTTCTGCATCTTTGTGAAAGATCCATTTGACTACTGGCATACAATAATTGCTTATTGTTCAAGTTTTATTATAATGGCATGTAAGTCTGTAAAAATTAGTAAGGAAATTAGAATGGCTGAATTTGCACATTTTCTGGGCAATCCGTCGATTTTGGGTGCACTGCAGTACTGCCATCACCAGCAATTTCTGAGAATGTGAAGCAGGAATGTAATTCACTTCTGAGGGTAGCAAGAGGCTAGATTGTATTTGATAGAAACTTAGTCAAAAGTTGTGGAAATTGTTTTCGTGATGTGGGAAGAGAGCCATAATGAATTATAATTGGTTTAGCAACTTTCTAAAAGGTTTCGTAACTGTGACATTGAGTCTATAAACTGAATAATGTGCAATTCATGTTGGGCTGGTACAATTGGTTTTTGCAGCATTACAATGTTGCTGTGTAATTGAACTCACTACTCAGCAAGTTGGATGATGTGATCGTTGACAAGTAATTCTGAAAAACTTTGGAAAGCAAATTTGAGAGCTGCATGACATATCTCAGAAAAAACTTCGGTTTCTTTTTCTGGCTTGATGGATTTGTAGAGATTATATAGTATTTTACATTCTTGTTCTGTGAAATACTCCAATAATTTTAATATTTATATATGTTACGAAGGATTTACTTTAAGTTTGTGAACAGGGAAAATTTATTTTAACACATATTTGTAGATCCTTATGTAACACGTAAGGATCCAAACACATATGGATCTAAATTTTGTAGATCCAAAATGTAACACATTTTGTTGATCCTTAACACATTTTCACTAGATTTACAAATGCTTATACACAGAATGGTATGTTTTCTACATATGAATAATTGTTTGCATCTTCTGAATACTAATACAAATTAATTCCTGTTTTGAAAACTGTGCTCATAGTAAGTTAAAATTAAGCTATTTCAAAACCAAAAACCAAGGTCTAAGGCTGCAGATTGAAGTGTTTTATTCCACTGTGTAACTCTTAAAGCTAAAAAGCATCAACAGATGTAGTAGTCTTACTTTAATTTAAAACTTTTTGTACAGTACTGTAACTCTTGATTTAAGCAAGTCACTTTCACTTTATTATGGAGAACACAAATAATTTTTCTGTTGCTCTTGCTTTTTTGTTTCCTATTACAGCAGAAAGACGGGCAACTTAATAGATAAGCATAAAAAATGAATATTGAACAGATTATAGGCAAATTAAAGCCTCAATAGAAGTATTATCTTTGTACCATTTCCTTGTAGAATAGCCTTTCCACTTTATGATGAAATGCTTTATGGATCCTTAACAATAATTATGTTAGATGAGTTGAAGGTAATGCCTCACAGGAGAGGTAATACATAATGCCTTGTAGGAGAAACAAAATGGACGATAAATCATTACTTTGCAGTTCATAATAAGATGGCTGACTTTGCAGTGAGGCAGGTGAGAGAAAGAAACATATTACAACATTTCTTGCATTTGCAAAAAGACAGTGTGTGTCCTTGTCCAGGACCACAATGAGTACAGCTGTGATGAACCTATGGAGCATGGTGAAATCACTGGAATTTGCAGAGGAATCTTTGAGATAAGGTGGGACTGCTGGAATAGGAAGTGTTATTTCACTTCCCACCTGTTTTCTGAGGAAATCGAGGAATTGTAGAATTTTTTCATCTGTTAGTTTACAATACTGTTGTGCAGAAGAAGGTTATTACCAGACTTACCGGGGGTCTGTGGAGGAAGTGTTGGAAGACTCATTTTCCTTCATGTTTGTGTTGCATCCTAAGGAGGGAGCAGGAGCAGCACATGAGCTGGTCTTTGTACTCAACTGACTGTAACTGATATACAGGGAGCAAATATACAGGTGGGCAGAAATATATAGGAGGCACTAGTGTAGCATTCAGTCTCTTCTGACTTTGATGTAAGTGTTAGACAGCATTTTCTGCTGCACTACAGAAGCCTTCTTCTTCATAGCTAATGAGACATCCAGGTGTCCTTGGCAACTTCAGCTTCCTACTGCTGACACTCAGTTTTGTCCCATAAGAGTGTACTACTCTTTAGTGTCCTCTCTACTGTGCTTTATTTGATGTCCAGTACCACCCTGGACATCCTAAGTCGCATTCTGCAATAGTTTGAGTTGTTGACTTCTGGGCAATTCTGTGTCTATCAATTAACATTGTGCATGAATTTGTATTATTAAAACTTCACTGAAAGGCAATGCAATGGTTAAAATAGTAACTTTCTAAGCTGGATAGAAAATAAGAAATTTTTAGATTTATGTGAGAATGCATGGTCACATTTATATTCCAGTTTTCTTTTGTAAAAGCATATATTCACTTTGTAGGAGAACATTCAGTAATATTTTAAAGACAACATATTATACGTCCATTTAAAGTATTTTTATACTCACATTTTGTGATTCAAAGCTAAATTTGTTGAATTACAGTAACTGTTCCATTAATCTGGTGATTTCACTGAATTTATACCAATTCAAACCCGGAACTGCACTCCTGGGAATCAGGCCTTCTTTTTCAAATGCTAATGCACTATGTAAATTGCTGTTCCTGTTTAGATAAAAATCTGACTGTGACAAATTAGCTACCACTCTCCTTTCCATTCAAATTGTCTTGGAACATATGAGACCTGATTTTGTGTTTCTAAAAATTTGCATCAACTAGTATATCCTATCAGCTTTGGAAAGAAAAACAGTTTGACAGTCTATTGAGATTAGTGGTTTTTTCAGAGATTTTCCACAATTTGTTTCTCCACTTGCACGCTATGTGTACATATATAATATAATATAATATAATATAATATAATATAATATAATATAATATAATATAATATAATATAATATAATATAATATAATATAATATAATATAATATAATATATCTTTTTATATATTTATATATAAAATTTATATAAATTTATACAATGTCTATTTATATATAATTTTTATATATAATGTGTATATATATTATATAATATGTATATTATATATATATTCAGTGTTTGCAGTTGTGATGTGGTATTTTTCTGTATGGTCAGCTTTTCTAAATTGGAAGTATTGGTTGCAATTGCATTAATCATGCTCCTTTTATGAAACAATCACCAGTGAGCAGGACTATGGAAGCTTAATCACTAGCATTCGTGTTGCAAGTTAGTATTAGCTGAAGGAATGTAGGCAGAGAAGAAAATTTGGATGAAGTTCTTTCGCAGAATGGCCTTGGAAAGACCACTTCCCGATGGTATGGCCACCTTGTGCTTGCTTCTGCACTCCTTCTTGTTAAACCATGTTCATCTGGCTTCTGTTGGTACAGGGAGCACTGTCACATTATGTGTACCCTAGTAGCAGTGAGTTAGGGTAGTAAATTTAATTCAGGTCCTGATTTAAGGGGAAAAATTAATAGCTAATGCTGCAGTTCAGCTGGAGTAGCTATGAGGACTATTTCTGTACAAAAGCCAAATAATCAGGCCTGGATTTTTCTTACTTTTTCATGTTTAAAATCTAGGGAGTATAGAAACTCACTTCAAGTCCTACCAGTGAAAATCAAATGTGGTTAGTGTGTTTTGTCTGTGTTGTTAATTTTGTGATTAACAGAAGAATACTGATTTGTTTTAAATTGAAATGAATGTGTTATGAATTCAGTTTGCTGTGAAGTGCATTTCAGTTTCTCAAATATAAGAGGACAGAGGTTTTTGGGGTTTTGAGTTTTGGAGACAATTAACTAAGTTATTTTTCATTTCTAGGATAAAAGTCAATACATTGGCTTTCTCTGTGCAAATTGTGGTTAGATAGTCTAACAGTAAGGTCTGAACTATTTTTAGATATTTAAGAAATGCAGGGGATGACAGAAAATGAACAGTTTCTATTTCTCCAGTTGATTCTAACAATATGTATAAATTTATGAACACAGCGTGATTTAGAGTAAAAATAATATGTAGATACATAGGAAAGTCAAGTTTAGTGCAATTACAGAATCTGAGTTTTCTCTAGTCAGTCTTTTCAATATCTGCTTTTCTTTGATCTTTGTAACCTCAGGGCTAGATTATGAGCTTTCAGTCTGCCAGGAGGAGGATTAAAATATTGTGCCATGGCCCCTCTGCAGCAGGGGTGGAACAGAACTGGATCTGTTTCAGAAAGGATCTTTTTTCACCAGGCGCACTGTGGGGCTGAAGCCAAGCTTCTGCTTACCTCTGCCTTTTGCCATTCCATCTTGACTGATTGCATGGACAAGAACATACTATTGGAAAGTTGGAAGAACTTTCTAATACAGAAAGCTGCAGCAGCACTATGAAATGGATTCTTACACAGGCTTTCTGGAAAACTGCTGTTGAGTTATTGAAATATGTCCTCGTAGAGGGTTATGGTGTCATATGATACAGAAATAATGAGTGACTTTGAAAGATGAGATATACATTCAACTAAAATAATTGTTACAAATACTATGTTTGAGCTAACATTTCAACCATCTTTAAACTCAGAGCATCTCAGGAAAAATTATCCCAGTCAGGCTCTGTGTATTTTTATTCTAATCCATTACCAACCATCAAGTGAAATAATTTATTAAATTCCTGTCTATTTTATTCTCTTGCTATGTTAACAATGCCATACAGCAAAGACCAGATTAGAAGTACATACTAATTCACAAAACCTGTTGCAAGAGTCGCACTTAACCACTTCAACCTGTGTTGTTTATGTAAATTATACCATCAGTACTATTTGACAACAAATTTCAATAAACAGTGGGGCATTTTGTACCTTGTTTTTGAAACAAAGCAAATCAGGAAGTGAAAGCCAGGAGTGTCAAGGACACGCAGAGATGTTTGCTTGGTGACACTGAAAAAAATACCATAATTTGAATACAATTTAAACTAACAAAAATAATTTATTTTGAATACAGTCTAAACCAGAATGATTTGAAAAATAACAAAGTTCAGTGCAGTGTCTGCCAGTTAAACGCATAAACAGTTCTGTTAGTATTGAGGAAGATAAAACAGTAGCTCCTGAGGTTGTTCACAGGATTGGGATTGCTCAGTTAAAACACTCCTGAAGAAAGAAGTGCCAGCCGGATTTGTTTTCTGTCTTAGTTAATGCTTGATGACAGTTGACTGCTCTGTGTTATGGATTTTTTAGAGTCATCCCCCTGGGAAATGGGTGGAAGAATGTTACTGATATGGTAGATTTGAAAATTATTTAACTCGTTCCAAAAGAATTAAATGGTTCAGAAAAAGAGGAGGTTATTCTACGTGTCTAAAAATTTACTTTAAATTTATGCCAGTTGATGACTGTAAACCTCAGGTTTGTAGATAGTGATATAATTGTCATGGGTTTAACATTGGCTAAATGCCAGTGCACCCATGAAAAATCATTCACTCATTCTCTTCCGCTAGAGTTGAGTAGAGGAGAACAAAAATTAAAGGAAAGGGGGTTCATGAGTTGAGGTAAGGATTGTGAAGAAAAAACTTTAAGGGCAAAACAGGCTCAAGAACTTAAAAGCTGTAAAGAAAAAAATTAATTGACAGAATTAAAAGAGGATAATGAAAACTAAAAGAAACATTTAGAACACTTTTCCCCCCAACCCTTTTTCTTTCCCACCAACAGTGCAGGGAGACAAATATGGGGTTTTTAGTCTGTCTGTCACTTCTGAAAATCTTTCAGTTCACTTACGGAGAGGAGTCTCTTTTGCTATTCTGTGGTATCCTTCCCACAGGAGATAATTCTCTGTGAATTTCTCCAGCATGGTTCTAGTTTTCATGAGTAGCAATCCTGCCTGACCTGCTGTAGTGCGAGTCCCTCCCACGGGCAAAGCAGTTTTCCCACAAGTGTTTTTTTTCTTGGGCCATTAGTTCAGTGGGTGTAGTTTTTAAGGATGAACTGCTCTAGTAGAAAAGCAAGGGTCCTCTTCCTCTGTCTCTGGAAGCAAGAGTTCTCTCTCTCACTGTTCAAGACTCTCACCAGATTACAGCTTTTCAGCGTCCGCACACTCCAGTGTGAGCACCTTTTGCTCATGGGCTGCAGGTGAATGCTGCATCCCCTCATGCACTTTATGAACTACAGGGAAAACAGTTTGTTGTGTTATAGTCCTCACCATGGCTTACAGAAGAATCTCAGCGACGACACCCACCACACCTCCTCCTCCCCCTCCCTCCTTTTCACTCACCTTAGTGTCACCATGTTGTTGTCTCTGCGTGTTTTCACCTTTTCCATTTTTCTCACTTGGGAGAGAATTGCTGTCCACAGGTTCATTTATTCTCAAGTTGTACCAACTGGAAAGTTTCTGTAGAGTTCTGCAGCACTGAAAGGTTGATCCCGACTGGGCGCCACATCAAGGAATTGCTCTCCATGCTTCTCACTGCTGGTCACATGGTCCCTGCCAGTGCCATGGGAGCTGCACTAGCCGCTGCAGTGCCAGCTCCATTCAGTGCCTTTCCTCATGTGGACTATTGAAAAGGAAAAGCTGCTGCCACCGCTTCTGCCCTTTTGTCCACAGCACGGCTGGCTATAAGTAGCTAAGAGAGTAAAGTTAATTGCGAGCCATGCTGAGGTGGCAGCCACCGCATGGCACCACCCTAGTCGTGCATCCTGGCCACATGGCCACTCGCAGACTGGGATGGCAGCGGCCACTTCTGGCTTTGGCTGCTCCCACCCTCGGTCTTGGGGCTGCTTGCAGCACCAGATTGGCCCCTGGCAGCATGGCCTGTCTGGGCCCTGCCGGGAAGGGAACTGGTGGCCCTCCCGCAACTCTCCAAGGAGAGTGAGAAAGAGGAATTGTGTGCCTTTTTTCCTTCTTAAATATCATCACAGAGGTGTTGCTGACTTCTCTAATTGGGCCAGCCAATGTGTCAATTGTCAGGGCCATTAGGGATTGCCTCTGCTGGACATAGTAGAAGTTCTGATGAGCTTCTCTCTCAGAAACAGCCTCTGTGGCTTCCTCCACCCCCACTAAAAAGGAAGTTGTGTTATCCTAGCACAATAAGAAAAAAATTTATGCTTATTCAGATGAGTCAGTGGACAATATGAGTAATCTTCAAGAGGGAACCACTTGCAGAGAATATTCACATTTAATACTGTATACCATAATTTTTTTTTCTTCAACACCTTTCCAAGTTGTTTGCCTTACCTTTTCATGCATAGAAAAAGAAATCTTTATTGTATTGGTGTTGTTTTATATATATGAACTTTTAGAGCCATGTTCAGGAAAATGTCTCAGGAATATTCATTAGCTTTAGAGAAAGGTCTTCAGACTTGTCACTTATGGATTGCAAATGTTTTTTACCTTGTAATATTTTATTCTTTTCTCCCCTAGTAAGCTCTTACCCCTGTAAGAGCACAGATGTGAGAACTGAGTTTACTGATCTCCCACTCTGATCTGATAAAAATGAATATTGATTTTATTAATTCTGACAGGAGACATTCTACAGAATGCTTATGCAAAAGCATGAGGGGAAGGCAAAAAGCAGTTTTGAAATCAAGCACACTAGTCTAAGTTATCAATTGCAGGATCAAGTTGAGGATCTTCATCATCACAACTCATGTATGCTCTCTTGAGTTAGGGTGGAATCACCTATCATCCAAACCATTAACAAGAGCCAGGTGATGTGATGGACCCCTGATTTGAATGGACTAGTGTCGGTGATTTTCTATCAGAATATTTTTGTTTTATGCAGCAGTTTTAAACATTTGTCTACTGTTTGGTTTAAACCTCCCCTAAAAGATGCCATATTTGCCACGTTTTCCTATTTTTAAACAAGTTTTTGAGATACAATGACCTGTGCCCTCCCCAGCAGTAGACAGTACCAGACAGCTTCCTGTGCCACACTGACTGGAAGGAACTCCTTCTCCACAGAAGAGTCTCTTTCCCTGTGCCCAGCAGTGACATGAGGCAATATAGAATAACCTCCAGGCCCTACCCATGGCCCCTCCTGTCTACTGCAGAAATTAACCCTGTCCTGGCCAGAACCAGGACACCATCACAGAAGACCTCTAGATCAGTCAGGCATGATTTGCCCTTAGCGAAGACATGCTGGCTGTCTTGGATCACCTCCTTGTCTTGCATGTGCCTTAATATGTCTTCCATGAAGATCTGCTCCATGATATTCTCATGCACAGAGGTGAGGCTCAAAGGTCCATATTTTTCTGACTCTACTTTCTCCTCATTTAAAAAATAGGAGAGATGTTTCCTTTTACAGTCACCAAGAACTTTGTCTGACTACTATGAATTTTCAAATATGAAAGAGAGTGGCTTGGGAAAAGCACCAGCCAGTTACCTCTGGACTCTAGGAGGTTCACGGGGTAGATACTTGTTTTCAGTTGGCTTCTTCTGATGAAATATAAAAGAAGTCAAAGGCTCTTACAGTCTTACAATTTTAAAAATAATTATTGAGTTTGAGATAGCTGATTTAATAGCCAAATAATCAGGGAAACATTGTCAAAATAAAATTGTAAGCATCCAAGGTATATCAGTTTTTGACAACTTAAAGAAATAGTCTCAATAGTTAGTAAGTTCATCTTAGACCAGAATATCTATACCTCTTTGCCTTGATTTAGGAAAGCATTTGAATATGTTTGAAGATATCTTCTTCAAGTGTCAGTGCTGTATTCAAATTATTACAGCATTTCAAGTTCCTGGATTCCAATGCATGCTTCAGGTGCAGTCTTCCTTGTATTTTCTTAGTGTGACACCACAGTTCCTAGTCTGTGTGAACCATCACCTGCCACTACAATTGGATTTGTTACTTGCAAATTCTGTGTCCGGCCTTAATAAATCAAACCAGCCTCTCTGGTAAAAACAACAGAATATCAGAAGAAAAATAGAAAAAATATCTTCTTATCTGCAGTGCTCTGCTTGTGAATTTCTTCATGACAGCATAGAAGACAAACCCAGTATTTCAAAATGGATTTCCAACATCTATTGCAAATAGATTGCTTACTGTTTTAGTTTAGTGTATATAATGAATTCCAAAATAAATGTTTCTAAACTCAGAAGGTACTGCCTTTAATAAACAAGAAAACTTTCAGAATTATTATTATTACTACTTACAGGTTATGCTCTTGAAGTGTCTTTTTGAATAGCTGTAAACCTAGCACTGGGGAGACCGTATCTGCAATAATGTGTCTAATTATGGTCTTACCTGTACAAAAAGGATGTGGACATAGAGGAACAAATATGGTATGGTAAAATAATATGAAACTGATAGAGGAACTGAAGCATCTATGATATGAGGGGACTGATAGAGCTGGGACTGTTCAGGAGAGCAGTAGACTCAGAAGGATCTGATCCAAATGTATCAGCATGTGATGTGGGAAGTAAAGAGGATGAAGCCACACACTTCTGGTGATGCAGAATGACAGGAAGAAAGACATCAGGTACCAACTGAAATACTAGAAATTCCTCAACATAGGATTTTTCTTCACTTAAGAAAATACTTTTTCACTGTGAGCATTGTTGAATGCTTGGATTAATGGCCCAGGGAGACCTTGAAGTATTCATCTTTAGAGATAGCTAGTTATGGTTGGAGTTGGAGCCTTGAGCTGTGCAACAGCAGGAATGTGAAACTGGACATGTAAGTGAATTGTATTTTCAGTACAGATGGGTATGATTTGTCCATTTCTGTAAAGAAGGAAATACATTATGTAATTGTATGGGTACAATATGTAATTGTATGGGAAATGTGCATGGTTTATAAGCTGAATGTAAATTGAGCCCACACTGTATGTTATTTATAGCTGGTGTGGGGATGTTGAAGGATTGCTATACCAACCATATGCTGTCTGATTTTTTGTTATATGAGAAAAAAATGAGGTTGCATTTTTGCCATTTTGTCAGTCTAAGAAATGGGTCTTATTATTCCCGAGAAAAAAATTGTAAGAATTATTTGTGCAGTAAAAAGAGAATCTCAAATGGTTATGATCCTGTGAAAATAAAAGGTAGGAGCTCTGGTAGGAATTAATAAAAACTAATACCAGTTTACCAAATATTGTTCCATAGACTAAGACATTGTGATGATACATGAAGAATGAGGTTGTCATTTGTCTAGTTATTTGCATGAGGACTCTAATTTTCCAAGTGAGCAATTCCATTAGCTATCCTAGAGTCCTTGAGATATTTTTTATTGTGGAAGTTGCAAAGGGAGTAATTCATGCTGGGCTTTTGTTGTTGGAAAATTAATGTTAGGCTTGACATTGTTGTTAGATTGTTTGTTTTCAGGAAATTTATTCCATTCCATGATGCATTTTATAAGTTTGTTTCAAGACACTTAGCCAAGACTCCTTTTTGCGCTTTTGTAATAAATAAATAGCGGAAGAAGTACTGTAATGACAATAACCATTTTGACAGTCATCACTGAGGAGGGAACAACTAAGAATACAGTCTAATTTAATTTATAGCCAGAGTCACGATAGCAGTTAGTAATCCCTGTCCCCTGCAAAGTCATAATTATTCTACTGCAGCAGCCATCCTTTCCCCTTTCCTTCTGCCTCTCCTGAAAATATTGGGAAGGGTAATACAAAAATTCCACTTAATCCAAACGTATGGTGATGTTGAAAGGATATATCTTTCTGTGTTTATCACAGCAACCTTTGCCAGGCAAACAGAGAGCATATTTTAAAGCCTTTGCACAGCACCTGAGGGGGGACAGAGACAGTACTGTCATGTAGGAAAATGTTTCTGTAAAAATCCAGCTTTTAATTTCTTTTATCCCATGTTGAATCAAGCTCATGGAGTAAGATACGTGTGATTAAAATCAGTTTATAAAGGTTGGATTTGGCTAGAATGATATAACATCCAGATAATGTCCAAGTGAGGATCATTGGAGTGGATTTTTGCTCCCACATTTTAAGTTCTTTGTCACGATGATCATTGGCCTCTGTTGGAAGTGAATTGTTCAACTCAAAATACAAATTTTTTTCTAAGTTTTTCTACATAAATCTAAGAAAAAAGTCGTAGTATTGTGGCAAGCTGAGATAGCCCCAGGTCCCGTCACTGAGTCCTTATACCTGAGTCCTTGTCTTTATCTTCTCTCTTCGCACTGTACACCATTTATGAGCTCAGGTAGTGTGGTTACTGAGTAAGTCTTCTCACACCCAGGAGACTACCACTCAGTTAGCACTAAGTTACGTGACAGGTCTTGTGATGTAGTCACTGTGAAGTAGAGATGCCTTTGTTGGAGTGAGGATTTGAACAGAGAATTGGTGAGCCCAGATCTGTCGCATCATTTTCAGGTCCTTTGTCTTATTTCCTCATGTGAGCAGCTGCTGTTATGAGTGTGTGGTTGGCATGCTCTGAAAATGAGTAATTTAGGTCATACTGAGACATATGAGACAAAAGAAACCATTACAAGAACATGTTGCAGGTACTGATGCTCTGACATGCTCAAGAAGTCAGATACAAAAGTTGATCAAACCACTGGAATAAAAATGCTTTATATCCTATGGAAAAAATATTTCCCCCTAATTTTATTTCACAAGCATTTGGGTTCTTATAGTGTTTTTCCATCAGCTAAGCAAAAATCTCATTGGCATTCTCACCATTTATGGTTTGATCCGTGTATGTTTCAGTCAGCAAAGATACCATCCAGCAAAAAATGTGCTGTGGTTAACGAAACATGAATTATTTGGATATGTAAAAGAGAAAGCATTGCACATATGCAATTGCACTTTAGTGATCCTTATTTTCAATGTGTGTTAGAAATAAATTTTGGTTGAAGTGTATCGCAGTTGCTGATAGCTATCTGATTTATGCATATGTTGCTTTGCCAATGCAGCATCAAGCTGTAAAGAGTGTTTCTCTGGTCAGTATTTAATTTTCATGAGGGCTAACATTAGTATTAGCCCGTTAACAAGATTATAAAACTTAAGACATGCATGGTAATAAATCTTTTCCAATTACGAAGTTGTAAAAGCATCTTACTGGTAATTTCAGTGCAGTGGCTCACTCACTGATTTGAGAATCCATCCTTCTTTGTAAATAGAGCAGAGATTGCCTAAGGCTGGGTCCACCTGCAGAGGGAGAGGTTGTCCAAGTAAAATGGCCTGATGGAAAACTGTATGGTGCAAAGTATCTGGGAACAAATACAGCTTACATGTATCAGGTGAGTATCTATGTTTATTATCATGTGCTTGCTAGGATGTATTTATTGTAAATTGCTCATTTGGGTCTAGCATCGGAGTGGCCAGATACACTTTGAAAGGAAGAAGGTTGGAGTATGAATTCTCACTGTAACTGTTACCAGACTTTAACTAACATGTAAAACTTTCTAACCTGGTAGCAAGTGCTGTGTACTGTTTGGGAGAGAGTTTTCACTTGGTCTTACAAAATCAAGAAAATTACTTGCCTTCTTTAAGAACTCAGATGAACAGGTGGAACATTAAGATTGAAAGATGACGTTTGTTATTTTCTGCAGGTTGTTTACTTTCATTTTAAGTTCACAGATAATTATATGATTAATGACATAAAATTAAGTATTGTATGAGCCTACAATGAACCTGAGGCATTTCATAAGAGATTGGAAGGGGGGACACTAGGAAAAAGAGCATAACATTCATTTGTCTGAGGCATTTTTTAGTTAATTAATCTAAGGAATATTTTATCTTCGTCAAAGGCAAAAGGGAACTGAGCACTGAAGACAAGGCTAAAAAGCTGACTACTGATTTCAGAGTTACAATTACTGGTTTTTTTGGGCTTGCGTTTGAGAAAAATCAGTCAGCAGCTTTGAGTACCCAAGTGAATGGTAGAAACTGCAATAAAACAATCACAATAATAATAGCACTTCTGAAAGAATGAGAATCTAGATCTATTTCTTTTATATATATGTAATCATTTTCACATATGTTACTCTGTTCATCAGGGGGCCTTACATTACTGTACCAAAATGGCAAATTTACTATTATATCTCTAGATAAATTAAAGTACAGGGAAGCTAAATTACTTGTTGCATTGACCTTCTCACTTTTCCAATGACTTGCAATTGAATTCAAGCACTCAAATGCCTAAAGTCTTGAACTAGTCTCTAAATCTTACCTCGTCCCTTATATTTAGCAGCTGTATTATGTTGTGAAGGTCAAAAGTCTTTATAAAGTATGAAGATTATTTTTCTATAGTAACATTAATCTTCAAATCATTTAATCTTTTGAACAACTAGTCTTCTGAGGAATACTGTGAAGTAAATTAGATGAATGTTGTTGTTTTTCATATTTGAAGGAATTTGACATAGTCAAAACAAACAGCGTCTTATTTTAGACCTCTTGAACAACGGGATGATGAAATGAGTTTTGTTTAAGGAAAATGGATAAGCATGTGGAGGCTCAGCAAGATTTAGAGTTCCTCAGCATAACAAACTTAAATTTCTGTAAATTGCCTCTAACAACCCCCATAATGGGGGGAAATGACAAAGTTTAAAGATTAGAGGGAGTCCATATTGCAATACATGGAACTATAAAGACAAGCAAATATTTCGTCTTCAGGATGAGAGAGGAGGTTGCCTGTGGCAACAGATTACAAAATGTTTATGACAGGAAGGGTGCAAGATAAACTTCAAGACATACTAGTAGTTCTTCCTCTGGTCTTTCTAAACAGTGTCTAAAATCTCCCAGGACTCACACATACACAAAGGTTTATTTTCATCTGGTGTGATCTGTGTTGCACCTTTGAGATTCTCTTACCCAGTCCTTTGTGTGATTTCTTAGATCTTATAAGGCAAATCTGTTCTAGTTGAAAAATGTTGTGAATTTTCATCATGTTCCTCAGACATTTGTACTAAAGGCAGCAGTACTTGAGCATGCCAGAGCTATGGCACAATGCAGAATTTGTGTAATACCGTTTTCATTTGTCAGCCAGTATCCTACACAATCCCTAAGCAGAGTTAAACCTTCCAAATGAAACAGGTGCTCAAGTGAAATTATTAATGTGATCTACATCTGATTTCTTGATGATTTCTGATATTGAGGTCCACAATTGAGTTAGAGTTTATTAAATTATCCATTCACTCCATCAATTGCTTTCTAGCAGCTTTTCCTTCCATTTATGATGTGCTTATAGAAAACTCTCATTAAGATAGTGCCATAGCATGCAGACACAGTACAGCAGCAGAATCCATGTGATACAACTTATTTGATAAAATTGATGATTTGAAATGTAGGATCTGCAATTTGAATTGAATTTGAGCTATTAGGGAATGTGGGTTTATATTTTGCATGAATCATGATACTATTGAAAGTCTTATAAAGCTCTTGTTGTGTTTACTATAAGGTGTAGGCAAATTATTTCCAGTGTGATATGCTGGATTATACCTAAGAACTTCCACTTACTCTTCCTTGTAAATGTGCAATATATCTCATTCTGCAAGCATGGCATTCTCTGGCATGAAGTATTTGCATCCTACCACACAGTGTGACTAAAAACAAATATACTGACCATTTAAGAAGAGATTTTCTTATCACATGGAGTGTCAGAGTTAATTTCCTACCCCATTTTTTCAGCAGGGATGCAAAAAATATTATTACCAACTGTATTATGCAAAAACATTACCAAATGTATTGTGCAGGAAGGAGCAGGAATAGGAGAAAGACTGTTCCTGCACCCTGGATTGCCATCATTTAATTAAACAAGCTTAAGGCAAATGGACCTTTACGTTCCTCTGATGTACTGCTAACAGAGTAGGCTTATGGGCTTAGTAACAAGAGCAGAAAGGAGTTGTGACTTTGTTATCCATTTGTGTGCTCTATGCATTTTAAAGGCATTACAGATTTGTGCAGCCCTATTAGTTGCAGTGGAAAAATTGTTTTTAAAGAAGTTAGTAGATCGTAGTCTTTATCCTGGCTTTTGAGATTGGATATATGGATTTTTCAGCTGTTCACCTATTAATCTGACATACGCAGCTACAGCAAGCTTTTAATTTGAAACAAGCACAGTCCATTTACAAGTTAAAATGCATGATTGTTCATTTGTATTTGTAATAATACTTTTGATAAGTCAGTATTCTCCTATGTTTGTATTTGTGCTTATTCTTCTAGTCAAGTGTGCTGTTGTCATTCACACAGTCTCATTAAATCACCTAAGGATGTAGAATGGGACTTCCAATTTTATACTAAAATTTAAATTATAGTTTCTGTGGGAGCTAAACTGGAGTCACAGATAACAGCTGCAGTTCACAACTGTTAGATGAAGTATTAAACTAGAGGAAAAAATCAGTAGCTACTGAAAAAGCTTAAATGCTTCAAAGCCTCAGCATTTTAACATTCCTCACACCTAGTTACATTTCCTTTCTCATTTTCTGCTAACAGGGTTCATATTGGATTAAATCTAAACCTAAGCATGATAAAGCTTTTCATCTTC
Source organism: Motacilla alba alba (assembly GCF_015832195.1). Lineage (NCBI taxonomy): Eukaryota > Metazoa > Chordata > Aves > Passeriformes > Motacillidae > Motacilla > Motacilla alba. The sequence continues at coordinate 59,701,708 of NC_052046.1, read as the reverse complement.
TGAACAGAGCATTTAAAAGAAATTCCATCAGATTCAATAAAATTCTGTTAACTGGTATTTCCTTAGTTGTCACTCACACTTTCTTTTGACATAGTCTTCCTTAACCTTGAATCACAGGATGTTAAAAATAATTTTTTATTTATCAGAAGCAAGTAAAAAAATTAGAGACAAATAAAAATGACACAAGGACATTTTAATATGTCACTCCTGCAAAATAATGTTGCCTGTCTTGTTACTGTTCAACATTCCTAATCTAAAAACTTCTAGTTCATTATATATGTCTCAGTGCCGAAGTCTCTTTGCTTAGATATTATTTTCAATGAGGTATGTGTTGCAATTCCAAAGAAATAAGATTTTTTATGTTTCAGCTTAATTTTGTGCTAAAACAGATAGCAAAATGTCTGTATATAAGTCTTCTTCGCTTACATGTGTATTTGCATATGGAAACATTTCCAGGAACTTCCTGCAAGAGTTAATTATTATTTTATTTTCAAATCCCCTTTTTTTTTCAATTAGGTGGAGTTTGAAGATGGTTCTCAAATAGTAATGAAGAGAGAAGAAATATATACACTGGATGAAGAGCTTCCTAAGAGAGTAAAAGCACGTTTAGTGAGTATTTGCTGATGCTAACTTCGTAATATGTATATATGCTCAAAAGACCAATAACACTATACTAGGATTTATTTTGGATTTTCAGTTTAAACAGACTTATGTTTTGTGAAGCCTGTGCTCTTCAGAATGGCTAAATCACCCCAATTAGGAGGTGTCTCCATTTGCTAGTGAGATGGTTAGTTGTTCTTCCAGTACAGGCAAATGCTGTTTTCAGACGTAATTCTTTTCTCCTAAAAGGGGCATCGTGTTTGTTTTGATCTGTCAGATCAGGAATGACCAAATTAGTAAACATTTAAATTGACAGACATTCTATTCTTTCAGTATGCTTATAACAGGTATTGTTTTTAAAAAAACTTTGCAGCTTCTCAGAGCTTTATAATTTTAAAAGCCTTAATTTAATAAAAAGGCAATTAACTTATTGTAAGAAACAATATAACTGATCAAAACTCATTAATGTTGCTGGCAGGATTTATCAGCATTTCACTAGTCTTTGCTTTAAAACCAAATCTTTGCTGTTTTTTTTGAAGTTTCCTGCTGTTTCAAACAACATTCACCAGGTACATTTTTATGTATGTATGCCTAGTGGAAATGTGTTGAACCTCACAGAGAGCGTAACTCATAGAGGTTGAAAAGAGAAGGTACTTCCATCCATTTGTTGGAGGAGATGACTGTTTTTACCTGTCTTAAGACAGTTCTTTCTGATTTAAAATGCACTGGTCAAATATTCTAGGTTAAGAAACCTTTATGCCAGTGAATTTGGGATAAATGCACAAATCTTTCAGTGCCCTGACTAAAGTGAAGACAGATGTCTTGGAAAGTGTTAAAAGAGCCATCTAATAGGGTTTTTTATTATACTTGGAAAGCATACTATTGCCATTATTTTTTTAGAGTGCAAACTGTTGCAGTCTCTGGATAATAATAAGAATAATAATGGGGTATATGCTGTTGTTTTTAAAATTTATTTTTTAGAAATCAATGTATTTTTATTTATTTGTTTATTAACTTCATTAGGGAGTTAACCGTAGATTAAAAATACTAAATTTGGTCAGCTGAATAAAAACCACCACAGCTGCTATTGAGACTTCTGCATGATTTTTTACTAGTACCTTAAATTCTAGAAATATACAGGTTTAGTCCTCAAGCCATGCCCAGCACCTCCTTCACCTCCTCCACTGCTGAACACAGTGCAAGTTAAAGATGGCCTATGATCCTGTTTCTATCTATTGAAGTAAAAGACACCAGTTTCTTCTAACTGATGTTTTTCTTAATCTTGGGAATTCTTTCATGACTCCAGCCGTGTAAGCTGGTCCAAAATATTTTGCCACTGATTCTACCCAAATGGCTTGCTGTTGTGCCACTGCTTTGTTAGTGGGGATTCCTAACTGGTTAATAAATTTGGTGATGAGTGACCAAACTGTGACCCTGATTCTTAGCAAATTAGGCAGTGCTCAGGCTTCTTTTCCAGCGTCCATGACATAGTACCTTGCATTTAAAACTTTCCTGAATAACACAAGGTGGTGAATATTACATGATACTGCTAGGATCAAGCCTGCCCAACAATTCCATGTCACTGTTTTCTCACCTAGAGTTATCATGACTGTGTGATCCCTGGATAAAACTTACAACAGATGTTAGTTAGTTAAATGACAGATGTTAGTTATGTGTTTCCAATGAACACTAAATAGAGAATTTAATACTGAATACGACATGCATAATATGGAAAGATAAAAATTGTATGTATGTGTAATTAGTGTCTGGTTTTAGTCTACAGCTTCTGACATGAGATTTGAAGACACATTTTATGGAGCAGATATTATCTTGGGAGAGAAGAAAAGGCAGAGGGTATTGAGTTCTCGCTTTAAGAATGAATATGTGGATGATCCAGGATACCGCACCTTCTTGAAAAGCTCATTCCAGAAGAAATGCCAGAAAGGACTATAAAGGAAGCAAGAGAAGAGAAAGGGTTCTTGATTAAAAAGCATGCAGCATTATTTGCTATTGGGTTTTTTAACTGAACACTCCATTTTACAGTGAACTAATCCATACACCAGCCTTGTAATCTTGTAAAACTTGAGTTCTGATTTCATCAGTTAGTGTATTTAAGAATTTGTAATATCTTGCATTATAAAACGAGTGGAAAACCAAGAAAGATTGCTAAATGATATGCTGAAGAGAAGTTTCAGTCCTGCTCTCACTCTCATTGAAATAAACGGTAAAATTCGCTTTGAATTCTTTGATTCACAACTCTGAGAAGGAGACATTTTAGTAAACAGAGGTAATGTCAGTGGCTCACTTTTTTCTGCGCATAGGAAAGTATGTTAAGTTCAAAAATAGCAGGTTTTATAAAACATTTTTAAAACAAAACCAGATTTGTACAGTACTGAGACAAAAAAAGGCTGTACTTCGTACAGTGCTTTTACATTTTTATGTCACTACTGTTTTCACTAGGATTTGATGTGGACTCAGCTATTGACAGATATTTTTGGCTTCTAAGGGAGGTTATCTTCAGCACAGCAAGGACATTTTGTATATTTAAAGAGACAGATTTTGGCAGTTATTTTTAAACATGTTTTTCATAAGTCTATTAAAATAGCTACTTGTAAAATATAAATTTCTTCCACTGTGTGTATGACAATTAGAGTTTAAATATATATGCTTTAACAGCCTAGTTTTGAATGAATATATTATGGCTTTTATTTTGAAATAATGTTCTAGCAATGTAATAATGTTTTAAAATAAATAAATGGTTTACTACAATTGCAATATTTTCCTGTTGATATGATTTTGAACCCTATTGTTTCATAGGAAATCAAGAATATATGCTGTATTTTTCAGAACACAACAGAATATACACACAGACACTCACATAGCTTAATGTTAAAATGCAGAGTTGGTAAGTACTGTACTTTCATTTCTTGTCTTTCTGTTTCTCTTCAGTCTTTGGTATCTTGACCTTTTTAGATGTTTCACAGAAAGCACAAAGTCCGAATTTTTCTGAACATTTGGGTATGTGAACCTAGAAGGGAGCATTATCAAAATGACATCATCTTTTTCTTGTAAATTGGACAGTCAGCAGGATTTCTGACTGTCTGCCACAGGAAAAAGAGCCCTCCAAAATCCAATTTAAATTCGAGCACTGCTGTTTCTAGGGCTCTGTTTGCAAAAAAACTGAATATATGGACCCAGAGATATTTTCTGTACAAAAACCCAGTCTTTTATAAGCTGAGGCATACAGATCTTTGTTTCCCTGAAGCCTTTCCATGATTATTCTTATTTTTTCAAGTGGGCAGTAAAATCTTTTCAGTTGCTGTGTGACACCTCAAGTGACAATGTAAGTTTTCTGTGATACATTAACTGTCTTTTTGTGTACCATGAAATCACTCAGATTCCTTTTAGTCTAAGAAATTGCTTAGTTGTGACAATTGGAATGTATATCTAATTGATAGCACTTTCTCTAAAGGCACTGGGTTGTGGTGGATGCTGTCTGGCATATTTCACAGAATCAGGGCTCTTTTTGGTATTGTAAAGAAAAGATAAAAACTAATGACAGATTTGGAAAATGTAAGATTGCTGCTGCCTGCTACAGTTATGTGCAGCTAATAATCATGCTGTATGGGGTTTGTGTGACTGGGTTTTTGTAGTGGGGTCTACAGGGGTGGCTTCTGGATGCTTCCAGCAGAATCAATGCCAGCTGGCTCCAAGACAGACTCATGCTGGAGCAGGCTGGGCCTAAAGAACTGTACCCTGTGGAAGAGTGACACACATTACAGCAGTTTCTGGAGAATTGTTGCCCATGGCATGAGCTCACACTGGAGAAGTTCACAGATAGCTGTCTCCTGTGGGAGGGGCCCCCTGTTGGAACAGACTCCTCTTCCTGAGCAGTGGTAGGAACCAAATGTGATGAACTGACCATAAGCCCCGCTCAGTGTCATCCTGTACCTCTGCGGGGAAGGAGGAAGACCCCAGGAAAGAGGGAGACGTAGGAGGAAGGTGTTTTTAGGATTTGATTTTACTTCTCATTATCCTGCTCTAATTGTGTTAATAATAAATTCAGTTAATAGCCCCAGTTTGTCTTGTTTTGCCTGAGATGGTATTTGGTTTGTGATCTCTCTCTATTCTTAACTCATTAACTTGTTGTTGTATTCTCTTTTCCCTGTCCAGCTATGGAGCTGAGTGACAGAGTGACTTTGGTGGGTGCCTGGCATTCAGCCAGGGTCAGTCCACTACACCTAATTACTGATGCTTAGTTTCAAAATTCTGTGTTCTGTGGTAAGAAAGCTTTTATAATCTTCCATGGAGGTTCAAAAAAACTATGGCATTATTAAATGTTTTAATACATATTAAAATATTTTGTAATTGGATAGGTGATGCTATTTGGAACAAGAGAGGCTAGATATCAAATGCATGTTCTTTGCCTGGATCTCATATGACCTGTTGTGAAACCATGAATAAACCCCTCATTTTTGTAGAGGGTATTTTTCTCTTCCAGAGCCTTGAAATTTGCTGACTAAAGAGTTGCAAATTTTTTTATAGAACCTTCATGGAAAAAGTTGGCTGGTTTCCCCTTCTACCTTTCATGAAGAAGATCTTTACTTTGGAAGTTCTCAAAGGTACTGAAATAATTTCTGACCTTTGTAAGGTCCCAGAAAATACTTCTGAGTAAATGAAAAGTGTAATTGTCATCATTGCAGTTTTGTGCCTCCTGTTTCAGGACTCATGGTCTTTGCAAACTAGATTGGCTAAACAACTGGCCTAGAAAGACAGTTCCTGTTCCCTTACAATTCCTGAAGAGCTGCATTTTTCTGTTCCACTACAGATAGTGTTGTGGACCTTTCAGATGTATGAGAGAAAGAGTACATTGGTGGTGAATGCTCTGGGAAACCAGGAGCTTGCCACAAACTTAATCAGGTAGATGGACACCAAAACAGGATTGCTTGTTATCCATGTAACCAATTCTCAATAGCAAATTTCTCCAGTAAAGCATCTGTGTGTTATTTCTCTCCTGGTGCTAAGAGACAGATACATCTTTTCTAGTGAAAAAGCATGCCAGGATTTCTGACCGTTTCAATTACAGTGTCTGTGTGAGGAAGCATGCAGTAGGGTAGGAAGGGTGATGTCCTGTTAAAGACTGGCTAACTGAATTGGCCTGGTATTCCTAGGAGTAAAAAAAACCAAACCCAAAACCCAAATAACCCCACAAGAATTGAATATTAACAGTAAGAGACCACAGCATGCTCCAGAATAGGATGGGCCATATTCTTTCTAGTGCCTTATACATACAGGAACAAAGTAGCTGTTCTGTATAGTCGTAAGCCCTGAGGGTCATGGATTAGAACACAAAGTAATGGTTTGGTCAGGATACATCAAAATTATTTTTATTCACTCTCATCTGAAAAACCAGACTGAATTGTCCTACAGCCATCCTGCTGTTATTCTCAACACTTAAATGTATTTCCTCTAAACTTTGATTTGTAGACAGAGTTGGTAGCTGCTAAAACTTTTGTAAGAGCCTGTTTTGAGTTACTAAAACTTTGGCAATTTAGATATCCTACAGCTGAAATTTTTATGTGTGGGTTCGTGTCTGAAAAAGTCAGGAAAGCCTGGTCAAGCTGTTTGGTCTTTTGGAATGATTTTGAGGAGGAGGATTAAGGATAAAAAACCATCCTTCTTTGTCCCCAAGTTTCCCAGGCCTTTATTTGGCAACCTCTCTGGTTCCTTTATACAGTGAAAGTGAGTTCCTTTAGACAGGGACCTGCTGGTGAATGACTGGAAGAGTGATTCCCATTAGACTTTAGAGGTAGGTTTGTGAAGTGTTTCTGTAGATGTGCTGTTATTTGGCTGAGCTATCATAACCTGGTCTGTGGCTGGGGCTCTGAGGTAAAGTCTTGGAAGAACCTATACCACTTCAGGGCTCATTCCACCACAGTGCCCTTCTGCAGTGAGGGATGGAACTGGACTGTGCATGCATTGCCACCACAGCTCAGCACTGGCCGTGCAGTCTGGAAGAGCATTTTGTCCTTTTTTTTTCACCCTAATTACTTCAGTGGAACACAGAGGCAAGCTCTTGTTTGTTCTCAATGCCTTGCTAAAGTTGCTGCTTTATCGAAAAAAAAAAGGATGGGGGAAAAAAAACCCAACCAAACCAAGCAAGAAAAATAAAGAACTCTAAACTGCTTCAATACAAAAGTGTTAAAAAGTTGGAGGCAAATACAGAGAATTCATGGAGCTGGAAGGAGAAGAAATAGAGGGACCAGATTCTTAAAAAGAGATTTGTTCAGTCTCTGCAGAACCCAGGATGCCTGAGGGTCAAATTTCTTGTGGTATAAGCAAATGGCTGTGAAATGTACCAGCAAATTACTGAATTATTGCCTATAGGAACATCATTAGGAACATTCCTGAAGGCAATTACTCCATGAACTCAAGGAGCAGTTATCTCTGTTCTCCTAAGGATCTGGTACAGATGGAAAGTCAGGTATATGGTATGAGATTTTAAACATTTTTTCCCAGATTGGTTACTAGAAAAAAAAAGGTTTTGAGTGCTTTTAAATTACTATGCTCGAGTTAAGGATGCAAAATACGAAGTGTACAGCCAAAGCCAAAATTTTCCCATAAGATACATAATGCTTTAAACTTCATATGTTCCTTACAGATCCAGTCACTAGATGAACTGTAGGAAAGAATCACCATAATGACTCTTTGGAATGCACATGAGTTAAAAGCAAGGAAGAATAGAGATGAGGCACTGCATTCCCAAAGGCATTTTTTTGGCACAGTACTAACATTTGATGGCAATGTCATGCTACATTACTGAGGAGAAAAGGCTCAAAGAACGATGTAACAGAACAAAATTATCTTTGAGAAGTTTCCATATCAAAAGTAGTCCATTGCAATCCACCGTTTCCTTTCTATGTGGGCATATGTAGCATAAATAAATAATAAAGCTGCTGACCAAGCTGACCAAGCTGAACTCAGTCCAGTCCAGATGTGGCAACCAAGGGTGACTTGCGTGACCCTGCTATTTTTCTTTGAGTCCTATTAGGAGAGTAAAAGCAGGAACAGGTGAATTCATTATTTATTATCTTTTATTATTTATCTATTATCTATCTCTGTAAAGAGAAAGGAGCAGTTAACAGTTTTCCTATTGGCATATTGAAATAGCATTAAGATAGATTTCTGTGCTGAATACATCTTTTCGTTATTTCAGGTGTTCTGTCCTCTCAAAAGAAGGGATAGAGCCATTCTGTTCTCTGCTTATCTAGCTTTGTATCTCCCAATTCAAAGCTCCCCACCAAAAAGCAGTCAAAAATGAGCTAAAATTCTTCCAGCTCCAAACACACTAACAGAAAAAAGAACAATTTCCTATTTTTCTATGACAACTGTGTGGAGCCGAGATGCAAGGGACAGAGATCTCTGGAATGGGAAGGACTTACATGTCTCCAGTGTGTCTCCATACTCCTTCTGTGGACTTTTATCTATTTAATGTCTTAAGACTTGGCTTGAGACGCATGGAATGTGTTCTGCTTCACTTGTTCATGTCTATGCCAGTATGGTCCGTAGATGGGGATCAGTGCTATCTCTGATAACAAAATGGGTACTGACTACTGCATTTTGAAGACTACTGAATAAAGACATAGCTACAGGAAACTGTGGTGCTGTAGGCTAAAACCAGAAATCATTAGGTTTTCAATGGTCTCACCCTTGTCATCCACTGAAACAAAGCAACATAGAACAGCATATCGTAACATGAGCTCAAAACTTTGATGCCATCTTCCTGTTTGATTTTGGGCAGGTGTCCGGAGATCATGTCTTTGCTTAGAGAAGTTAGTGGATGTGAGACCATGTAAGCTGGTTCAGTAAGAGCATTTGAAAAATAAATGTAAGGTATGTTGTCAACACAAAGAACTACATGAATGAAATTCTTCAGTAGCTCCTTTTGGCCAAGGGAAAGTCAAGCAGAGGCTACATGAGATAGGTGCTGTAACTGGAGGTAATCTGTGCAAAAAGAACTTTGATCTGCAGGATACCCCTGAGACAGTGGTGTAAGTATCACTGTGTGCTTAGAGAACAAGCAGGACCAAGACACAACCATGCATGCAGAATTTTTTGCCCCATATTTTGAAACACTAAAGGAGGATTTAAAACAACCGTCGAGCTTTCCAAGAACTTTGTTGCCAAAGAAGGTGGATCTCTGATATGTAATAATACTGTTGTGCTACAGCACTCTAAGGTTTTGGAATAATCAAAGAAGATTGTGTCTCAGGAAAATTCACCTGCTATTTTACTGGAATTCCACTGCTGGGGATGACAAGTGCTGTAGGGGTGCATGTAACCCTCACCCTATATAAACGTGATCTGAGTGCATTACTCTCAAATTCCAGCTCTTTGCTCTGTGACACTCCCCCAGAGCTATTAAACTATAGGCACTCATAAAAAAAAATCTTACTGTAGATGTTTCCTTGTGAAGTGCCCATCAAATAAACTGCTGAGATAGTAATGAGAAAATTCATGTCAATTAGTAATTTTTTTAAAAAGACAGAGAAACCAATTGAGAAACCCCAGGAGGGTAATCACTTGCCATCTGAATTATTAATTTCATAATGTGTTTTAAGAGAAAGGAATGATAGCCACTAAAGGAGGCCCTGGAGGAACACAATACTGGTATGTCAACACAACTGATTTCTCAGTGATTTAAAGCAAATGATCTTAGTGACAAGTTTATAAGTTTCCAGTTGAAAAGGAGATGTTACTTCTGGGCCAGTGGAGGGTCCGACATGGCTATGATTGCTGGGCAAGGAGTAACCAAAAGGGTTGGTGCAGCTTGCCAACTTTTTTTGCCCTTTTGGCCACTTTTTACCAGATGCGCTGGGATACATCACAGGTATGCTCACCAGTTTCACAGCTTCTCTGGCTTGTCTTCTCTCCTTCCTTGCCAGTCTCATGCCTTAGGAATAAAGGACGAAATGATAGTACAAGTCTGGGACATGCACGTCTCTACACTTTTCTTGGTGTCGTAGTGAAAGAGCAGCTCTGACTCCATAACAAATACTGTTGCAGCAATTTCTTTGACATGTCTGACAGTGCTTTAAATGAAGAAGGTCAAAAGTTTTCATAGAGAATAATACTAGATTTTTCAAACAGAGAATGGGGGCCGAAATTACTTGTTAAAAGCTATGTAGCACTAAGGTGAGAGCTGACTGAGTGAAAGCTGCATGTTTTTGCCCAATATAAATTATAACAATACAGCAATTATAGCTTAGTTCTGCTATGAGAACAGTCTCTGGCATCCCCTTACTGTTGTCAGACCATGTAATCCATTTTCTCTAGTGAATTATGTGGTATTCCCTATGGCAAGAATACTGTTTTGCATTTTGCTCCATTTCTTTTTATCTGGATTTTGTGGTTTATGATTTGCATATAGCCCCTAGACAATATATAGCCCTTGTAGAATCTCTCCCTTCCTTTCTGGTGCTCCCTTTCCCAGCAGTTTTTAACATGCAAAGGGCAGGGTAGAATTGGTGACTGAAAATATTCTTACCATTTATACAGCTCTGTACATAGTCCTGTAGTGTCTGTGGCAGACTCCTCCTTAGTTTCTGTCATGTGCTTGATTTTCTCCTGCCTTGCTGCATAGTGAGTTAAGATTTTAAGTGTTCATTACATGCTGTACTCTGAATCTATTGGAATTTGTTAGGGTGTAGTTCTGGGGTTAAGGTTCAGACCAGAGAGGAAATGTCTCAAGAATCCTTGCTCAATCTGTACAGCGCATGAATACCCTTCTTGTTCTACTTTTAATCTTTCTGTGGTGTATACTGCAAGAATATCAATCCATAATTGCATTAGAACTAATTACTTGGTTTTTTGTAAAAAAAATAACTAATTACTAATTACTTATTTTTATGTTAAAAATAATTTTTGTAAAAATTTTGTGAACAACATGTATGATTAAAAGGTGGATATTTTCAACATTGATTTTTACAGGTTAGTATGAAAATATTTCCAGAAAAAGCAAGTTTTTGCAAGTACTTTCTATCACAATACTTCATGAACTGGATTTTACCAAATTTATTCCCACATATCTATAGAAGGACCAAATTCTAAAGCAAAATTTTCATAAGAAAAGAGTAACAGAAGAAAACCCAAGTTCTGTACCTGGACATTAGGAGCAGCAGCCTCTGAATGTAAAATATACTTCTATGTGTATATTTTCAGGTAAAACTCAGAACTTCAGAAACTCATCAGCAGTATAATCTTTTGAACTGAAAGTCTTTTAGCAGCTTCTCCAGAGAGTTAATGGAAGCTGCAATGGCATTCCATTTGATAGTGATTTTGTCATTAGCAGTCCTTTTAGATAAGGAATTATGCTTTGTGGCAAATGGTCTCTTTTGCAGAAATAGAACATTAATTTAGCTCCAGTTTCTAATTTTTTATTTGTCTTTACACGAAAAATGCAATAAATTACTCTCAGACGTGAGATCCATGATACAACTGATCTGAGGTAGCTGAATTTTTAATTAGGTATGTTCTGCAATGTAACACACATCCTTCAGTTGTAACCTGTATACTTTTACTCTAAACATGCAGGGGAACTGTCTGAGTACTTTGTTTCAGGTGGATTGTTTGTGTTTGGTGGTTTTATTTGACTGTAGGTTTTTTTGTTTGTTTTTTAATAGGAAAAGAGCTGGGTGCTGCAGAAATTAAGAATGTTTGCAAATAAAATTTATTTGCAAATTAAATATGACAGATTCCTGCAAAATAGGGTATCTCCTTTTTGAAAGCATACATACAACTAGCTAGCTTTTTTAGCTACAACTTCTAGCAAGAAGAAAGCAGAAGGAGATCTTATAGCACAGCAGAGGCTCTACTTGAGCATACATTACTGAAGAAATAAAATAATGCATAGATCATAGAAGGGAACCAAAGTATTTGGAATAAGTGTTCACTGGATTTTAACTAGAATTTATGGATTCATTAAAGACTCTCTGCAGCAAAATTAATCCTGATTATCTGCTTTTGAAGCAAAGTAAAACAAGGGCATACATATGCTTCTTAGCCCTATCTCTTCTAACCATGGTTTTGTAGTGTAGAATTGGGCATTTCAAGTGCATAAATGGAAAGTAATTTTTTCTTGAATGACTGAAAATACACATTCTAGAAAAGAAAGTATAAGGCAAGGTAATTCTTGATGGTTCTCTCCTTTTAGATTAGCTGGCAGAAGCAATCATAAATTCTTTAGTCATGTGAGTTTAGTAAAAAAAATTTGAGAAAATTACAGTAATCTCAATTAAGCCCTACAGACCCAAGGAATGTACTTAAACTACCTATTAAAAAAACCAAACAAACCTCACCTTCAAAAAGTTGTCTTGCAACGGATAGATCAATGCACATCTAATTTAGAATGAAAGCACATTCCAGTCTTCCTTTTTCCAGGCAATATGGAAACACATGATTTCGATAATATGTTGAATTTCAGTTGAAATGCTGAAAATACCTTCAGTTAAAATGGAATTAAAATATCCCACTAAAGCTCTAAAGAAAGTTAAATCTCCTCCCTTGGTGGAGGGTTTAAGGCTTAAATCGTAGTGGCTGGTACTGGAGATGAACTGGAAGCTGTCTTTCTCATAGTGGCCTGTCATCACTCTGCTCTCTGCTCCTCTTGTGATTTGATTGTTGGTTGACTGGTGGCATGAGCAATGTATCTCCTTAATCTCATTGGGATTTAGTAAGATCGGATGTATTCTTCAATGAAGTACAAGGAACATCGTCATATGAAAGCTTTTTGTCATTTTAAAAAAGAAGTCTCTGAAAACTTAATTTTAAACAGATTTTTAGCTTAAATAGTCATTGAGGCAGTAAATGCTTCCTCCCCACCAGACTTGCAGGGACAACTTCAGTTTTGCATTTGGGAGGAAACTACTGGACCCTGCTCAATAGTTAAGTCCTCAGTTAAGTTTTTTTTAATAGCTTCTTTGGTTTGTAAGCATTTTGGTATCAAATCAAACTTTTCTCATTACACAAGATGTGGCTCTCTACAGATTGGGGGCGGGGGGTGGGGGGGGAACAGAGGGAGCTGCATTCACCAAAGGAGAATTTTTCTTCCAAACTTAGTTAGCATGAAGAAGTACTTGTTCCCTGGGTGAATAGAAATCCTGAGCAGTTAATCACGAATAGTGTGACTGGAATACTACTTTCCAAGGGAGAATCCTGCCTAAGGAAGCCTGGCTGGATGTTAATAGCTGTGGCTTGGCTTTGCTGGCAGTTCCTATGCTAATTAAAGTAACAACATGAAGATTTATAAAATGCACAATAAAGTCCTAAACACAGATGCCAACGGGGATGGAGATGATTTTAGTTGAAATCACACAGGTTACCAAGAGAAGTTAGCAATAAACCCTGCAGAGATGCAATTTTAGTCCCTTGCTTCTCCTGCCAGTTGAGGGGCAGCTCTGTTCAGACAAACAAAGTGCTGTGGTATGCACTGTGAAATCTCTGTTGCTGAAGGTCTTTAAGAAAATTTTAGACCAACATCTGTCTAAAATACCTCAGGAATAGCAAGAACTGTTTTAAGGCAGGGGTGTGTTTCTGCTGCAGTTTTGTGCTGTAAAGAAATGGGTGGGTGCTTCAAAAACTTCAGACTGAATAAGGCTAGTTGTATGTAAGCTTTGTAGGGTAAGGACTATGGAGCAAGTTTTCTGTGGTCAGAAAAGTAAAATATTCTCAACAATAACATTAAGGAAACATTACCATGAAGTTCCTTTTTTGGAAAACTGATGGGTTTCCATTTTATCTTCAAGAGAAGTTTGTTTATGATAACTCTAGATAAAAATATCCAAAGTTTTGTTTGTAAAATTTCATTGTCTTGCTAAAGAAGATGTCTGTATATTAATTCTGTATAAATAGCACTATTTTGTCAAAGGAAAGCAATCATAAGATATTATATTTCAACTTTAATATGGCTATACTACCACAATGCTACTATCCTGAATTTCAAATTAATTTAATTGAGCTCTAATGAATAAAATTAGTTGTCCTAATGTAATTTAAATCTCAGCTGAAGGGTTTAGCAAATGAATATAATGGTAATTGTGGCTGGCTTGGTCTTCCTGCAACCTGAGATTCTCAGCTGAATCTGTCCCTTTCCCCATGTAAAAGATAGTGAGTAACCCCAGAGAGTGGGTGCTGGAGCTGCTCTTTAGTGCTGCTTACTGAAGCAGTCTTGACTGCAGGACAAATTGCAACGCTAGTGAAATGAGAGACTGAAGAATCTAGCCTTTTTACAGGAGGCAGGGTGTAGAAAAGTCGATGTTAATAATTGCACAGTGCTGAATGCCTTTTCTTATTCTTAATAAAAGTAGTGGCAGTATGATTCATTTGATACTTTGAGAACTGAACCTTCTCAGCACTGGTTATGAAATAAATATGTGAGCTCAGAGAGCAGTCGTGGATATCTTTGAATGGTACCTTTGTGATTTAAGTTTCACAGCGAATCACAGAATGGTTTGGGTTGAAGAGGTCTTTAAAGATCAGCTAGTCCAAGATAGAACCTTTCACTAGAACAAGTTGCTCAAAGCCCCATCCAGCTTGACCTGGAACGTTTCCAGGGATGGGGCATTTACAACCCCTGTGGACATCCTGTTCCACTCTTTCATTACCATTGCATGTGATGGAACTTTTCCACCCTGATCATAGCAATGTTACAATTCCTACGTTCTTCTCTACTTAGGGACAGGAGCTTGGCTGCATTTAATGAAGATGGGTTCTAGAAGTATGAATCTGTATTTGATGTGTCTTATGATTTCCTAAGTTTTCAAATGCTACCTTCTCATAATTTAATAAATAATTTAATAATTACAAACTCAGGAAGGGATAGTCCTCCTCTGCCACACCTCTAACTTGCAAATATTAGCAATTCCTGAGAGCTATGTAAAAGGAATAATAACAGGAAAAGTAGTTTTGAACTGTGCTGTAAATCTCCTATTCTTTCACTTTTTCTATTTGGACACATCATACACCCTCTGTATGTAGGTTTTCCTTTATTTGTCAGATCCTTTTCCTACTGTGACATAACCAACCAGAGCTGCAACCATGTGTCCTGCCTCAGACTTGTCTGATCTTTGATTTGCTGGCAAGCTGAGAGCTTTTCTCTGTTCTTGCACATGCAGTAAGATCACTTCATTAACCTTCCTTACTGATACATTGGGAGGGTGCACCAGACCTGGGGCTGTATGTTATCAGTCAGAAAGTTTTTCCAATTTAAATCTTGAGGAAGTTGGCTATCTGGAAGCTGGATGTGTCAGTCAGAGGAGAGACCCAACAGGGAATCCCTGAACATACTCTGCCTATTGGAACAGGATAAAGGAGAATGAAGTAATAGTCCTTTTTTGTATGTGGGGTGGGGTTTTTTGTTCGTTTATTTTGTTTTGTTTGTTTGTTTGGCTGGTTGGTTTGGTTTTTGGTTTTGGATTTTTTTGCATATGCTGAATCAATAAATATGCTTGGAAGACGTAATAAAGAACTTTTGCAGTTGGGTAATGGCTGTGCCTTCTGTTCTTTTCTGAAAGGCAGGCCATAAGCCTTAATGTTTCTTGTCTTTCAAAGTGAATTTCGTGGTGCACCTATAACCTCTAGCTGGGCTGGTGTGTTTATCTTAAATGGAAGCAACTAATTTTTTTTGCAATTATGTAACTTGCTAGCTGTGGAGGGTCACAACACTGTTCTCACGGAGAACACCTTGCTCTTGTTGCTATTTCGGCAGCTACTGCTGTTCCCTGTAGAAAATAAATTTGTCTGAAGCAGAAAAAGCTGACTGCTCTTTGTGTCAGGAATTTCACAGCAAGATGGTGTGTTGTCCCTCCCACCTAACAACAGAATTTTGCAGAATATTGGAAGGTATGACTAACAATACAATGACAGTGTTTTCATGTATTGTTTGCCATGTTTTTGATTAATTGCTTTAGGTCTGTGTCTAAAATCTCAAAACATACATATGTGATTTGTATATTATCTGAATTTTATCTCATTAGATTTAGTATAGCAGAGAAACAAAGCAGATAAAAGAGTTTTATTTTCTCTTTATTATTCCCTAAAATCATCAATAAGAAAGTACAAAAAAACATGCACAGACAGAAATACAATAAACACAAGCAAGAAAGAATGTTGCCTTTGATATAGTGGCATGGATTTCCTTTTAACCCTGATGCATCTTTTCATACCCTCCTTTGATTGCAGCATTTCATCCTCTCAGAAGATGTACATTCAGTGTACTGCTGGTTATACTTTGGAACCAACTATGAATGTAATCGTGCCATAACAGAAGGTTGTCCTTCTTTCAGCTATCTTCATGAGTAATTCTGACATCCTTCTAGCACTTGACCGATGCACTGAGGTTTGGTTTTTTTTTTTTTTCTGTATCTGATTATATAGCCACCCTTTTCTTTCTATGCTGTTTTTCTTATTCTGTCCCAATACAGGAAGATCATATGTTGATTCTAGACAGGGAGACCACTCTCTTTTTCCTGAAGATCTGTACATGAAATAAAAATGGGAGAAATGAACCAAATCAATTGAAATTCCTGAACGTGCCTGGGTAAAAAATAATGAACACACATTTCTTTGTCCTGTCACTACCAATTGATGTGCTGCAGCATGGAGACCAGTATTTGTAGCATAACCACCTAATATGATAGTAACAATCCAAATGAAATCAAACCTAAGTAACTAATACAGGCAAAAAGAAGGAAAATTTCCCACTGTTGATGCTTCTTTTGTGCTTAGAGGTCTCACCTGGAAACCAGGGATCTGGTTTCAAGGAAATACACACCAAAATACCTAGAGGCAGAGGGGATAAAACTTAACAACATGGAAAAAATAACTAATTTTGTGGGTTTTTGAGCATCTGAATAGGTATGCGTAAATAGCGTATTCATGCAAATGGAAAAGAAATGTTATAGACCTGAATTTCCCTCAGGCAGGTCTCTTCTGCAGGCAGGGAGCTGAGAGTAAGGCTTGTATTGGAATAGTTAGAGAAGTTACGTGCTTTGTTGAAGTTGCTAGTGCAAAGAACTCATAGTGTTCTGACACTCTCTGTGTTGTCTATACACAGTCTTCAGGGTGATTATAAAGTGTTGCTAAGGAGAAGATAACCCATTCTGGCAATAGTTCTGCTCTAAGTTCATTCTATCCTCAAGATAAATGTAATGCTAAGGAGACTTTGGTTTATAATGGAAACATGAAAAGACGTGAGACACGGAAAGCAGAAGAGAACTTTTACACCTGGGATCTGGCATGGCTGAGGACAAATTCTTGTTTGGTCCAGAAGCCTGATGGCAGACCCCAAAACACTGAGTAAATAATAGCCACTCAGTCACTGCCCATCTTAGCTGGAAGAAACCTGTGAGCAGAGGTTTTACCTGCACTCCCCACATAGGACTGATGTGGTTTCTTCAACTATCAGTCCAGCAGCTGGGGTGGCTCCTGAGAAAAAAGCATAGATTTCTTACCAATGGATACTGGTAGTGGGAAGCAGTGCTGCATTCAAGGAGTGCCAAAGTAATTAATCCCTGAAACAATATCAACCATACTCCTTATTTCTCTTGCATTCTGAATGCTACACTCTGAAAGAATCCAAATCACATAAGGGATATTTTCTTTATTTTCTTTGAAATTCCAACACTTCCTCTCTGGAAGTTCAGTAAATCCTCTGAAGCAGTTTGTATTGAATTGCTGCAACACAGTGATTCACAAAGCAATTCTATTTATGGGCCTGATCAAAAGTGCATTGAAATTGTTCCATTGATTTCCATGGGTTCTGAATCTCTCCCATAATAATTAAACATGACTACAAAGTTGGCTTTTGGTTTTCTGGGGTTTTTTTGGCATTAAACAGTGTTGTACTCTTTTCCCCAAGACAGATCAATTGCAACTTTGTTTGGAGAAACAGCACACTTGCTTATAGCATTCATTGTATGTAAAACCTCTGCTTTTAAAGATTTGACTCTAGCAATATGTCTATGAATTTGTTAACCTATCCACCTCTGCCTGCCTTTCATGACAGGAAAAAGATTGACTAATTTGCCAAGAGGAACTATCAAGAATGGGATTTCATGAAATCAGAAGAATTTTTTCATTATGCTGGCAGCCTGTCATCACAAACATGGGCTAAAATGTCTGGTGTTATCTGTTTCTTATAAATGGACAGTCAGGAGATATTCCAAAAAGTCTGAAACTTAGTGTTTTGTGGCTTTGATAAAACCACATCATTAAAGTTCATGCAGTGCCACAGTGTAGGATTCAGTTCAATGTAATGGAAAGTATATCTGTCTGTGTGTAATGAGTTAACTAGGTTAAATCCACTAAGAAAGGAACTACAGGATCCCATAGCTTATTTAAAGAAAGTCTAGCTTATTCACCCGTGTCAGAAAAAAATCCATGAATACTGTCACTTCTCTAAAGAAGCCACCTAGGAATATTGAAGGGTAACATGCTGAGAAAATAGTTCAGTTTAGACATGAATTTCATTGTTATTGTGCTAGCCCTTTCATGTAATAAATGAGAATAAAACCCAATGCAAAACCACGAAGTTTTATCTTTATGTGTCAGACTCAATTTGATGGAGAAAGCTGAATTGCCAGAAATTAATCACATTTTCAAGGTATCTCACTCTTTTCTGTATACTCAAAGGGACTGTACTGCTTGGACTACAAATGGTGTACTAAAACAATACATTTAATTTCTACCAGTCCATTAGAAAGGTCTTTTCCCTTTGGTAATGTAGGTATCACAAAAAGTGCTGGTAATATTGCATTAGAACATCACCTATGCTTTTTGAAGGAGTCAGGCATTGTCTTTTGTTTGGGCTTCATCTGTGATTCAGAACAGGAACTCTGCAATCACCGTGGGTGGAAATGTGGAAGGACAAATAAACATGATGTTCATGTTACCCTACTAATTTTACTACATTCTTGCTTTCGAGTCATAGTATTAAGTTGAAAATGGGTTAACATGGAAAGAACAAGTCAATTAGCGATATCCATCACTGTTTCCAGTCAAAATTCATATAAGACATACACCAAAATTCTATACCTATAACTCACAAATTCTCTCAAGCTGCTGAATTCAGGTTCTAGGAAATTCTGTAAAGTAATTTAAAGTTTAGATTTATGAAAAATCTTGTTGATCAGGAAATATTTATGGTCATTGGCTCAAGGACTGAAGTCCCCAAATTGTCATTATGCATATTGTTGGCAAAGTCCTGTTTTCTCTGTTAGATCCCTTGTGGTTTGTCCTGTTTTTGAGGCATTGTCTTCATTGTTTGTTGTCCTATATAATTGCATTTATATTTTTTATATTTTGTCATATCAGAACAATTTATGACACCATTTTACTTGCACTTGTCTGTGCCACCTTGGCACATGTAAACTTGTTTTTCTTTTTTTTCCCTATTTCCAGCAATTACCATACAAGGACTTGTATACGTTTGTTCTGTAACCTTCTTTTTTTATTTGCATGTCCATAATGCTAATTGTTGTCAAAGAGGGCTATGTGCACATAAGAGGACAAAATTCTACTTGTGTTGTCCAACAATATTCTCCTTTGATGTTGCATTTAACTGTGCAAATTATTAGATGTTCTCTGCTGTATATGTTGAGCTGTACTTAGCTGGATAAAATTTCATGGTTTCTAAATCTTCAGGACATCAGATTTTGTTGTTTTCCATAACCCTGCCTCCAAACCAAAACAACAGAGAAAACCAGTGATTTATATGTCCTTCAATATTTTGGCCCTGTGACTGCAGGTATGGGAAAGTAAATACAAATTCACCAAAGGAAACAATTCCAAATCATGTTTTAATGCTAAAAAAGTGCTGTCAAGGATGCTACTGAGCAAATAATGAAACATTTAGAATCAAGTTGGAGTTACACGACTTTAATGTCCCCAAAGCTTTGGACAATGAAAACAAATTCAATTGTTGCCTATATTTATGAAAATATTTGTGAAACAGTTTAAAATTCTTTAAGAGTATTTTATTAGGGAGACTATGAAATATCATTAAATCAGATTTTTAAAAATAGTAGAAATAGCAAAAATAGGAACAAGATAAAATGAATTTTTAAGACTGGAGGCAGATAATGTGTATATATGAAGTGGTTATAAGGCACTGCTCTTGGGTTCCTGAGTCCTCCCCACATCCCAAATGTGTAAAAGTTTAAGTAATAGTTGGAAATAACTTTGCTTTATGATATATTTTAAAAAGAAGACTTCCTCAAAAATGCAATTGTTTCAAAGCTCCCTAAGTACTCCAAAGGGAAAACTATTGTCTCTCAAACTGTAAGAATTTAGTACTGAAGCGAATTTCCTGAAGATTTTAAACCAAGAGCACTTCCTCTTATTAAAAATATATAAACAGATACAGTGCATTAGTTGGATTGTTATTAGTGGGCTGGCCCAATGTTCCATGTAGTTTAAAAAAAGTTGATTTGTATTGCGTCCTTAATGATATTTACATATTGATGAAAAAAAAATAGAGAAAAAGAGAAGTGAGAAGGAGAGAACTTACATTCCAGGAAGCCTTGAGGTTTTGTAAAAAGCACTCATCTCAAGAAACCATATTCACTTAAATTTCTCTTTAGAGATGTGCAGATGCAGGAAACCACATCAAGTGATGTAGCTGGGTATGACTTGTGTGGTCTCTTCTGATAAGCACTCACCACTGGCAGCAACATTCCTCCTCAGAAAAGGGGCACCCGGATATTAATTTTGAGAGATAGAAGCAAAACCCCAAAAGGTTTTCTCAGTGGGAGCACTCAGTGGGCCTACTAAATTCTTCATTGTCCCTTCCATAGGAAGGGAGGCTGCTCCCCTGGATTGACAGTAACTCATTTGGGAAACATTGCTTGAATGCTTTGAAATACAATTGTGCTAACATCAACCAGCTTTTAATACTCTTACTCCCGTGAATATTAAATTTCGAATTTTGAAATGTATTGTGCAACCGGCACTAAGGAAAATCTGGCCCAGTTTGCCTTGGATTAGAATTTGTTAGACAGGTCTGTTTACCAAAGAACTTTTCAAAGAAAAGAGAAATCCCATGAATATTAAGAAGCCAGAGGAATCAGCTCTTTTTGAGCTAGGATTTCAGGTTACCTAAGGCTTGTGTATGGTGACAAATATTTTTGAATTATTGGAGTCCTTTGTGCTAAATTTGTCTTTGTATGTGGATTTTGTCCCTATTTTTCAGTATGATATTGGCACCAGATTGAAAAATCCATCAGAAAAAAAAAAAAAAAAGGAAGCTATTGATGGTATGTAGGAGGAAATTAATAATATGAAAAACAACACTGGGTTACAGCAGAGCAGTTCCTGCTATGATCCTTCACAGTTTCTGGATGTAGTTCTGCTAGACAAAAACCCATGTTAGGGCATTTTCTGAATATCCAAGCATGTCTTCCCAAGAAAATTTGTCTAAATAATTGATCTGTAAATACTGATAGTACTTTATCAATTCTTTTCATGGCAGGCTAAACAGGAAGTATGTTTTAAATTTACTAAATGAAACCTTTTCACCATTCCTTTAGAGCCACACCAATGTTTGAGCT
This sequence comes from Motacilla alba alba, assembly GCF_015832195.1. Lineage (NCBI taxonomy): Eukaryota > Metazoa > Chordata > Aves > Passeriformes > Motacillidae > Motacilla > Motacilla alba. The sequence continues at coordinate 59,680,505 of NC_052046.1, read as the reverse complement.
TGAGAATTTGGAAATTGGTTTGGGCTGGGGCATTTTCATATTGAAAAGTATGCTTCGCAAGATGCAGAAAGTTGCTTAAAGCTGAAAAACCATTTAGAGAAGTATATCAGAAGAGAGATAGGTGGCAGGCGCCCTGTGGATGGACTGAGGACCTTCTTGATATGGATTATTTACACAGCTCTGGATTTCTTGTGCATGTGAAAACCAACAATTTTGGTAGTAGAGAAGCAGCGACACGTTACTGTCATGAACTGAAGTAGTTCTCTACCTGCTTTGATATGCTGGCTAATAAACAATTGCCAGAGCTAGAGGACACACATTTAAATGTTGACTTTGCACTGAGAGTTAACAATTACAAACACATGATCATTCTACATATTTATGTGGCTTACCTAAAGGATGTAATCAATTTAAAATGTGTTCCCCATTACGTGTCTTAAACTAACAAACAGACAATTATGTACGTGCTTGTTTCTACACAGACAGTCTTTGCCTGATACTAAATGACTGCTTTGCATCTGTGGGACAGAGACCAAAATGCATTGTAGCAAGTCTATAGATTACTTCTCCCACTAAAGAATCAGTTTTCCTTAGGAAAGCAAATGTTCAATAAAAGGCTTTTGTTGTGTGTGTGTCTGTGTGTGTGTTTATCCTACATGCACTTATTAAATTGTAGTTCATAACTGTTATCTGTTACATTTAGAGAACTATTTTAAAATTACCCATCATGTATCAGGATGAGTGAATAAATATTTTGAGCAGGTTGTTCCCTCCCTCTTATGTAATACATTATTCACAGTCAAGCCACTGAGACCCCTAAACATTTAACCTTGGAAACAGCTTTATCCCAAAAGATGTTTCATAGAAATATGTGCATATTTGATTTCAGAAGCACATTTAGTATGGCCCCACTAAAAAAAAGGCTGTTTTATGGTTGAATTTTTCTGTTAATTGTTGTTTATTGTTAATATGGAACTGAAGCATACTGTCTTTGACTTACAGGTTAAAAGAATGAAATTAACTTATTTTGAATTGTAGACAATTTCAGATATTTTTGGCTAAGTTTATTAGTGCAAAACAGTGGTCAACAATGAACTGTGTTCAGATCTGTTATTTTAAGGGTAATCTATTCTCTTTGAATAGAGATTTGTGTAACATCACAATTTCATGGTAAGAATTTGTAAAATTAATTAATAAAGATTGATTCTCCATGTGAGAATCAGGTGCATGTCAGGTTTGCAGTTTTAATCCCTTCTATCACAATGTAGCACTTATTTTATTTATGTGATGCATTTTTTTGTTATTTTTAATGTAAAATAAGTGCCTAGACATACAAAAATGTAAAAAAGTCCAATTGTGCCTCTGGAAAAACAAAGGGAATAAAAGGCAATAAAAGGCAACACAAGAATTTTGATATTTGAAAATTTTAATGTCATTTTAGTGTTATTTAAATTTTAAAATAATAAATATTATTTTTAAAATAATATCTAATTTGGGTAAAGGTCAAATTTCTCGCCTCATGAAAGAAACTTTTTCTTTCAGAGTGGAGGATATTTCACTACTACTTAGTCTCATACAAAGCACTTAAGAGAATTTAATTACCCGATCCATATGACATGCTTTCCAAAAGACAAAGAATCTTGGATCACAGAATATCCTGATTCGGAAGAGATCCACAGGGATCATTAAGTCCAACTCCTGGCCCTGCACAGAACACCCCAAGAGTCACACCGTGTGCCTGACAGCATTGTCCAAACACTTCTTGAACTCTGTCAGGCTGGTGCTGTGACTACTGCCCTGGGGAGCTGTTCCAGTGCCCAAACACCCCCAGGGTGAAGAACCTTTCCCTAATATCCAACCTAAAGCTCCCCTGACACAAATTCAGGCCATTCCCTCGGGTCCTGTCACTGTCACCACAGAGAAAAGATCAGTGCCAGCCCCTCTCCTTCCCCCCACGAGGAAGTTTTAACTGCAATGAGGTGTGTCCTCATTCTCCTCTTCTCCAGGCTGAACAGACCAGGTAACCTCAGCTGCTCCTCATACAGCTTCCCCTCCAAACCCTTCCCCATCCTCACGGCCGTCCTTTGGACACTTTCCATCAGCTTTATACTTCTCTTTTATTGTGTCACCCGGAACTGCCCCCAGCACTCGCGGTGAGGCCATCCCATGAAGAACAATGTGGGACTATCCCCTCCCTACCCCAGCACATGGTTGCCCTTCTGGCTGCCGGGGCTAATATTGTGCCAGAAATGGCTACTGAGAACTGTTTGATACGGACACACATAGTAGAAAGCAAGAAATTAAATTTATGTAAAGATCAAATCTCTCATCTCATGAATGAAACTTCTTTCAGAATGGAGGCTATTTCACTACTACTTAGTCTCATACAATGAACTTAAGAAATGTAGTTTCAGCTGACTTATATTGTCTGCTACACAAATCTTGCTTGATTAGAAAGATAATTTTATCCATTGAACACCTTATCTGTTACTATACCTATTTTACCCCATACTTTAGCAGGGTGGGTCTGAAGTTAGGTTCACAGATTAATCAAGCACTGAAAAAAAATGTCTGGAATTCAAGTTCTAGTTAGATTTCACATAGAAACTACGGTGACAATGTTAGTTTGCATTAGAAGAAGCTCTTATCTCCTCATTTGCCTCCTGCTACATCCAGGATTCAATCTGAGCTGTTGTTTATTTGCAGCCTTTGTATTGAAATGGAGAAACTAGCTGCAGCTGTTGGCAAAAGCTTGGTTTGGCTTTCATAGCTGCTAATATTCTTGATGATACCAATGTTTATACATCTTTCAAATTTAATGTTGTTTCAGCTGTGCTGGAAACCTGCTCATTGATACCAAGTGACAGGAGACAGAAAACTGCCTTCAACTATAGAGAAATTAAATAAGAACTTAATTTTTATTGTTCATTACCAGGTGGTTCATTAGCCCTGTGAATACTTCGTCCTTTTTGTTTGGGGTTTTAAATGGCTTGATCATAAGAAATTTACCATTGTTTCTGACATCTGAATAGTATTCATGTGCTGATGTATTACCTGAGCAGATTTTACTCCTAACCTATCTAGGCTTTCAGAAAACTAATGTAGGAATCCATTTTTCTCTTTATGAAACTGAAAAAATGTAGAGACAATGAGCAAGAAAAATCAAAAAGGGTTTAGGCAGCTACCTGCTACTTTGTCTAAATCTGGAAGTGCAATCAGTAGCTGCTGCTTAGCCTTGGAGCTTCTGAATGTGTGTGGGTAGGTAATTCTTAAAACACCAGGAAAGTTCTGGTAGGACATAATGAGAGAGATTTGCATTTATAAACATCCCCATTGGTGCGTAGCTAATGACTTTAAGTTAGGTTGTTTTGTTCATTATTGTATGCTAAAATTTCTTGACTAGAAAAGAAGGCTGTGGAAATATTTGCTTGTGGGATTCACTGGTAGAATCAGCAGCAGGGAGTAGGTTAGATGCCTGCATGTACAACAAAACAGGAATATTCTCAAACTTGTCTGTCCTTACTCCCCCATAGTCTTGATTGTTCAAACCTCAGAATGGAGGCAGAGTGTTGACAACATTGTGCCTTCTTTATGTGAGTTTGCAATAACAGCAATAACAATTCACAGGAGTGTGGCCCTTCCTCTAAAATGTGAAAATAAATTGTGAAAGTAAATGGAGTAATAACCAGCTTATGGGACACAGAATAGCAATCTTGGTGTCATTACACAGTTGGATGTCTATCCCACCCTTTCACCTGCATCACTTAAGAGACTCCTTTTATTAATCTTATGAGCATGCTTTACTTCAAACATCTTTGTTAACAGGTTATTAACTTTCTTGATGAAACAGTTTAGCCCTAGCCCTAGCCCTAGCACCAAGCCTGCCAGAGTTCAAGGAGAGTTTGGATCACACTCTTAGGCACATGGTGTGATTCTTGAGGATGTCCTATCCAGGACCAGGAACTGGACTCAATGATCCTGTGGATCCCTTCCAACTCAAAGTATTCCATAATTCTATGACCAAAGGAAAAACTGTTTGGATCACTTCTTTTTTTGTGCAAACATATCTAAATTTTTCTAAATTGTGCAAACATATCTAAAATCGATACATAAACAAGAGTATATTTTCATGTCAACTGATGTGTTATAATTGTGGTTTGACTTCACAAAAATATTCAAAGATGCACTTGCCAAAAATACCCCCCCAGCCTAAGAGGAAAACTTGGACTTGGATTTTGGTATATATTTGGGCTCACAGTTATCCTTAGCTTTAAATTTATCATATCTAGTGTGCTGATTTGGGCTGAGACAAGAGTTAATTTTCCTCCCAGTGGCTGGCATGGGGCTCTGGTTTGGATTTGTGCTGAACACAGGGTTGATAGCAGAGAAATGTTTTTGTTATTGCTGAGCAGGGCTTGCACAGAGCCAAAGCCTTTTCTGCTTTTGGCACTGCCACACTGGGGAGGAGACTGGAGGTGCTCAGGAGGTCAGGAGGAGACACAGCCAGGACAGGTGACCCAAACTGACCAAAGGGATATTCCAGACTCCGTGCCATCATGTCAGTATACGGAATGGGGGGAAGAAGGAGGAATGGGGGACATTAGGAGTGATGGTATTTGTCTTCCCAAGTTACCATCATGCATGAGGTCACAGAAGACCTGCCTGCTCATGGGAAGCAGTGAATTAATTCCTTGTTTTCTTTGCTTGTGTTCATGACTTTCACTTTCCCTGTTCAACTGTCTTTACCTCAACCGATGAGTTTTCTGTGGTTTACCTTTCCCATTCTTTCCCTAATCTTCCTTCTGGGGGAGTGAATGAGAGGCTAGGGGTGCTTGCCTTCTGGCTGGAGTTAAACCATGACACCTAGTTTTGCCCAAACACCGTTAATTGAATTACTTTACATAAAAGCACAAAGAAGTGAATTTGGGGAAATAAATGTGGCAATTCTCTAACAATTATAAAAATGACATAGCAAAATCTGAAAATTTCCATGTGGTTTTTACAAATAATTTGATTTAAATTATAACTCCCCTTTTGTTACTTGTTGGAAAATTATTAATACAAAGTGTAATTGGTGAGATATGAAAAAATGCTACATTTTTGTCTCAAAAAATAGTACTTAAACTGAATGCTCTCCAGCGAAATTGGAAAACATGAACAATATATGTAAGTTTTAACATTTTTTAAAAACACAGCCAGTCTGACAAAGAATAATGTGCAGCTTGATCTCAAGACTGGAAAAGCTGCAGACAAGAACAGGAAGTTGAAATCAGTTTTTCAAGGAGATGTGTGCACATAAGCAAGCTCAAAAAACCTTAACATGTACCATATGTGGTGTCAAAAAGTCTTCCTTTCCTTCACCCCACACAGAAAAGCATGTGTGGTTTACATTTTATTTATTTAATTATTTATTATTGAAATGAAAGCTCTGCAGCACTGAGTCTATTATCAGAATGAATGGATTCAATATCTGTTCAACGATGTGTTCAGAATGAAAGCAACATCGTTAAATGTCAAAGACGTCATCAGCACATTTTACTTCTTACCCGAATAAAACGGGCATTATCCCTGCCAGGCTCCCTGGCTGGCCGCTCCCGGCGGGAAGGCGGCGCTGGCCGGGAGCGCGCATGGGAGCTGCCGCTGCAGACCTGCAGTCGTGCTCGTTAAGGCTAGGATCCTGCTGGATGCCTGTTTAAGCATGGATTCTGTCCTGCTTCTGCGATTGCAGGCCATTAGTTCCCTAAGCCTTTCTTTCCCTTCTTCAATTGGCATAATAAGGGAATGAATGCAGGGGCCTGTTAGCAGAGCAGGAGAGCTGACTTGTAGCCCTGTAACCATATTCAACAAGGGAATGTTCTAAACTTCGTCTCCTGGAAGTCTCCTATCTGTTACATGCCTGGAGCTATTACCCACTAAAGGACTTCACATTTTTGAATACTTAAAACTGAAAGAAACAGATATGGGAGAAACGACATAAATCCATTATTGCAGCAGGAATATCTTTCTGCTTCAGGCAGAGAAGATAAATTGCCACCAAAGTGATACAAAGTTGGTTTGATTATTTCATTGGATCAAATATATCCTGCTGTCTTGGAATCTCTTTGCTTTAAAGTCAAAATTAAAGAATTTTACCATAACTATATTAGACACTATAATTTGCATATTTTTTATCTCAAAAGAGACTTTTGAAGTTATGTAATTCTTAAGTATTTAATTGTTCTTCACATCATTGAAATATCAAATTATATCCAGAAACAGAGAGGATTCTCTTGCTAGATAGGAGTGATTGACTCTCTATCTGACAAGAACAGAATTCTTGTGTCAGGGAAAGAAACAGCATTAAGAAAGTAACTCAAAGAGCGCCAGCTCTTATTTTGTTCAATACTGGGATTTAAGCATTCTTTCTGTTTGGAACTAAGAATGCAAATATGTTGTGCTTGCACAAAAAAAAAACCCAACAAAACAACAACAACAACAACAAAAAACAACAAAAAAAAACCAACCACAACAACAACAACAAAAAAAAAACCAACAAAAAAAACCAAACAAACAAAAAAAAAACCAACAAACCAGTAATTGAGTTAAATACTAATTTGTTCTGTAAGTTCACTATGGTGACATTCTTGCCCAAAAAAGGGTGAAAGCCTGCTTCTGCATGGATTTCTCTTGCCTGGCTTATCAGTGACATCTTGATTTACTTCCAAATACAGATGAAATAATGGCGCAGCCTGGGGCTATGGGAACATTTGTAAATTAAATTCTTCCTACTAAAATTTTCCAAGAACAGGTTTAAGTTTGTTTTAACTATGGAGGATTAAGAAAAAAACAAAAAATCCTAAACCAACAGGAAAGTTCATTAAATCCTTACTGCTTTCCAGATGAATTTATTTCAGCTTAATTGTTCCCTTTCTACCTAATTTTACTTTATGCAGGACTGATACAATCCAGCAGTCAGAGATTGTAGATGTTTTGTTTGCAGTTAATTCAGCTCTTTCTCTACATTTTGCCAGTGATGTTATGGACAAGATCATAAATTTTGGTTCCAGGAACTAAGTGAGGCGCAGGTACCAAGAAGATGTTATCTGATGCCAGTATGTGAGGAAGAGTTAAATCTTTTTGACAATTCAATGGTTCCCTTTGGGTTTGCACAAATGGCACCTGTTGTTGAAGTCAATAGAGCTTACAATCTAATTTCATCTGCCTGCAAACAATCTCACTCATTAGGGGGTGAAATGATGATAGAATTCACTGAGGCATGCAGTTTCACTTTCTACAGGGCACTACGTAAGTACAGTCATCATTTTCAGTGAAGGGAGGCACAATTATCTTGGAAACTGATTGTAAAGTAGAAGAAAGGAAAAAATATCTGGGAAAAACATAATAAAAATTCAGTCTCACTACATTTTTCTGCTGATGCCAATTTGCAATCTAATTATAATATTTAACTTGACATGGAGTTATAGAAATCAGGGAGGAAAAAAAGGACTAATAATATATTTTCCTTTATATATTTCAAAATGAGCTCACCAGTTTTGGTGAGCATGTACATGACAACAGGTACATGTAAATAAATATCTCAGGGGAGATCAGGGGTTAATTCACCCCAAATTTAATTTATTTGCATTAAAAATACTTTCTCCTACTTGCTGCAGCTCTTTAGGTGAATTAACCAGCCAGATAATGTGTTTCCTATATTTTAGTGCAAAGGGTGTGAACTTAACAGCATATTAAGGTAATGGAGCCCAACATTCCCAACCTCACATTAAACTGACCGACTTTCAATTGGTATCCCAGAATGCTTTGCATCCTGCTAGGACTAACTGATCAATTTGTCAATGTGCCTCGATTGCTTTTGTGTCAGGCTGCTGTATGTCAGCTCTTTGCTCAAATGATTGGCTGTAGCAAAATTTGAGTCATTCTCCTGCAGTCAGAATCATCATAATATAGGAGAGGTCATGCTCATCCCACTGTACCTACCTGGAGAACTGCTGCCATCCATTGCTAAGGTTCAATGAGGTTCAACAAGGCCCTGTGCTGGGTCCTGCCCTTGGGTCACAACAAGCCCAGGCAGTGCCACAGGCTGGGGCAGAGTGGCTGCAAAGCTGCCCACAGGAGAAGGACCTGGGGGTGCTGCTGACAGCAGCTGAACATGAGCCAGGGTGTGTCCTGGTGGCCAAGGAAGCCAATGGCATCCTGGCCTGTGCCAGCAATAGTGTGGCCAGCAGGAGCAGGGCAGGGATTTTCCACTGTACTTGGCACTGGTGAGGTCACCAGTGTCCAGTGTCCAGTTGAGTCCTGTGTCCAGTTTTGGGCTCCTCACTACAAGAAAGATATTAAGGTGCTGTAGTGTGTCCAGAGAAGGACAAACAAGCTGATGAAGGGTCTGGAACATAAAACCTATGAAGAGTGGCAGAGACAGCTAGGGATTGTTTAGCCTGGAGAAAAGTAGATTCAGGGTGTACCTTATCCCACTCTACAATGGCTTGAAAGGAGGTTGTAGCCATGGGGGGGGGGGGGGGGGGGGGGGGGGTCAGTCTCTTCTCCCAGAAAACTAGTGACAAGAAATTGCATCAGAGGAGGTTTACATTTGAGATTAGGAAAAATTTCTTCAGAGAAACACTGGTTAAGGATTGGAACAGGCTGCCCCAGGGATCTGGTGGAGACCCTTCCTGGAGTGTTCAAAATGCTAGTAAATGTGGCAATTCATGATATGTTTCAGTGGGTATAATGGTATTAGGCCAAATGTTTGACTTGATAATCTTGGTATTTTCCAACCTTAATGATTCTATGATTAAGGTAATGTTCTGTAAGGATTTAGCAGAAAAGAGACACCCGAGTGACATATCACTTCCACAATGCTGAAAATCAGAATAAAACTAAGTTGTACAAAAATTATTAGGTGTTTATACTATCAAGATGTCAGTTCAGGCTTATGTTATGTTATACCTTCCCAGGTGATATGTTCCATAGGTGGATATCTAGTGGAAACCACTCTGGGTAGCTGGAAGAAAGAGTGTGGAGATGGATGCCTAGGAAAGACTGAGATGTGGAAATAAGTCACTATGGGCTAGCTGGTGAATTTGTATTGTTTGCAGAGCAGAGATTCAGTGAAGAGAGGCAAAAGCTCTGTTCCAGCTCCACCATGTCTACCTTCTGTGTGAGTCTCCATTGAAAATGCTTCAGACCAGTTCCACAACACTTGATATCAGCTCCACTAATAATTCAAAGGAAAAAATCTATTTCTCTGCAGGAGATAGAAACCTAGCTTGACAGCATCAAAATCTTTCTGTTGTGCCTCTTGTCCTCTCTTCCACTATTTTCCTCTCAGTTCATCATCACCTCCCAGGTGACAATATGAATACAAATCTCAAAGTGAATACAAATCTATAAAGATTCATTTTTACTTCCTTAAACAGTATTATCACCTCCAAGGAATTGTTTGATATGAAGACTGCTGTAATATGCTGGGTCTGGCTAGGATGGCATTAATTTTCTTCACAGCAGCCCGAATGGTGCTGTCTTTTGGATTTGTAAGCAAACAATGTTGATAACACACCAGTATCTTGGCAAATGCTCAGCAGTTCTTGTACAGCACTGTTTTTTCTTTCTCCCATTCCTCCCTCAGAGAGTAGGCTGAAGGTGGTCAAGAAGTTGAATGGGAACACAGTCAGGATATCTGAATGAAACTGACAAGAGAATTACTCCAATCTATATAATATCATATTTAAAATAAATACAGAGAAGTGGGTTTCTCTGGGGAGAGAGAGATTGTCTAGAGACTGGCTGGACATTGGCCAGCTTGTGGGAGATGGTGAATGATGAATGATGGCCTCTATGTCTCTCTGGTTTTTTGGTGGTTTTTTTTTTTTTTTTTTTTTTTTTTTTTTTTTTTTTTTTTTTTTTTTTCCTTTTTACTAAACTCCCTTTATTGTGACTCATGAATCTCCTGGTTTTTGCTCTTCCTAGTCCCTCTCCTGTACGCTCGGCAGTGTAAAAGGGGAGTGAGCAGACAGCTGTGGGGTGCATAGTTACTGTCCAGAGTCAATCTGCCACTCATAATGTGTTCTCAAGCAATGACTGCCTCGCTATTTCCTACATTTGTGATGTTCCCTTATTTCAGTGTTACAAGTCTCCCTAAAGCTCTGCTGACTTCCACTGCTATGGTAATGGCCAAACATCTGTCCAGCTGCTGACCAACTCCTCTACCTTAACAGTAAAAGAAGAGAAATAGGATGAAAAGTCTCTTGGGTTGAGATAAAGTCAAGGAAATAATTTACCAATTTCTGTCATGGACAAAACAGGCTTGACATAGGGAAGACTGACTTGATTTATAGCCAGTTAACATAGGTTTAGACAGTGAAAACCAAAGCCATCTTCCCAGGCTTAGCTCCAACCAATTGCCAGCTTCTCTCTTCCAGTGCTTAGTGTGGGGGAATGGGGATTGGGAGTTGTGGTTGGTCCATAACAATTCCTTTCTACCACTCCTTCCTCCTCACACCTCCTTTGCTTCAATATGGGTCTTCCCTCAGGCTGTGGTTGTAGTTTAAACCCAGTCCTGTGTTGGCTGTCCTTGGACAATGGAGAAATACCTGCTTCACCATGCAACACTGTTACCGTTTGTGTTTTATTTATTAAGTTGTTGTTAAATGGTTCATTCTGTTATCTCCCTTGTCTTCCCCAAGCTGGTTTCTTCCTAAGTTGTGCCCTCCCTCCCATCTGTCCCTTAAGGTGTCCCCTCCCTTTATTCCAGACTGTTCCCTGCCTGTTAAGGCAACCCTGCCCCTTCTTCCGGAACATTCCCCACCAGTCAGTTCCTTGACCAATCCCCCACAGAGACTTTTTTCCTCCCCCTATCCTGGTTGGTTTCTGCCTCTAAACTCCACCTCTAGTGCTACCCCATTGGCTGCCGTTTTGTGTCCACCCCCTGTTTTGCTGTGCCTTAAAACCCTGTGCACAGTGGTATTGGGGTTCTCCTTAACCAGATGCTTCTTGCTTCAGTAAAGCTTGTTGGAACCTCATGACTGGAGAGTCTCCACTTCCTTCCCTGCTCAGTCCCTGCCCTGCTGCTTAGGATCACTGTCTCTCTGCATAGAGCATTGCTGGCTCTAAGGTTATGCCTTTGACTTCACCCCAGCCAAGGCAGTTCCCCACACTCGCCACTTACACCGGAACAAATCAGAGCTAGCCTAGATTCCAGTGCGCAGTGGCACAACACCTCCTGCCATTTATCCTACCCTGTCCTGAATACTTCCTCTTTTGTTTCTCACTATTTTTTACTCCCTCCTCTTCTGACTGTCTGGCACTTTTGCCCTCTTTTAAGTTTCTTTCCCAGAGAAGCCACCATCTTGGTCTATGGTGGATTTGTTGGAGCCACATGAAATCATGTGTTTCCAGCATGAGGAAACAACCTCTCCAACCTCTCCTTAGTCAAGTTGCATGAACCCCCTGGGCATATATATCCACCCTACACAGATGTGAAGGAGACGCATCTCACATGTACACCCTGGAAAAGGGGTCTTAGAATATGGCCTCTAAAAATGGAATGTAAATTTAACTTGGTCATTAATTTGTACCCAAGTTACAGCTGTTACAGGTATTATGACTATCTTGAAAGTTTCTTACGTTATCACACTGTGTTCTCCAAGATAGATGTTCTCTGAATTTTCATTTGCTTTCAGTTTTCTTTAAGACAGGACTTACAGCAAATTTAAAAAAACCAACTAGCTTCTGGCATTTTAGGTAATAAACCAGGCCTGCTTTAACATGCTAATCATGTAAGTAGAAGTCTGTGTTTCTTTTTAAATTCACCATTTTATCATTTAGGGGCATAAGTATTAAATAAATATAATTAGCTTTTGAAACAACTTACCAACAACAGTACTGAATTATCCTAACTGGCAATTTTTTCATCAGAATTGGTTGTTTGTAACAGACATGCTTCAGCTTGTACAATAATTAATTTTGTGCTCTGTGTATTTAAAATAAATCAACACTGTTCCCTTTTGTCCACAGTCCATGAAACTTCAGGGGAAGCCTGACTCCTGTGAATGCATATACAATTTTTTTTTTTTTTCTTCATGGAAGAAGACAGCAAGAGAGAGCTTTTATCCCAGAATTACCGTATTGCTGTAATACTTTGGAGGATCTTCCTGGCTGGTAAGAAGCATAAATACCTCAGAGACCATCCTGGCTTGGTTTCCTGAATTCAAGAAAACAATGTTGGGCAGTTGGATTTATTTCTTTTATATCTATGCTTTAGCATGAAACTTGGTAATAAATTCTGCACAAGAGTGTTTTAAAGAAACAATAATCATAAATAATGCTCTAGACAATTTTTCTTGAGCTGTGAACAAGTCTACTGTCAAGAATATCAAAGTCCCTACAGAAATGGAAAACAACATATTGAAGCTTAGGCTTCAGGACACATAAAATGAAAGGCCAGCACATAAAAGTGAGTCAGGAGTAGATTTTACTGCAAAGATCACCCTAAGTGCTATCACATGACAGCTAGGGGATTGGGCCCAGCCAGCAGGGGTTTTTAAAAGGCTGATTCTGTTGTTTGACCAACCTGATCTCCGTCTATAACAAGATGAGCTGATTAGTCAATAAGACTGTGCATGTTGTCTACCTAGAATTCAGTACTGCCTTTGACACCATTTTCCATGTGTGGGCTGAAGAAATTGGCAGCCCACAAATGTAAAGGGTGTGTGGTTCACTGGGTAAAAAACTGGCTGTATGGCCAGGCACAGAGAGTGGTGCTGGATGGAGTTGCATCCAGCTGGCACACAGTCACCTGGGGTGTTCCCCAGGGCTCAGTACTGGGACCAGTTTTGTTTAATACCTTTACTGATGATCTGGACAAAGAGATCAAGTGTATCCTCAGTCAGTTTGCAGGTGACACCAAGTTGGGCAGGAGTGCTGATCTAGAGGGATCTGGACAGGCTGGGTCATGGGCTGAGGCCAGTGGTGCCAGGTTCAACAAGGCCCAGTGCTGGGTCCTGCCCTTGGGTCCCAACAACCCCTGGCAGTGCCACAGGCTGGGGCAGAGTGGCTGCAAAGCTGCCCACAGGAGAAGGACCTGGGGGTGCTGCTGACAGCAGCTGAACATGAGCCAGGGTGTGTCCTGGTGGCCAAGGAAGCCAATGGCATCCTGGCCTGTGCCAGCAATAGTGTAGCCAGCAGGAGCAGGGCAGGGATTTTCCCCTTGTACTTGGCACTGGTGAGGCCACACCTCAATTCCTGTGTCCAGTTTTGGGCTCCTCACTACAAGAAAGACATTGGGATGCTGGAATGTGTCCAGAGAAGGGCAGCAGACCTGGTGAAAGGTCTGGAACATGGGTTCTGTGAGGAGCAGATGAGGGAGATGGGGGTTGCTTAGCCTGCAGAAGAGGAGGTTCAGGGGAGACCTCAGTCTGTACACCCGCCTGGAAGGAAGCTGCAGCCAGGTGGAGATCGGTCTCTTTTCCCAGGTAACAACTGGTAGGACAAGATGTTAAAACTGGAAAAATTTCTTCACTGGAAGGGTTGTCAAGCGTTGGAACAGGCTGCCCAGGGAATTGTTTGAGTCACCATTCCTGGAAATATTTAAAAATGTGTAGGTGTCCTACTCAGGTACATGGTTTGGTGGTGACCTTCGCTGTGTTTGGTTAACAGTTGGATGTCTTTTTTGACATAAATGAGTCTATGATTCTTTTCTGTATTACAGGTAAAGCTCATGGGACTGTAATAACCTCAAGTAGGTTGCAGGAAGATGAAGTAACCTGCTTGAAGTTTTATGGCAGAATTTGTAGAAGTACTAGGAGCAGAATTAAGAACTAGTTGCTCTTGGCATCAATAAATACCTAGAAGACTAGTGAATTACCATGTTTCTATGCTACATACTCTTCACTCTCACTATATGTAACATGTGAAGAAAAAATTGTTTGGTTATTGTATATTTATATTAGCATAATCTGATAAGATGATTAAGCTTTTGAAAACAGATAAGATCCATGGATAAATAAGTGGCACCTAATTGGTGAAGGGGTTTTTCTTCCATCTTTTTTCCCCTTTGCTTTTCTAAGATTACTGACGTTTGTGGATGTCACATACTGAAAACAGCAGGCATCTGCATTGCAGATAGGCACTCCTGCAGTGCTAGTCTGGGAGGAAGATTTCCTCCAGTGTTATTACCAACCATCCACAAATTACTAAGAAAGTAATAGCATGAGGTGAAGAGATGCTCAGTTTTGCTACTGAGCTTAAGGAATATTTGAATGGAGAGGACAGGGAGGGAAACTTCTCTGGAGGATCATATTTACTAATTGTTTTTTAGTACATTAAACTTGATGGTTTGTAAACTCTGCATTTATTGTACTTAATGCCTAGGAAAGAATAGCACATGCAAAGTACAACTTTCAGAATTGTGTTAGTCTTTGATACTTTCCTACTTGAACTGAAGCAGAGTATACTTGTGCCCCACCTATCCTCTGGCTGCTTTGATATCTACAGAATTAGTACTGACAGCAGGTGGCCCAAAGAAATTAGAAAACAACAGCTGATCCGAGTCAGAGCAGACTGTGGATCCTTGCAACAGAACAGGAGGTACGAACTCTATTCTATTGCCTGCTCAGTCAGGAGCCTCTCCCATCAGCACTTAGATCCACCCTTCAATAGCAGGAGTCTTAGATCTGACTCAGTGAACATTATAGAGTTTAATTTAACTCCTTCCTTTAAACACTCTTTGCTTAAAGAGTTACAAGAGGTCTGGTTTCATAGATCATGTGATTTTCACCTTGCTTTTAGTGTTAATGACCTTTGTTTTGTTGACCAAAACACAAATTTGGGGGAAGCTGTACAGAGCTGAGGCTTGTGTGGGAGTGTATGTGATAATGAAGGGTGCCAGGATTGTCTTCAGAGAAGATGTAAGAGCCATGCTCCCATTGCAGCTGGACACCCCGTGTGAAGAATTATTGAATGAAACAACAAAGTCCCATCCAGGCAAGGTGCTTATTTTCCTGGTTGTCAGTAAGAGCAGAGCTAGATGATTTTTTTTTGGAAGGCCAGTTACCCCAGAGTTGGCAATTTTTTTCATCATCTTCACAGCAGGCTCAGCAAAACAGAAATAGTCATGATTAATTGAAACTACTCAGTCTTGTCAGAAGGTGAAGTTAGCTTGAGTACTAGGGAGATGCAGTACGAGATAGGAGAGGACTAAGGGATAGTACCAAGAAGGAAAATTTGTTTATAGTTTGGGGAGAGCTGGACTTTTGAAAAGGGACAAAGAATTATGTTTTGGAAAACCACAGTCTGTAAAAATAGTCCAAGTCATGTTTTTGTATCCCTTAGCAGAGGACAAACAGAGCATTCTGCACACACCCATTTTATATTATATCCAAAATCTGTATTATCTGACACCTAGACCTAGTTGGCCAATCCATATGCAAACCTGGAACTTCCTAATTGGAAATAATAATTTATAACCTATGCATCAGAGGTGAAAAGATGGAAGAATTTGAATGCCAGCAGGTTTCAGTGGTCAGTCTTGTCTGGGAATCAGGCAAATCCTAGTTTCTGGATATGTCCACAGAGTGAATTCATATCATCTATAGCTGTATCTTAACAAATGAATCTGACAAAGCTGCTTGGTAATACCAATGACTAGAGATTGGTTTGCAAAACCTGTCCTGAAGACCTTTTGCTGTTGGTTTAGAAGATAATTCAAGTGTATACTGGGACATGGTTCCCACATTTTCTCAAACAACTGTAGGTGTACCTTGGCATCTTGAGCTCCTCAGTTTAATGCACCCTGTATATATTTAAAAGCTGATCTGTAAAATTTTTTTTGGTGCAACAACTTATATTTAAGTACAATGTAATTAAGTTTTGTGGAGCTTGTGATAATTTGTATTCAGGTGCTACTAATATAACACCTTCAAATACAAGATGCCTGTGATTTTGGCATGCCATAAATTTACAGTTTTTATATGCTATCTTAGATATCTTTGGTGTCCTTGCACTGAAATTTCAGCAAATCCAAAGATCAAAAAGTAGCACATTGTCCACTGTAAGTGTATAGACATTAAAGTAAAGCAGCAGCAACAAATGTGCAGCAAACATTGTCAAAGTATATTAAAAAATTTCAATATTCCCACAGGTATTTGAAATATTTGAAAATTTGTTATTCAGCAAAGCAGTCAATAAATTTAATTTACCACATTTCTTGTAAAGAAAATTACCTAAATATCCCATATCCTTTTTTTACAAAACAGTTTGATTTATGACCAAAACTTGATCTTTCATTACATTAAATAATATTTTTCAGGACAGAGAATGTGCTGTCACTTAGCTTATGTTTTTTCTCGTTTTGATAAGGTTATGTATGGGGAAGGGAATGTGCAAGTGGAATGTGGAAGCAGAATCTCTGCCCAGAAACTGATTCACAGAGTGCTGCTGGTAGGCAGTTTATGTATACTGTTTATGCTGTAGTATATATAATTTAATTATATATATATATATATATATACATACATACATACATACATACATACGCATACATATTTAAAGTCAGTGTAATTTTATCTCATCTAGATTTCTTGAAGGATAGGATTTTGTGTCTGTGTTTGCCTCATCATCTTCATCATCTTCCTATCCATGGAATTGTACTTTTTTTTCCTTTGAAATTCAGGTTAACATCTACATGGTATCAGGTGAGTTTTAGTTGGTTGAAAATACTTATCTAATTGTGGTGAATTAAGTAATTGTTAGCTATTGCTGGCCAGGGGTCTGTGTACAAATCAGGAATGGGATGGGACTGCTGAGGAACACGCCTTGAGCTGTTTATTTTCGAGCAGCAGTCTCATTACATGATTATGACAACGGGAAGATGCCAGCAGCTCTTATCCCCAGCAGCAGACAAAGAATGCAATGTTACAACTCACTTTGAAAGTTTTTTGACTAATCACACAAAGCAAAAGCATATTGACAGTAGATTTAACCAAGAACTTTAAGCACACGTACCTTTTGTTAAAACAATGACTGCTTATTTTGAATACAATACCTACTTGTAAGCATTGAGATACAATGCACAGAGCTCCATTATTAGGCTTAGAACTTCCTAATATCTCACTAGATAGACTTTTCTGTAGCTTAGGGAGTTATTCACAGAGCATTGTTTTATTTGTCCTTACTTTTCTACTTGATATGTAACTTTTCTGCTGACAAATCTTATGACTTCTATGGCTACCACTTAGCTCAAATTGCAGTTCTGCTGTCTCTGAGGCCTGCCTTTTGCAGCTTTCCTGAAACCCTCTGATTTTAAGCATTCCCACAGTTAGCCATACAAGTAGTATAACAGCTGTTATGGATAAGGGTCAAAATTCATATTTGATCTAGGTGAATAGCAAATGTAATATAGTATAAAACATATTAGAAGTAGTTATAGGAATTAAAGGAGTGGATTCTATGTGGGGACCGTGTCTGGACATGTTTCAGAGAAACCAGGGAAAGACGGCCGGCAGGATTGAGAAACCGGCACCCACACACATACCTCACCAAAGACTACATTTACGTGTGAAGCACAACAGTAACTCAGGGTTTCGAGGTTTTAGTTAAACAAAGAATTATGCCATCGACAGCACACCTGACTACTCACGACCGGAGGGAAGGAGCTAACACTATTCAGACTTGTAATCTGTTTCTGGGAAGTCTCTTAGTTTGTAAAGGGACTTCCAGTAAGGGATGAATATCTGGTATTTAGAATGTTAACAAGGATATCTCTCTCGGTATGGAAGGGTGTGGATTGTAAGCATGATTGTTTGAGTCCTGTCTAGCACAAGACCAGAAGTCGATGAATTATTCCTGAAGACATCGAGGACTGGACCATCTTTCATCAGATAGCATTCTACTAGACCAGAGAAACCTTTGGGACTTGCTTGATTAAGAAAAGGACAAAGGACTTCCTAGCCCGCGGCAAGAAAAAGAGTATAAAACCTAGACTCAAGACTGCGATGGTGTGCCGCTGCACTCTGGAGCTGCCAGGGCTCAGAGCTGTATAGCGCGTCACCCAGGGTCTGTTCCCGGGCTAGACTCTGTCCGATCCGTGGCTAACCGAAATTTTGTCATTTGAACGCGAAATAAATTTTGTGCTTTATTATTATATCATAATTCGACTATGGCAAATTATTTATAAAATTAGATTGGCAATTTCATTCATAACACAGCTATCAAGTTTTTTCACATTTTAGGAATTAGACGCATACATTTTCTTGGGAAGCATAACCACTGCACACTATGAGGATCATGTTTATTCTGTTAAAAGTCAGGAGCTACTTTGCAGCATGGTAACCTCTGTTGGTAATGAAGAGACTTGGGCTACACTGTAGAGAGTCATCTCTCCTCAGATTCTAATTTCTTTGCTCCTGGAATAGGCTGAAAAAAGCCTGTTAAACACTCTGCTTGTTTAAAGCTCCAGAAGAATGATCTGTTTCAGTCAACTGGTGCACTACATGTGTCACTACCTGTTCTTCATGCAGTTGTAGTCTATTGGCTCATGTCTCAGATAATCACCTTTATGTTACAGTTTGTTTATGTGTCAGTGATCAGGGTGAACTTTGGCAGAAGACACTGGGTTCAAAAAGATTGCAATTTAACTAGACTTTGTGCTTCTCATCCTAGTAATTGCAGCATTGAATATTTCCTGGGTTTGCTAGAAAAGACATTTATACTTCTTCCAATATTTTAGAGAAAACTTCTGTGGAGTTCCCTCTGAAAACCACAGCAGAAAATCTAGTTCAAAAAGTGTTATCAGAATTTTATAGGAATAGCTATGGCAGCTGGGGCAAGCTAGATTCTTGAAGCAGCTGTTTGGAGGAATAGAAAATAGGTTGGTAGCAATATTACCAACAGTATACCAAAGTCTGAAAATACTTTTCTAGTAAGCTATTGAAACTCATAGAAAGATTTCTCTAACCTATTAAGAACACATACTGTATATATGGCTTGCAAAATTAGAATGAGACATGGCTATATTGGGTTGTGCTGTTACTGTTTCTGAAGAGTTTCAGTCAATGTCTCAGAGGGCAGCTTTCCTCAAAGGGAAAAGAAAGTTGTCATAAATTCTACCAATTAGGGAGCTGCAGTTCTTTCCCCGAGTGCTAGATAATTGGGCAGAGGAAAACAGTATGGTGCCATCAATGAAGGTGTATCTGAGTCATCCTGAGCCTTTGTTCACCAGCTCACACAGGATCATATCACACCACAATTGCCTCAGAGATTGGCTCAATTTTCAGTAATCCTGCATTTTTAAAGGGAAAAAAATATTTGTAGGGGGAAGCCTTGTATCTAATTACTATCAAAATGAGGTAAATAAGTTAACATAGAACCAGAGAATTTTAAGCTAGCTGAGTGAGGTGGTTTATTTCTTAAGTTACAGGCCTTCTCCTCACTCATAGGCGGTAGGTTCTATTTCTCTTTTATCTCAGTTCTTACAAGTAATGCTAGGTGAGAAACAACTGTAAAACTAATTTCCTGGTTTTTCTACTTTCTTTTTCTGCAGTTGGGTTATAGGTAAGGTTGCGGATTTCTAAAGTTTTCCCTAATTTTATGCCTCTTCTTCAGGAATGCAGCCCAGCTGCAGTGTGTTTGTTGCTGTGTACACACATACTGAAATTTACATAAATTCTCATCTCTTGGTTTTTCACGAGTGCAATTTTCAGCGCAATGTATGCTTCTCTTTCTGGTCCAAACTCAGGAAATTCAGATATTTATTGGATCTCTACATTGTATTTTCTCCTAATTAAATACTTAAATACTTAAATACTTCTAGAGAAGCCTAGAAATCAACTCAGTCTGTCTCTACTATATTATTTCAATGGCAATACAAAGGGCTTGTCTCATAAACGCCAGGTTCAGCAGGCTGAATTCTCTACTTAGTAGTCAACTCAGAGCCATAATATTTTTGATGGTTTCACTTCTGGCTGCTCAAATTCTACTAGTTTTCAGCAGTGTTCTTTCAGAAACTACAACCAACTCTACACCTTAAGGTTGAAACTTACTAATTGGAAATAATATCTATGTAAGGAAACACCAAAAGAAATTATAAACCAAAATTGGCTTCAGTCAAGGTCTTTTCCCCGGGAATGTAATAGATCTTGCACAATTATACAAAATTCTCCTATTTCCATACACAGTTATTTTAGTTTCTCTCTGTCAAGAAAATCTTAATTCTTTATACCCTCAAATCATACCAGGGTAGAAAACAGACTGCTGTATTCACATCTTTAGCTTTTCAACATGGTTTTCAGTTTCTTTTACAGTCTAAGATTATATGTGTCTAGACTCTCTCACCTCTTGTCCTCAGCCTGGGTGCTTTGTAACCTCTGTGTATTCGGCTAATATTCTGATGGTGTGATGGATAGGTGTTTTACAGGTTTGTGGGTTTTTTTAGAACACTGTGTTTCTTTTATTCTGAAATTGCTTAGAAATACACCTGTAGTTCCGCTGTGCTTCTGGATGATCCAATGGGTTTAAAAAATAAATATACAAGATTTTATGTATTTTTTACTTTTCATCTAATGAATGCTTTTTGTTTAATAAATAGATACAACTGCAACTTAAATGTTTCTTTTGTATTTTTTCCTTTGGACAAATAGTGCATCAAATATTTTTCCCATATTTCTTGTAGAAATTAAATGACTGCTTTCTCAGCTTCTTAAAATGAAACTAAATGCTTCTAATAGTTGAATTCTTCTAATAGTTGAATGCTTCTTAAGTATTTGTGTCATGTTGTAAAAGCCATGTACAAATCAAGGAGATGGTTTGGTTATGAACTGCATCTTCTCCCCATATCTACTGCTTATTTTGGCATTTTAAGTAAAATTTGCAGGAACTGCTTACAGAAGTGGACTCTGAGGCTACTATAGGGATGCAAGGCAGAAATCATAGATACTGAAATTGCTGGTAAGAGTCACACTTTACTACTGATTAAACAATATGGCCTTGCAAATCTTTGCCCATTTACCAAAGGCTGAATGATAATATTCTGATGGCTTCCTATTGATCTTGTGGAACTTACAGGTACAATGGACTGTGGAAATATTTTGAAATGTGAAATTAACTTGTGAAAGCTCCCCAAAATCTTGATTTTTTAATACAAAGGAAAAACAAACAACAATCTTTCCATGTACCAGCATTGCAAACATTCACTGCATGAGAAGGTAGATATTTGAGGCAAAACATGAGAGCTAATCAGACCCACTAATTGTAGAAAAGGGGATAACAGAGCCTGCTGTTATGCTTGTTTACAGTGCAGTCCTCTGTGCATGTGTGGGTGTATCTGTTTGCTGAAGTAAATGGTTTTGGTTTTGTTTCTTCTTCCAAAGCAGCTTGAATGTTATTGCTAGCATGAAGCCACTTTGGATAAGTGGAACTCCCTCTCTGACACCTTCAGGGATATGATGATGATGAAGGCATGAGTTGGCTTACTGTTGGGTTGAGACACGTTGTTGAGACTACCCACAGACCTGTGGAAAAGGGGCATTGATAAAACATTTCTTTTTTTTTTCTTTTTCCTCCAGAGCTCACAGGCTTTGAAAGTTGTTAAGTGATATCTTATAAGTACATGATCATATTAATATTTTTCAAGGGTCTGAAGAGACATTCATTGTGCACAGTGCTTAAATAAGATATTCTCAATTCTTTGTTTAGATGGGTTTTCAGTAATTAAAGGATGTAAGAATTTTATTTGGATCCAACATTCTTCATTTGCAATTATCCTCTTGAAGTCCCTTTGTAATTATTTTTTTATGATCCTTTACATTAGCATATTCAATCTAAATTATTTAATTAGATGATAGTTTACTCAAATTACAGATGCATAAGTTTTCTCTATAAAGTCAAGAAAATAGAGAGCTTTTGAGCTTGTGATAAGCTAAGAAAAAAAAAAAAATTGTATTGTTGTTAACTGCGAATTCAAATTTACTCTTTTAAAGTCCCTATTCTATTTACTCTGAGTAGAAACAACTCCTGTGCTATTATTTGGATGACTCCTTAGTAAAATGGGATTGATATTTAAAACACACAGTTATGAAACTGTACAATTCACATTTTTTAGGTCAAGATGAACTCACTGGAAAACCTTAGTACATCAGAGAAACATAATGTCTGCACATCTGCATAAAAAAATGCCATACCTATCTCTGTTTCATGGTATCAAAATCTTCAGGAGGATCTAGAACTATCTTATAGCCACAAAGCTGACTTCATTAGCTGACACAGTCATTTCATATTTGATGAGAAACTGAATATTTTTCTACTTTTTTTTCCATGACAGCCAATCAGCATCTTCCCCTAAGAGGGGCCAAATATGAAGGTTTTACTTGGTCTGCTACTTTCTAACAATACTCTGCTACTTTCTAACAATAATTTCAGTAATTTTGAGAATAAAAATATGAAGATAAGAAGTTTAGGATTTTCATGAGGAAACAATGGACTTGACTATTACCGTTTGATAGTGTTCCTGAGTGGTAAGGTCATGTGTCTACACTGAAAACTGCTGTGTAATGTCGGAAGTAAAGTAAGCAATATCATCTTTCTCTTGACTGCTATTTTCTGCTATTTCTGAACTCTGTCAGCTGTAACTGTGAGACAGGTCAGTGTGAAAGAAATAACCATGGAAGGCTGTTCGTCAAAAGTTAATGTGCTATAAAGTATTGCAAGTCTAGCTGGCAAAACAGTAATACAAGACACAATTTGCCAGGTAATATGACACTTGTTACAGCCATCTGGAAGATTCCTACTCTGGTAATGGGTTGTCCCCCTGCCCAGTAGGTAAGAACAACACAGACACTTACCCCATGCTGCTGGAATAGAAGAGAGAATAGAAAACAGCAAAAGCAAGAATTATTGTAGTCTGTGAAAAAGTTAGTTTAATGGATTAAGGAAAACTCAGCATGCTAGCAAAGCAAAATTGAAATTTTTTTCTTCCCATTGGCAGGGAGGTGTTTAGCCTGTTACTGAAAAGCAGAGCCTCAGATTGCTCTAGTGGTTGCTTAGGAAAGCGAATGCCACAACCATGAGTGTACATAGTTCCTTTCCCCCCACTTTTATTGCTAACCATGATGTCATATGGAGCAGAAAGTTCTTTAGCTTAACTTGGGTAGAGTCTGCTGGCTGTTGCCCCTCCCATCCTCTTGTCTGTTCACTGGAGGAGAGAGAATGGAGAAAAGAGAAAAGCTCAATGCTGTGCAAACATCACTCAGCAGCAGAGAACATACTGGTGTCTTATCAATACTGGTTTAGTCCCAAATCCAAAGCACAGCAGCATACAAATCCTGTGAAGGAGATCAGCTCCATCCCATCCACCCTCAGTCAGCTGTTAATGTCCGAGTTACTTCATCAGAATCGCAATACTGTAAGGACCATTTGTGAGTTCCCTACTACTTGATGTCAGTAGGAAATCCTGGATGCTCACCTGCATTCAAATAGAGAGAGGAGATCTTGTCAGATGACTTGGAAGAGTGGAAGACACATGCAAAATGCAAATACAAATATGATAGTATATATTAGGATAGTAACAAATGAATTCCAGAAGGCTGGTTACAAGGGTGTCCACGTGACTCTTAAAAACATCATTGCAATAGAGGTTTAAGTCTAAGGAAAAGTGCTCTCTGTGACAATAAGGCAAAATGCCTCTTATTAAAATGGTGCTTGCTTTTGCTTATTACCACGTAACTGCCGAGTGGAAACATGGTTAAGACTGAATTCCTCAGGTGAATGCCTGGAGAAGAAGTAGGTCAAATACTCGAATGGCAGTTTTGTTGCTTTTGGCCCTTCAACATCCCAGTCTAACATTACAAGAGAAAAAGAGGAGACTGGGAAGGATAAAAAAGTCAGATAAAGGTTCTTACAGGTTAAGGGACAGCAATGACCTAAATCCACTACATACCAGGCAACACCCCCAAAAACAACCATACATCTACCATCAGAGACTGGGGAATTCAGATTTTCCAATTCTATGGCAGAATTCATATTGATCAGTAGCTGGTGCTATTAGGTCTGTGAAATTCTTCATATTTTGCTGTCTTTCCAGGTTCCTGCCCTATTTGCAGCATGCGTGTTATATGCTGTCCTGGTTTTAAAGACAGGTGTCTGCCAAGGAAGGTGGGACCTTTCTGGAATGGAAAAGATGATCCCCTCCCTCCAAATTATTATAACTTTGAAACTACAGGGCTTTCAGGCAAAGATAAGGGAAAAGGAATAAAACTTGTTTGCATACATATATACGTGTATATATATGTATATATATATATATATATATATATATATATATATATATATATATATATATATATATATATATATATATATACACACACACACACATACATACACACGTATGTATGTATATGTGTATATATATACGTACATATGTATATGTATATACATACATATGTATGTGTATATACATACATATGTATGTGTGTATATATACATATGTATGTATGTATATGTATATACACATACATGCATATATATATACATATATACATATATCTATATCTAATCTATATGTATACATATAGATTATGTAGCTACATATAGTATAGAGATATATATCTAGATATAGGTATACACACAAATATATACATATATGCATAAATCTAAAACGAGGCAGACGAACAACAGCAACGACCAGCGGAACAAGTCGATCAGAAAGGAAAAGCCCGGCAGCAGCAGCGTTCCCCCGCAGAGCTCTCTGCCCTTTGGTGTAGTTACGGCCGCAGCTGGCGGGGGGCGCTCCTGCTCCATGCGAGGCCCGCGGTGACGCCCCCGCGGCTGCAGGCGGCGCTGGTGGCTCGGGCGGCTCCTGAGGGCGCCCGCTCCGAGCCTCCCCAGGGGCAGACGGAGGCTGCAGGGGAGGGGGCGTTTCAGGTTTCTCCTGGCTCTCATTGTCCCGTGCGGTGTTCTGGTGAGAGTAGCGGCAGCCAAGGCTCCAGTAAGCAGCTGGGAGGTGCTTCCTCCGGAGAGAGGAAGGAGGTGGGGGCCCGTGTTTCCCCTGAGGCACCCAGGCAGAGGGTGAGGGTCTCTCTCCCAGCAAGGACGGATGTAAAAATGTCCCAGTCCAGTGGCAGCTCCTGCGAGCACTGGCCCACTCACAGCAAGGAGAAATGGCAAGGAAGGCTCAGCTGTAGCAGCGAGCCCCCATGGGCAGTGAAGTCCTGCACTAAAGCCCCAAAGCTGTCCATCTTCCCAGCCAGGCAAAGACCTCCCGCTAAGAAACTGCCAAACACTGCTTCTTCTCCCCTCCCAGGACCACTTCAATGGTGTGCCAAAAGCCCTGGCTACATCACCACCTCTATGACAACAAATGGGGAGAAATCCCCTAAAGAAGAAATGAAAACCTAACCCCCAACATATGCTACGGTACTTTTTTTGCTATATCTCTCGAGCTTAGTTTTCTTTCTTTTCTTTGCTAGCCAGGCAGTATCAGTAAAATCATGAGCTAAGACAAGTGGAAATGCTTCCCACACGCTTTTGCTGTTGGTAGCAAACTTGTTTCAAAGTTCAAAGAGTCAACCAAGAGAAAGGAATGACATCGCAGTGGTTTCCATCTGATTTAAGATACAGTATGGCTGGTATGCAGTAAAGCAAATTACAGCAAAAGAGGCAGTATGATAAAATGCTGGGACCTGGGCGTGTTATTTTACCCTATTTAGTGTCCTGAGTAGCATGCTCCCCAAGGCAGAGACAGGATACATGCAAACATCTTTACTTGTCTACAGAGAAATGCCCCTGTGGATTTTTACAGATCTGGGAGTTTGGAACTGTCTTCTTAGCAGAAAGAGCATTAGAAATACTCTTTTGCATATGAGCCTTCAATTTCAAGGGTGGCAAAACAGGAAGCACATGCAATACATCTGACAAAAGTGGTTTTGGAATTAACTGAATGTTAATTCAGTTAAACTGACTGTTTACAAAGCACACTGAGCATGAAAGTAAATGTAAAAATTTTTAAATTTGACCTAGATAACCTGTATTAATTATTTGCAAGACTCTTCTGAAGCAGTTAAAGTAGAAATCAGAAATAAACCTCAAGTGAGATATCTGGGGGAAAAAAGTCATGTTTCTTAGATATGGTTTTGATATTCCTTTTTTCCCTCTTTATTCTACAAGATAAATGCTATATAAAAATGTATACAAATAGTGGAGAATTACTATACCATGTTAAATGTGTGTTGCAGTAATATATAACCTGCCCTGATGTAAGAAATTTTTCATTCCATTTTTATAGGAACTTTATGTACAGTTCATTCTTAACTGTAGGGAAGCCCACTCAGAACAATTAAACAAGCAGCTCAGGAATTAAATTACCCCCCCAGCTATCATAAGCAAATAACCTACAAGGGACATTGTGTTATCTAACTGACCAATTGATGCTTTGTTTTTTCCAGCTTTAAGAAAGAGATTAAATGGTATGGCAGTATATTACTCTCATTTCCAATCCTCTGGAGCAGATAAACATTATCATGAAACTGGCCAAGGATGAAATTTAAATAAGTAGTGATTGGAGAGGATGACAGGAAGAGTTTCCAAATTACAAAAACTGACAAATTAGTTTAATTAACTGCATATTTTGGAGTACAAGGATATGGGAGAATTATTTATTTTAATATGTAATGCATATTCAATATTTCTGTAAACGGAATAGAGTATAGAAACCCTGCCACACAATTACTCAAAAAAGAAGTAGGAAGAAAAACTGGAGCCAGTTATATGTATTTTTTCCTTTTAAGTCATTGTTACTTTACAGTTCCAGTGTGGATTACAGAGTCATTCTGTTCCATCTGAATTTTCTAACAATCCAAACTGCTTCTCCAACGCACCTCTAAACAGCCATACAGCACAATTCTGATGGTTGTTCAAGCACACTAGACACTCATCATGGATATAAGATTATGAGTCTCATATCACAAACATACTCTTACAGTGTTAATTTCTTTCTAAAAAATCTGGATTGAGTAAACATTATCTGCCTTGTAAATGCAGTACCTAGGGAACAGATCAGGCTGTATGCAACAGAACAAAATGGAACTTGGATCTGCTTTTATAGCTGTATTAATTACAAAATCTTTTGGTCTGGGGTTCACAGAATCAAGGAATCACATAATGAGTCGCGCTGGAAGGGAATACAGTGAGTGAGTCATCTTCCTGTTCAAGTGGGGTCATCCTACAGCACATTGCACAGGATTGCATCCAGATGGTTCTGGAGTATTTCCAGTGAGGAATATTCCATAACCTCTTTGTCAGTATGTTCCAGTGCACTGTCATCTGCACAGTAAAGAAGTTCTTTCTCATGTTCAGGTGGAACTTCCTGTGCAACGTTTTTTCATTTTCATTGCCTCTTGTCCTATTGCTCAAAACCACAAAAAAGAGCTTGGCTCTTGACATGTCCTGCTTTACATAACTTTTAAGGTATTTTTAATACTTCTTGAGGCTGAACAGTACCAGCTCCCTCAGCCTCCCAGTAAGGGAGATTCCCTTATCTTCACCCTCCTTTGGACATACTCCAGGAGCTCCATGTCTTGCTTGTTCTGAGGAGCACAGAATTGGACACAACATTCAGATGGGTCTCACCAGGGCTGAGTAGAGGGTCAGGATCACCTCCCTTGACCAGCTGGCAGTGCTCTTCCTAATACATCCCAGGATACTGTTGACTTTGTTGGCCACCAGGACACAGTGCTGGCTCATGGACAGCTTGTTGTCCACCAGGGCCCTGAGGTCTTTCTCTCAGAGCTGCTTCCCAGCCTGTTGTGGTACCCAGGTTATTCTTCCCCAGGTGCAGAACCCTGCATTTGCCTTTGCTGAATTTCACAGTTCTTCTCTGCCCATCTCTCCAACCTCTCAAGGCCCTTCTGAAGGGCTGCACAGCCCCCTGGGGTATTGGCCACTGCTCCCAGCTCTGTGTCATCAGTGAACTTGCTGAGGAGGCATCTGCCCCTTCATCCAAATTACTGAGGAATAAGTTAAACAATACCGGACCACTGCTGAACCCCAGGGAACACCACTAATGACAAGCCTCCAATTATATCCTGTGCTGCTGATCATGACCCTCTGGGATCTGCTACACAGCCACTTGTCAATGCACCAAGCTTCTCTGACCTCTCAACAATTGCAACAAATGCTACTGGAGAAAAGTTGGTGTAGTAATGCACGCAGTCAAATCACCCACTTGAATTTGGTTCCTTTAATTGTTTTGCAATTATAGCATTCTTCTTTTTGTAACATATTGAGGTTTAGGGTAAGGACATAAGCTACTTTGCAATTTAAGGGATATATAGTGATGGCAGAATGGGGTAGTAAATGAAGTAGAGGTCTCAACAGGAGTTCTCCAAACATTTACCCCAGAACTTTTGCTTTTTTTGTTCTTGGTCAATCAATCTGCACTCACAGTATGTCCCTTTCTCCTTAACATAACTACCTCAAATGGACAGGACAGTATCAGCTAATTGTTGGCTAATCACTGTTTTGCTGCTATGAGGTTCTAACTGCAACTCTGGTTTCTTGTTCATTGAATTTTATATCTTCAGAACTAATTGTTGGCTTGACTAGTGGAAAGAAAGAGTGAGTTCTCAAACTTGAATAAAATGTTAGGGGAGGTTGATCCTAGTTGTGCTATTAAGGCACACTGAGCAGACAGAGGAATCTTTTTTTGCTTTCTAGGTACTACTGCCCATATTTAGCATAAACACATGGAGTGCATAGATTTTAACTATTCATTTATTTTTCCAAAAGAGAAAAGTTTAGGTCTGACTTGAGAAAGAGCAACATCATTAATAGCACAGCTCCATGATGTCGGGGGTGTATGAGTAGGATTACAAGGTAATGGAGCTTGGAGTTTAGAATGCATGCACTCACAGTTATAACTGTGAGAAGCCAGAGTAATAACTGCTTTTGTTTCACCCTTGACATTTCATGTTACAACTGATTTTCTGTGCCCTGAAGTCCCCTCATGAATTCTGCCTTTTGCACTTCTATGATGATTTCAGAGGTGAAGATTTATTCACATTTCAAAGCTCAATTTAAGAAGTCCGGCTTTTGTAAAGTCTTTTGAGGGTTTTTATTTTTTTTCTCTTTAATCAGATGCTAAAGGATATTGAACCAATTTACTGTAAATTGAGAGAGGAGAAGCCACCTGACAAAAGATTCCAGATGTTTGGTCTTGCCTGGATCAGCCTCTGGGCTTGGCTTTCAGCCCACCTGTCAGGTTAGGTTTGGTGAAAAAGATGAGTGCCTGTCAAAAACAGAGGTAGTACTGGGTGAGCTAACTCAGTGGCTTCAGGAAGATCTTCCTCTGGGCTAAAAGGCTACCTGCAGAGCATGTTTTTCTTCTATAGGTCAGTAACCCAATGTAAGAAAATAACAGTGAACTGATGGACTAACTGTCTTTTAATTTAGTCTACTTCAGCAGCTCCAGGTAATGATGCAAATCAGATTGGTGGTTGTATGACACAAAGAGACAAACTGAGGATAGTTTTGTCCTGAGCACCACCTAAAACTCATGTAATTCAGTTCTGTACCTGTAGCATCCCATGAACTCTCCCACCGCAGTCAATTCCCAAGTACTTACCATTGAGTCAGTCCTCCTGGGGGGAAAAAGACAGACTCCCTAATGGACTTCTGTCTTCTCCCCCATTTCTGCCCTGGTTTCTCCTTTCCCTGTCCCCTCACTGAATTGGTATCCCCGGTGGCCACCCCACTTCCCCTGGAGACCAAACCCCTCTGCCCAGCCCCTAGCTCCGCCCCCACCCCTTCCCCTTCTTAAGCTGCTTGCTGTAGGTGGCTGACTCTCTTTCTTGCTGGGTTTCCCTTCACCTACTGTGTTACTCTGCTGGAATAAAACCTTGCAAGGGAATGGTGAGTCTTGGCATACACTGCTCAGCTGTTTGGTGTGCAGCA
The DNA here is from genome assembly GCF_015832195.1 of Motacilla alba alba. NCBI lineage: Eukaryota > Metazoa > Chordata > Aves > Passeriformes > Motacillidae > Motacilla > Motacilla alba. Next base: position 59,650,571 of record NC_052046.1, on the reverse strand, counting down.
CATTGTAAGTTGAGTGGTCTAAATGAAAGAAAGTGTAGGCCAAAACAGGAAAGCTTGCCACAATCCAATTAAATGTGCAGATTAACATTAAATGTTGCCTATCAAATAGTTTACAGGCTTCTTCTCCTGGTTCTTTAGATATGCTTGAAGAGGACCAAAAATAGTGTAGTTCACAGTGTGAAGAGCCATGAGATGTGCTGTTGGTAGTCCCCTCAACAAAATCTGCTTTGATTTATGTATAAGCATTTGCTTGTTCATGGAATCATAGGATATCCCAAGTTGAAAGAGACCCATAAGGATCATCAAGTCCAAATCTCTTCTCCTTCCAGAACTAACTAAAATTAAGAATGTTGTCCAGTTGCAACTTGAACCCCAACAGGCTTGGTGCCCTGACAACTTTGCTGGGGAGTCTTTCCCAATGACAGGTCACCTTGTCACTGAATATATTTAACAGTGTGCTTGGTCTTTCCCTCTTGAGTTATTTTCAGGAGAAAAGACAGCTGATTTTTAACACTAGACCTGAATATTCATGTTCATATATAGTGGACTCAGTAAAACAAAAAACCCCACCTGCATCCTGAAAATTACCATTTATTTACCATCATAGATTTTCTCTTTTAAAGATTCTTAGTGCCTTGATGTTGTAGATTAAACCTGCTAAGTATCACATAGATTTTTTCCTCACTCCTCCCACCTTCCCCGTGCCCAGTAGGATGGTGGAAGAGAAGGAATGAAAGCAAGAAAACTCACGAGTTAATGTAAAAACTGTCTAATAAACTAAGGGATTGTGGAAGAAGAGAGAAAGAAAACAGAACAAAACAGGTGGTACAAAAGCAATTGCTCACCATCTCTCATGTGCAGACTGATGCCCAGCCTGCCTCAGGTCAGAGACTTTGAGTTGTTGCCCTGAAGCAGTGCACATCAACCTGGAGTAAACTGAAAAATTAGAGAAACATTGCTAAAGACCTTTGGTTCTTCATGTGCAAACATGAAAATCCATTATGTTTTAGTAGTACCAGCATGTACTTAAAGATACCTGAATAGAGATCACAGGTTTCAAAAATTACTTTAAAAAAAAAAGAGAAAGATTAGTTCTCTCTTGAAAAGCAATATTATCTTTATAAGGATAAATTTCACTAAACTTATTTTGGAACAGAGCTTTCCCATAGACACTAAGGTGTACCATAAGTTGTTTTATTTGGCCTACCAAGGGTGTCAGCTAGGATGAGATTCCAAACTTCTGCTATATCCGTGTGAGTTTCACTAAAATTTGCTCTTGATGCCTGCTGAGCACTGTAGTGGAGGATGAAGTAGAGATACTCCAGCAAACATCATCTGGGTTGTCTGTTTACAAGCTCTAAGTGATTATTATTCTAGGTACTTGATAAGGTCACAAGACACTCAGCAGTAAATTCAGCCTTCTCTGTTTATTCTTGAGACTGCAATGCTTTCACCAAGCTATGCATGAGCTACAAAGGAGAACATTAGGCTTAAGGTTGCTTTTTAGTCCTAAATGTTTCAAGCCCCTTTACAAATATGCGTTCTTATGTCTAAGAATTGAGATTAAAGAGGGATGTGCTAGTGGCAAACCATGGACATTCATGAAAAGACACAGACTTGAGAATATAGTTACTGGAGTGGTCACCTGTGTCTTCTTATCTTTGGGAATAACTTGGCAGCTGCACAGCAACATCCTCATTGCAATATTCAGTTCCTGTATCTGGTGCCTATAATCTGTTTCTGCACACATGAGCTGTTTGCACTTAAAATTCTTTTTGCCTTCCTGACTGGCAACTAGAAATTCAGGCTGCAGAACTCTGCCTCAGTCTGGGAGCTGCCTCTAGTCAATTTATGGCCTAATTTTGTGCCAAAATTGGAATTGTAAAGCCTTTTGAAAATTCACTGTGAAAAGAACACTTGGCGTGTGCATGTCTTGTACATTGTAGTCTATTCGGTGATGTGCGTTGTTTATTCTTTTAGAACATAATAATGTGTCATGAAATAATAGTGTCAGTATGGGTATTATGAGAAAAAACATTTGAAATCATCATTGGCTAAAGCAACTGAAAATTACTGAAGCTGCTGATATACTGCATGCATCTAGCATAATCTCTGTATAATTAAGTGCTTATGAGGAAAAATCTTGATTTAAATACCAAAAAAAGCCTTCTCTGAATGTCTGCAACTCTCTGCCAATAATGGGTCTTGATCTAACACTGTATAAAGGTTTTCACAAGGGTTTCAGTGCTATCCACTGACAAAAGTATTCTTTGGTGCATTCAGTAAAAAGAGCCTTTTAAGATATGCAGAATACTTGTACTTCTAAAGTGCATTTTATTTACTTAGGTTCATGAGTGTAAATAAAATATTGGTAAAACAAATGGTTTAGGGCCTCATAATCTTTTAAAGGCTGATCTTGGAAAGATATTCACAGGCTTCTGAACAGTAAATGTTTAAAATTCCAGAAACAGCCCAAGAAGTGCTGGGAGCTAAAATGAATTATATTGTCCAGGGAAGTTGAAAGTTAAGCCAGTTTAACATTAGAATAACTTTTGTGTTTCACTTCCTGTGCACAATTTACTTTCTTCAGAGTGATGTGAAACCATGCAATAAACCTGCAGTCTGCTTGGCTGATGTGGCAGGTTCCAGTTTACATCAGCTTTGATAGGTGCACTTAAAACATTTTGATAACATGACATTCCCCAATGTCCAAATACAGCTGAAACAGAGTGCACCAGCTGTTACTTTGACTGGTGATCAAAAATCTTCCAGATAAAGGCAATCTCATGGAAATCTGCCATGAAAATGGAAATCCTCTGATGTGACGCTGTATTTTTCCAATTACATTGTGATATAGAGGAAAGTAAAAAAAAGCATACCTGAAAGCACACATAAATAAAAGTTGTTCTGAAAATGAAAATAAATAGTGTCCCCATTGGGATGCAGTCCTATCTTTCTGATTAAATTGTTCTGCCAGCTAAATAATAAAGAATTTCAAGAGCAGATACACTTTTAAAAGTTTAGTGTATTTGGAGAAAGTCTGCTGATATGTGCGGGAAAATTATTTTCTCTCACCTTTCACAAATTGCTGTTTCTTCCCTTGACTCTTCAGCTGCATAAAGTTTATGTGGGCAGATGTTCCCAGAATTCCCTTCTCTGCATGGGACCTCTTTACAACCCCAGCAGGCAGCCAGATTTTGCAGTGCAACCTAAACATTGAGACTTAAACTGCAAGCAATCTGTTACACTCTAGCTAAGGAAATAAAAGTTCTTCAGCTGTCAAGGAGAGATGTATTAGTTTGGCCATGCCTAAAATGCTTTGGGAGGTTTTCTGAAAATAAACATGCCAATCGAGCTCTGAGCCCTGTCGTATGGGGAGATTTGAAAACGTATGGGTTTTGTTTCCAAATTTAATGCAGCCAACAGGTAGAACCATTTCATAAGGACTTTTAGTTTTTCCTAAGGGGCTGGGGAGTTCATTAGAAATAATTGCACATATACTCTGCTGGAGTTAACAAATGCTCAGCAAGCTATTATAGTGCGTAACAGCAGCCTACAGTAATGTAGGGGTACTGAGCAGACCAAAGATTAACCACATTCATTGATCTTGAATTTTAGATTTTCTCTGTATTTTTTATGCTATTCCTTGATAAATTGTCAGTTAGACTGAACTGTTTGCAAACATTTATTATATTGTTACATGAGCCAAAAGAGGGCATCAGTTTGAATCAGCCTGTTTACCCCTTACTTCTGAGCAATGTATCTACTTCCTTTCTGGCAAGCATTCAAATTCTGATTTTAAAGTTGTAATCTGTCTTCTGTAAGAAAGAGAACATGTTAGACCATCGTTTTGATCTCAAGCTGAACTTAAATTTATCTTCTCACTTCTGTATCCTTGATCAAGGACTATTCTAAGGATCATAATTAGGGATCATTCAAAAAAAACATGAATGAAATGTTACGACATAAGAAGTAAGGTCTCATTGACACAGGTAGGATATCAGCTGATTTTGTAGCTGGAAATGCTGTTCTTCTTTCAGGCCTTTGTAATCTTGTCAGTATCTGGTAGATGTCCTTTGCCTACTAACTCATAAACCACAAATAGACTGATTGAAAGCTTCAGGCAATTCCAACCACTGAAATATATTGTAATATGGAATCTTATTCCTCAGGCAAAATGCAAATGTTCTGTTTTAGTAAGCTCATTGCTGTCAATTCCACTGTCCCCAATGCCCTCCCCCTCCTCTATTGCAAGCTTTTCATTTTCTGGCAGCTTGGCAAATTATGTATGCAAAAGTATGCATCTCAGCACACTGGCAGAACTTTCCCTCAGCTAGGTAAATTTCCTTTATTTTTCCTTTCCCCTTGCCTTTCCCCTTCCCCTTCCACATTGCTTGATGAAATGTGAGCATGTTCTTTTTTGCTTATTTCTGTAGTTTTCTTGCCAGTTTTCTTCACCTCAGTGCTTAGATTATCATTCTCTTTCTTTGTGGAAAAAGAAAATAACCCACAGAAACGTTTTCTTCATTGTCTAATGTCTGGGTTTTTTTCAGTAATTCGGAATTTTGTAAGAACTTGTAGTTAAGAATATTCTGTCATAAACCTGATCTATTTGATAAAGCTCATTGATTTTTTTAGGAAGAATACTGGAAAATGACAGCAGAGGCTGTTTCCCACTAACTAGTTATATTCTTACTCGGCAGCAAAAACTCCCTTTCTCTGAAAACAAAGCTTATTAGTCTGGCAAACTACAATGTTAGACCCCTGTTAAGTGCAAGGAAAGGACAAAATGTTTTCAGAAAAATATTACCTCACAAAAGCTCAATCATAAGTTTTTATTTTTTATTTTTTTCTTAACGGTTTTATTTTTTTTTTATTTAAGACCTCTTCATGGGTTTGAGAAAATTTTTCTTTCTTTTCATTGGGGAAGGCTTCTCCTTAATATTTTAGACTTGCTATTTGCAATTGCAGCATGTCCTAGCATGTTTCCTCTAATTCTCATTCACTCAAAGGAAAATTAGAAGCAACACATTAGTTCACCTCGTGCTTTGTCAGAAAGAAAGCAGTCTTATCCTCTATATTTTTTAGTGACGATATTTTAAAAGTAATTTTATAATTAGAGCAGTAATGATAGCAGATATTTTATAAAAAACACTCCAATTGAAAAAATACATGTATGTTTTTCAAAACCAATTCTTTGCTATCAACACTATTGAAATTCTCTTGGACGTGTTCCTTCAAACTCATTTCTTTAGAGATTTTACTTGCATTATATGATACTCTGTCTGGCAATTTTTCCTCAGAAACTGAATTAGTATTTTAAATGTTGTCCCCTTCCTTCATGTCAACATTCACTCTTCTTTAGTAGGTAAACCCTGGCAAAAACTGCGGTAGCTAGACATATACAATGATCCCTTTACCATAATCATTGTGCTAATTGGTCTCTGATGACTGGTCATCACTTACATCAAGCCGGGACCAAAATATCCTGTTAAAAACAACAACAAAAAAAAGCAAAGTCCTTCTAGCACCTCCTTTCCCCAGCCCTTGTGGCTACTTTGAATTCCACGTTGAATGTTACTGAAGCCATGCCTTTCCCATGAGGACGGGCCACTCCACGTAGCAGCTGAAATAAGCTTTAAAAATAACCTTTAAAAAAGAGCTAAAGAGACAGCCAAGCTGAGCCACATCCATTTAGCTGTTTTCATTTGTTAGAATGTTCAGTCATGTTCTACTGGGAGATGTGGGTTTTCAAGCTGGTTTATCACATCCGGGTTGTGGTATTTTGTGTTTCTGTCAGCATGTAATTGGACATTGCCAGTAGCACTTACAGTTACTTGTTGCAGATGATGCTCCAAATCACTGCTTGTAATCTGACATGTCTCAAAGGACTTTCTAAGTGTTTTTTTGGAGACAGCTAGCTAGGTTGGGTTGACCCACTGAACTTTTTTTATCTCTAAAAGGTGCTTGAAGGATTAGTGGCAGCTGTAGGCTAGTGTTATCCTTTAGACATCATTGGACTTGGGTGTTTCATGTTACTCTGAATATGGCTGCTCAGCATACATGTCAGGTAACAAAGGTCTTGAACTATCAACTGTCAGAAATAGTCACTGACTAAGTATGCCTTCTCTTCTCTGTAGAGCCAAATCTATACAGGTTATATCCTTCTCTAACAGCCCTTTTGAAAATGTTTGACTCCAATTTACTATCACTTCCTAGCACAGCAAGTCCCTTGTTCGTTTTCAGACATAGTTAGATGACTGCTTATGTTAGATGACATGACAGATACACTTCCCATTCAAGTGATAGATGGAAATATTGTGCTACCAGCCTTTACTTAGTACAGCAGGCAGTTTCTCATGGGTAGCTGTAAACGGGCAGGCCAATTTAATTCGCTTTAGGACACCTACGCTACTTACAGGCATGTCGTGTTGTCACTTTACATGACAGCATTTCTATGTTGCTAGTTGCTGTGCTGACAATTAAGCTGTGTACTCTCCTGTGTATTCTCCTAAAAATTTGCCAGATGTTCCAAGTTTTTTTACTTTTACACACAGAACTTTGTTATTATTTTGCCTAAAACCATCACAAACCCCCAAATACCCATATATCTAGCAATGACTAAGAAACAAATTATTTTTTTGAGTTTATGCACTTACAACTCCTATTACAGGCCACTGCAGCAAGACCATTTAAATGTATTTGTATTGGACCATGTGGTGTCAGAAGTGAACTCTAATGCATTTTTTGTTTTCACAGAGTGGTTTTGGACTGTTTTGTGCAGCGCTGTTATTGATCATATCACTTACGAAGTGTTAAGTTCTTTTTACAAAGTCACTGTACGCTTCACTGCAACTCACAGCAAAGACAAGAATGACAGGTACTCAAAACTTAAGGAGTGGAGAGTGAAATGCTGCTTTTGGATAGAGGTCTGTATGACAGCAAATGGAGAAGGTGTCAATGAAGGGTGAGACAGTAAGCAGTAAGCCAAAGCAACCACAGAAACCACACATGGGGTTGCAGCAAAGGGAATGCTCAGAGTGCTGTGCAGTGGATGATCAGGACATTTGAAACTGTGATTGAAGTAATTTGCGATTCCTTCAGTGTTCAGGGAAATGGAATGTTGTGGTTTTTTCAAATAACTTATTTCTCCTTGTTGGCAAGATGCATTCATCACTTTCATTTTACCCTGCACCCTGCACATGGAAGTCCACACAATGACCAGCTGTGCGAGTTGAAGGGGTTAGCATTGTCAAATACCTCAGACTGAAAGCCTGCTATACTGGGCATTGCACACAAGCAAGACAGATGGACTCCTGTTAGTCTGATCTTCCAGGCTAGAAAAGTGTTTCGTCAAAGTCATGCACTATGTTGTCATACAGCAGCAAAATCTATGCAACTACTTGCTGTGCGGAAAACAGAGATTGCTTTTCACTTTCTGCATGCTTGGTTCTAGCTTTTATTTCCACTCTACAGGTATGTGGAAGATTTTCTCTTGGTCATTCTTACTGCTCAACAAATGTGAAGGGTCTTATGGATGGTGTTTTATCTTTCATTGCCTTTTAATTGTTACAAGTTTAATTGCCACAGAGTTACCACAGGAAGCATACTTAGGAATAATATTTACCCTATTACAGGTATTTTATAGAGTAGTAGGAGACCTATTTGATAAGAAAAATGCCAAGAAAAGACATAGCTTGGTGCTTGCAGCATTCCCTTAGGGTATTACAGATGCCTGAATTCCTCAGATTGAGAGGCACAGCCTCAAGTTTCCCATATCCTGACGTCAAAGTGACTGTTTTGTGTGTTTATCAATAGTGTTTTTAACAGGAAAGACTCTGCGGACTGAAAGTGGAGGAATGATGACTGTTCAATGCTCTGATGTACCCCAGAATTTGTGTGTTTATTTTATGCTTAACTGGAATATACAAAACACCACAGATTTAAGAGATGCCAAGAAAGCAAGTTTTCATCTGACATGTTCGAATTATTTTTCCTGACCCTATTTGTAAACTGCTCATGTAGGGTTTTGGAAATGGAAACTGAGATACAATGAAAGGGAGATACTGAGATACGACCTCACACATTTTAAACGTCAAAAAAAGTTTTCCTTGCCCTTTGACTAGTAGTATGGAATGATTCTTACTTTATTCAAATCATTAGCATGCCTTCCACTGAAGGTATTACTGGAATAACCCCTGAGTTTGGTATGTTTCAATTCTTTCTCTTCTTCTAAAGCAGGTCTAGTTATATGACTGGTTATTTCTATTTCCTATGAAAATGTGGTGCTTTCCCCAGATTTTATCATTTTGGGGCAATATTTGTGATCTGCTGTAACACTTTAAATCACCAGATCTATTTTGCATTGATTGGCCACTAAATAGACCTAGACAAAAGCCATCTATACCAGAACTGGACAATTCAGAATCATTAATCAAAGTGTGTTTTTGTTACCGTTTTACTGCCTCACCCTGCTATTAACTTGTCACAGCTGGGTTGCTTTTATGTTTTCACACACTATGTGATGGATTAAACTAGTTAGCTGGCTAGATAGATTATATGCATTAACACTCAACAGCTTTGCTCATGCACTGGCTAAGGCATACGACTTAGCTTATATAATGCTGTAAAAGGTCTGATTTGCCGTGCTTTACTTTGTGCTCATTCTTTTCTCCAGCCATGGCTAAATAATGACAGTAAAAGCACATTTCAAATGAAACATCTGATTTCATTTCTCAGGAGGCTCTTACTGAGGTATAATGGATGGTATCATTGAGCTTCCAGTCTTTTCCAGAGTCACATTCTTATTTTTAACAATACTACTTATAAGTTTCTGAATGAACCTAATTAAATTTGGAGTCAGTTTGCTGCTTCTGATTCTTTCCAGGAATTTGGCAGCATTTTTATTCTTCAGTTGTTGGTTATACTACCTTGTTTTGCACACCTTAGTTGTCCATCATCCCACACATTCATAATATGTAGGTTTTTGGCTGAAGGCCTAAATATTTAAGATTTATGATCCTAGGAACTTTACAGACAACAACCATGAAAGATGCCACCCAGTAACTAATTGCAAGGGCGCTTCTAGCTGTCTTTATTCTACCCTGGATATATGAGTTTTGATTTAAATTTTTTTTTTGAACTGATGTTTATGTATGTTGCATTCAATTGTGGGGAATTGTGAGGAGTTCTTCTAAAAATAAATGGTCTAGAACAAAATTTAGTCAACTGACACACCATTGTATCTGAGGACCGTTTATGGTAATGAGAAAAAAAAGAGTTGCTCCGCTAGAGAGGGCTAGCAAAGACAGAAAAGGAAGAAAGAAAATGGGAAAGGATGAGAGGAGAGAGAGAGGGAGGGAAGACAGAGAAAAATGAAGAAGTGGGCATTACTACCATAAGGTCAGTGCTGTCTAGCTTAGACAGTGCTGTCTACTTCCATGAAGAGAGGGTGTGCTCGGGAGCCCGCATGGCTCACAGAGAGGCATGGCTCCACAGGCACAGCTCTCATGGCAACAGATGGCTGGACACAAGGTGAGTGTTGCATTCTCAATGCAAAAGCGTTGTTATCTTATTGCAAGAGTCCCATGCCTTCTCGGTGATTTCTCATAGGTAGTTCTTCTTCAACACTGCTCCTTCTTCTTCAAAGCCCAGACAGCAACTGACTCTAGGTCCCAGTTCTCCCCATCTTATAGGACTGTTCTTCCTTATTGGTTACAGCTGTGAGTCAAGCCTGTTTCTGATCTTGGATAATTGGCCTGGCTGCAACTCTTTGGGGGTAAAACTGCTTTTTACACATTTCTTATACTCTATTCCCACCACAAGTGAGGATCGAGCAGGGGGTGCAGGATCCTGGACAGGGTCGTGCGTGGTGGGGCTTGTGGCGGTGGGCTGGATTGGAGGCAAGGCAAGGTGGGTTCAGCAGGAACACAGGGACGAAATGGCAGGGTGCTGGTCAGGGACACAGGGAGGCAGGACAGGTAGCGACGGGGATGGGCGAGTGGGTTGGGCAGGACACAGGCTACACAGGAAGCTCAGAGGTCAGCTGGTGTCCTGCCAAGAGCCCAGTGAGACAGTGAGTGAGCAGTGAGCAAGGGCAAACGAGGGTCAGCAAGGGGGTATGAGCCAAAAAACAGGCTGGAGCCAGGGCAAAAAGGACAAGAAACAGGCTAGGGCCAAGGCAAGAAGCAGACCTTATCTGAGCCAAGAAACAGGCTGGAGCCAAAGAAAAAGCACAAAACTCAAAAGGCCCTCAGACTCAAAAAAGCTTCCAAAGGACAAAACTCAAAAAGCCAAAGCCAAAAAACCCCAAAAAACTAGTCTCAAAAAGCCCAAGCCAAAAAAATCTCAGAACTTGTGGTGCAGTTACTTTTATGCCCTTTACTCCTCCCAAAGTCTGCCTGCTCACAGGAGACACTGCCTGAGTCCTGTATTGCAGTTCATTGATGGAGTCCTTTTGCTATCTGATTTGAGAACCTCTGTGGGGATTGGTAGTCGGCTGCTGACTGCTTGTCCCATGTGAGATACTAAATGGTTGCCAGGCAAAGTCCCTCCAGAGACAAGGCGCTCACCTGTCTTCTCCTAGCTGCCTCCTGGAAGTGGCACATGTGCAACTCCTGCCTTGCAAACTTCTCACAGCCAGTACTGAGACAGAAATCAAGTTAAATTGGCTCCTTACAATGTAGTTACACTTTCTCTGTTCCACAGGACTATCTCTACTTTCTTTTGTTTGCAGCAGTCATTGTCTCCATGGTCTCAAGCCTGACATCCAAGTGGCTTTCTAAGAGCTGATTGTACGTTCCCCATCTGTCTCTGGAATGGCGGGTATTAGGAGCTTTTCCACAAGATCTCACGGTATCTAGTACAAAAACTGCAAACATTCTCCCATCAGACAATGACTACGTACATTGGTTAAGTTCCACTGGTTCTAAAGACTGCAAGTGTTTGCAATGCTACACAAATAGCACATCTGCAGACACAGTGCTTCCTTCAGCTCAGGTGGCCATATGGATGGACCCTGTGATATTAAAAGTTAATACCTAGTCCAAAAAGGTGGGAAGCCAGACTAACTAGGCAGAATTAGCTACACATTAAATGAACTATTGAAATATAATTTCGCTTCAACATTGAAAAGACAATAGTTAGGAAAGCACCCATGCAATACAGGGTGCTAGGGTAATTAGCTCTGCTAATTTTTTTTCTGAGGTGTGGCAACTGCATCACTGACTGTTCGTGATGTAATGTACAGTCTTTTAAGGCAGCTCTGCTTGTGCTATCTCTTAAGTGCAGCTTCTTAGGTTGTTGTAGCTGTATGTATGTAGCTGTATCTATGTCACATGTGTGACAAGTCCTCAGGCTCCAAGTACCATCCATTCCTGGGACTTCCCGACCTCTTCCAGCCTGAGGGCCACTGCTGTGTCTCTGATGTGTCATTTACTGTAGACTGGCTTAGTTTCAGGTTACTGGGACTTCACACAATTGGTCTTCTAATTGCCTTGGCATGTGACATACATAATATTCTGTAAATTCTTGATACTAAAAGCAATCCAATTATAACTGTGTTGTTGGAAAGCTTAGCAGATTCCTTCTTTTGAGGTTTTAACAATACTGTGCAACTCCTGAACTGTGCTGATGTACTAGAGGACAAGTAGGTGGAGTATTCTTAGAACTGTTACACGATGAGTTCTCAGCATAAATCCCAGACCAAGAACCTATTTAATATCTGTGACCAGAGAGGGCCAGGAGGGGGTCCTGGATACGTGGAAATTTTTGAAGCATATATGGAAAGGAAGATAGGGTGAATGATTTTAGGTTGGTAAAATAGACATTAATGAAGTACACATGGAGAGAGTAAAATAGGAGGTAGTGGAAAACCTGTAAATAGCTTGGCAGAGTGATAGCAGTCTCAGATTAGACACTGGAGCCAAGAGTTTGTCCGTGTATCTCACAAAACTAGTAGGGTAAGAATAGTTAATAGTATTTGAAAGCGGGAGCTTGCTGACTGATATTCTGAGAAAAGGAAAAGCATGATGGCAGCAGGCAAGTACAGAATGACAATGAGATATTAAAAGGTGATGTTTAACTTTCTGTGAGACTGTCAACACAGCATTTCTTAAAATGATTCACAAAGGTCAACATGTGAAATAGGGAGGTCATACAGAAGAGCTTTGGCTGGGATGAAGTCAGAAAAAAAAATGTCTTGGATATTCTCTATCATAAAACATGTTATAGTACATCAAAGATGTGAAGTCCTGGAAGAAAAGCCAGGAACCCAGTAAGATCCAAAGTCATGCAAAAATAGCAGGACTAATGATGTGATGATGAATCTGCTCTGTTGAACTTGATGGATGTGCATTAACATAACTGCTATCTCATTTTATTTAATACTTCTTGTGATGTTCCAGTAGGCATTCCTGAGAATCCTATTGGTTGGAATTATATTGTACCATGTTAAAGAAATAGATTAATTTGATGGAGAACTTTGGTTTTTTGCAGCAAAATCTTAAAAAATTGTTAAAAATATTTTAAAAAATAACTACACAAAATAGATATGTATTGTTTAGAGAAATAGTTATTTTAAAAATAACTGTTGCTAAATGTACACATTTTTCTGGTGAAATGCATTTCTAAACTCAAATTTGTGGTACAACAACAAATTATAAACTAGTAAAATAATAGAATTCTACTCAAGTGATTATATAGATATCCATTCTCAGTTGAAGGATTTTTTTATTTGATTCCAGAGAGATTAAAGTAGTTTGGATTTAGGAATAAAATTGCTGAGTAGTAATGCAAAAAGTACCCATCAACATTGTGTTTGGCTTTGTTTTGCTATATTTCCCCCCATTAGAACTTTTTTGTAATAAAAGATGCTTTTAGAAATGTATAGAATAAGGTGCTAATTTTTCCCAGTCCTTCTCTCCTAAGTAAGAACTACATAGAAGGAAATGGTTAAATTCTAGAGTCTTGTTTGGGCTGTTCTGTCATTTCAAGGACATAATGTGCTGTGACAGCCACCTTTCATCTTTTGAGAAGTTATTTGGTCTTGTCACTTTGGAGGAAGCTGGAATCTTCACTCAGTTGTTCCGTTACCAGAATAGGGGCTAGGAAATGGATGAGTAAATGCACTCTATGCAGCTGCTTTTCTATGAATCTTTGCAGTAGAGCTACCACAGTTAGGTTAGCAGTAACTGACCATCACATGGGAGTAAGGAAAAGCCAGAGTAGAAATCTTTTTCTAGCAGGATTCTGACATCTAAATAAAATCTCTGGGAGACTGTAGCACTAACATTAAGGTACAATAGACTGCATGTCTGCCCTTTTTACATTCTGGTTTCCTGTTAATGTACATAAGTTTAATGTTAGTCCCCTTTAGAATTCTCTTATCACTTTTACAGGCAAGTATGTGAGCGAAAATTAGTATCTAGTAACGGTGCTTGGAAGAAAAGACATTAACACCATACATCATGCAAATTCTTTATGAAAAGAAACAACAATTCCTGTCCATACTCAGAACTCACTAGTCTTAGATTATGTTTTGAGGACAATATAACTACTTTGACAATTTGCATGATGCTTTTGTGATGTGGATTAATGTCCACTAGAGGCTAGAGTGATACCTTTTAACCTGTGTTCACTTGTTTCCTAAGCCAAAAATTCTAGCTCACTGGGCCTAAATTGATGGTCTAGGGGTCTTAATGTTTTAATGCATTACACTGCCAATATCCCAGATACTCTTGCTTTTTCCTGAAATCCTTAACATTGTCAGAAGGACTCCAATTGACACAATGTTATCTCCTTGGCAATACAAGGGCAGTGAAAGCATAGAAGTAGCAAGATATTAAACAGTTGAATAACTACTTTGTGCACAAAGAAAAGCACCAATTCCTAAAGTATCAGCCTCAAAAAGTGCTAAAATTAAAAAAAAAATAATCTTTTTTTCAGGGAACATGAAGAGATTATGTCATAGTTTCACCCACATCTCAGTGGCCTAGATCCTGAGATCATCACTGCCTTCTGTGGTTTGCAAGTAGAGGGGTGTATTCCCCTAACTTATTATTCATTACTTCTTAATATTCCTCAGCAAAGACAGTAATTTTCATCCCTGAAAATAACAAGCAGAGCAGCACATCCAGTTATGTTACGCTGACAGGATGTCAAGAAAATGAAAACAAATGGTTTGAGTAGTCCTTCAGGGGATAAAGAGTTCAGTTACTAAGCTACCCACTAGAAACTGTGGTTTAGTCATCTTGGATGATTTTATTTATTTTTATTCTGTGGATTTAACCACATAAATCTCTGTTTAGTTGCTAAAGAGAGATACCCGAGAAATTTGGTACTGCTTTTGTTATGCCCAGAGTTTGTGGACTGCTGTGCCAACAAATGCTGGAGTAAAGGAAGAAGCAGTAACATTAGCTGTGTCCTTATTTGCCCAGGTTTGTGAGCGCATGTGTATTTTTAGATTGCCATGCAAACAGGTGGGTGACCTACTTGGTGATATTCATGAATGTACTGTTACAAATACAGCATGCCTCTTGCATTCTCTTTCCCTCTCTGAATTTCTATTTCAAACCTCTTTTCCAGGCCTCAGGTCACTTAGAGCATTAATTAGAATAGACTGGACGAGTTGTAAAAGAAGAGAAGTGAAAATTCAGGTTGTTTTACCCTGTATATATAGGAAAGACAATTCTGGCACGGATATTAACATAGAGAGTTTTGCTTAACCTCTCTTATATAGCCTAAATGGATCAGGTTCACTTTTGCTGCATATACATAATTCAGACATGTTAAATGTTTACACTGCTATTCTATCACCCACAGCTGTAGGATGTTGCTAAAGATGTATTGAGGCTTGATGTTGTTTGGCTGGGAAATATAAACGAAAGTGTTTCTGTACATATTTAAATCCCCTTTATAGAATGTTGAGTAAAATAAATTCTGAAAAATGGGTATTTGTAGCATGATAATTACTCAGAACCAGTTCTCTACTGTCCACTTCTAGTTTATACAAACTAATTTTCAAATTGGATGTGAAAAGCAACTTTGTAACTTCACAGCTTGACTTTTGAATGCTAAACTCACAGGCTCCCAGCTTAACATTACCTTTAGCAGTGATCATAAGTGTAGAGCTTCACAGTGTCAGGGAGATGTAGTGCAAGGTACAGATGCTTTCCATTTACTGTCTTATGTAGGCAGTTTTGTGTCCAGCTGTGTCTTAATACACTGGAGAATTCTTGTTATAGTCTAGGTGTTCTTATTCTTTATAAGTGCTGCGGAGTGCTGAGGGGGGCTTGCTCTGCTGGATGCTGGACTAGCCTTGCTATCACTTCTGCTCTGCAGTGGGACAGGGGAGAGAAAATATAACAAAAGACTCATGTGTCTAGACAAGAGCAAGGCAGGACCTTTGTCACAGGCAAAATGGACTCAGCTTGGGGAAATTAATTTAACTAATTCCCAATCAAAAGTTAGAGTAGGATAAAGAGAAATAAAAATGAGTCTTCTAAGGCTTTACTGCACCCCTCCCTTTCTCCCTTTTTCAAGAACTCAGCTTCCCTGCCAATTTCTCTACATCCTCCCAAAGTGGTTCAAGGGAATAGAGAGTGGGGTCTTTGGTCAGCTCATTCCATGTTGTCTCTTTCACTCCTTCCGTCTCATGCTCTTCCTTGCTTCAGCAGGAAACTGTCTCTGTCTGATGTGGGTGAAGATATTGGTATCTTGGTCATTGGTCATTGGTCACAGAAGACACACCTGTAGCAACCTTGCTACTTATTTTGCCACGTAAACCCAATACATCCACTGCATCTTTCTAAAAGCATGAAGGAAACAATTCTGCCTGTGCATCTGTCATATGGACAGTTATTCAGATCAGAAGGATTTAGACAGGTGTGGAATCATGAAATTAAAGTCAGACCTACTCAAATTTTTCCTCTTTATTGTGAAAACCTTGCCTATGGTCCCAGTTTGAAAGCAGTTTCAGGAAAAATCAGTGAAAATATGACAACATGGATTTTGTCCCTGGAAAGGAAAAATTATTCTGTCTTCCAGGAAGGACCCTTGGGGAGATTATAATATATAATTGGATAAAAGGAAGTAGGTATTATTTCCACCAGCTCACATCCAAAGCATAGACATATATGCTGGAGAAGCTATCTGTATATGGCATCTTTAGGTCTATAAGAGTCCTGGCATTTTGGAAATATTAATTAGTCTCTTAACTACATAATGTCTTGAACAAATTTCAAGGTTAAAGGTTATGGAGAGGACTAGTTGATAAAGATATTTTGTCTCCCATATTAAAATTGTCTTTTCATTAACAGTGTGTTGACCTTCAATTGAATGTATCTTGAAGCTTGCTTAAAATATGGGTACTTTATATTAAATACAGTGTGTTAGTTCTCCCATTGCTGTGAAACAGGGAGAAGAGCCCCCATATTGTTTAAATATATATGCTGAAATGGCAATTAATTTTTTTATAAATAGTTTTATAATATCCAAGGCACAATGGAAGACCAAGAAGTTTGTGTTAACTGTGATGTGCTTTCTGCTGCCTTTCTTCAAAGGAGAGTCTGTAATTTGAAATACCATAATTAGAAAAGCTAGTTTTTTATTCCTTGCCAAAAAATGGACCTTGTGTATTGGATTTCATGGCTTTTCTGTGCATGGTGCTTTTTAAAATCAGTCAGAGAACAGATGTCACTGTACCGGGTAGTCTTTCTTTTGACTGTGTTAAGATGTACTGCTTGAGATCATGGACATATTATTTTGGCTCTTCCTGAGCCAGAAGTGAGTAATGGCTGACTATTCAGTCCTGATTAAGTCCCTATTACCATGCATTCTGACATTGTTTAAGAGATCTCTAAATCAAGATGAAAAAGCATTCAAAAAGCAAAAGTTGCAACTGGAACAGAAATTATAGTGTTGATGCAGGTGCTGCTGGATGACATTTATGTTTTCCTCTATGCAGGAGGTCAGATGTAAATGTTATTTGAAGTCTATGAATTTCTGCTTTCTTAGGGGACACAGTACTACCCCCCTGTGATTAAAGATTATATTCTAATGCTACTTGGTGATACTCCTTGGTATGCTCGTAAGAATAACTAATGTCAAATTAGCTTGTTTGCCACAGTGTGAAGAGATGCATTTTTTTATGTGTGTGGAGAGAAGGACATAAATATCTAAAGAGAAACAGAAAGGCTCAGCAAACTCCTTTTGGGCTTTTGCTATAAAAGAAAATAATTTTCATTTCTTCTCTCTCCCCACCAGAAAACTCTTGGGATATTTCTCACTTTACTTCAGAGCACCCTGCTATTTAAACACATGAGATATATGAAATTAAAACTGTTTGAAAAATGCACTGAAAATGTCCAGAACATCCAGCCATGGAGGCTCAAGCTCTGTACTTGCTGATTCCTGAATCCTTCCTCTACACTGCCATCACAACAGCTAACTGATAGTACTAGTGAATGCTGTTTTATCTTTAAACTGTAAATTTTAAACATCCTTTTAGTATGAATGAGAAGTGGAATCTCACATCAATATACTAATTGTAGTTAAACATATATTCATTTTTTGCCCCTGACAATTTTACCTGTCAAGATATACTTTTTGCCATGGTACAAAGTCAAGACCTGTTACTGCCACACATGATATTGCTACTAATGTTTTTTATTTCTCTAGTAACTTTTAATGTGTGACTCTTTTTAGAGTCCTTGAGATCTTTTTTGCACAGTTTATAATGCCATTTTAGCATTGAAAAGCAAAAATATTTGTTTTCATATCTGCTTAGTCTCAGGCATGGTAATATGACTGTTGCATGTTTTGTTTCTATGCATTTTCTGCAGATTTCCTACTCTCCTATGGAACGTGATCTGTGTATATATGTGAGTTTTCAGTTCATATGATTCTATTTTTGTCTTTACTGATTTTAGTTGCCTATGCCACTTTTGTGCAATACAGATGTTGTTACTAGAAAACCTCCCTACACCTCAATAGGAGGAGATGCAACTGCTAATGCAAACTATGTGCATAGTCTGCAAACTATGAAATATCAATGCTTTCCATGAAACAGATATAGTAAAATAATCAGTGAAATTTTTTACCTCTTTGAGCTGACACTAGAGATGGATTTAGAACATAATTGTTCTTTGCTTTATTTGTAATTTTTTTCTGCTATTAAATCTTTCAGTGAGGGTGACTCCTTTTGGAAAACAGTATTCACGCAAGTTTTGCAAAATCCAGTATTTGCTGGAAGGTCCTGACTTTTGTTTGAATGCTTGCTTGCAATTTTGTTTTGCTGTTTGTGAGTGAATATTTCAGCAGTGGTTTCTGCCTACTGAAGATTACCCAGTGACTCCAGGGAAGTTACAGTCTGCATCTCCTATATTGCTAGATTCCTTGTTTTAGAAAGCACATTTGCCTTACTCAGAGTATGGTAATGTCCTACAGTGTCCTTGGTACTCATCCGGCCATTTGTTCACTAAGATTTTTTTCGTCTCCAAACCCCCATAATTTCCTGCCCTAAAATGACTGTAGAACTGCATAGATACATAATGCATCATTCTTCACTCAGAACTAGTGTAATCCCCTCTTCTTTTCTACTTCAGTTTTCTGGAGAGTAGAAGCTTGGGTGGCATTTCTGATGACATTTCTGATGACATTTCTTCAAGCAATATTGGAAAAGCAGCCCAATAGCTCATTTCAGATTTCTTCATGGATCATCACTGGCCATCACTAGCCACTGTGTTAATCTGAAAGAGAGCTCAGAGAACATAGTCTCTGTCTCATGAATCTTGCAGTCTACACCTTTTTTTAAATTCTGCCATGAAGCACCTTACCACCTTTTCCAAAATCTACAGAAAGACATCCAAGCAATGAGAGATTAAGAGAATGATGAAGGTTTAGATTGTAATTTGCCTCTGATCTAGTGCTAAACATGTCATCAAGACTCTGAAATGCGGGAGATGTCTCTGAAAATAATCTGTAACTTGTCTTACGCTGTAGTGGAGTCTTTAATTCAGAAATCACCAGTACAGTTGACAATGACTATTTGTTGGCTGTTTATCTAGACGACTAATGTAGTAAGAATGTTACTACCTAGCTATGACTTTTCAGAGGGAGACTGATGAAACAATCTTCTCTGTATTTTTATTCTTTCTATTTTTCAAATTGTCTTGTTGAAGAATGCAAATTACAGTACTACTACACAAGTCTATAGCCTAATTTGTTACTATGTTTGAAACATGTAATGCCTCAAAAACTAGCACAAAACATGTGTAAAAAGTGTTAGTAAATGACAGCTTTCTCTTTTTATTCAGTGAGTAATTTCATAACACTACTGTTAAGTTAACCCCCTCTTGTCATTCCTAATGCGAAGATACCACCACTGATTACCTGTTGTTGGCTGGATCATGTCAAAAACAAAATCTATCTCTCTGATTTGTGTTATTTTGTTCTTGCAATGTCCTCATTCCTAAATTCTCTCCTGACAGTAGAATTTCTGGAGAAAGCATATGAAGGTTCCACTTCTGATGGATATTTTGACTTTTTTTCAGAAAAGATTAGCACCAACTATTTACAATGTTTTGTAAGTCAGGTTTAGTTTAAATCCAGGAAGTTGTAAATCAACAATGCTTAGGTTTTCTAGGATCTTTATGAAAGACGACTGTATTCAGTCAATATGGAGAATGTAGTTGGGTGTTGTCTGGTAGAACAAATGGAGAAATCTATACTTTCAAAGGCTTTTCTACTCTGGGTATTTTCATTTAGGTTTTGGTACTTTTATCTTTTGCAAATTAACATTAGGGTTGATAAAATAATGCACTGCAATGGGTAGCTCCTCCTCCTTGGACTTGGCAGCTTAAGTAGAGGATAATAGGAGGAATCTCTTAGTTTGTAATACAAACTCAGCATAAACTTGGAAGTTTTTTTAGTGCATCACCCTGCCAGTAAAACATTTGGGTTTTGCCATCAACAGCCTTGTCTCAGCTAGCCTTTGTTACCTGCCATCTGTTTGGATTCAGAGACCTGGCTTGGACCCATGTTCTTTGAATATGCAAATGCTTCCTGTTTAAAAATATGTGTCTTTGCTGAACAACAGTATAGAGTATATGTGCTAGCCTTGCCATATAAAATATTGTTCAGAAATGGATAGCACATCAAAAAATTTTCTAAACATCTCTTTTTTAATCAATTATAGATTTTTAGCTAATTTCCTCTTGTCTGTATCTTCTCTGAGAAGGTACAGGCAAGGTCTATGCAGTACCAGATAAATTTCTTTTAGATTAGAACGAAATATTTTTTCAGCCTCCAGTGTTTGCTGGTACATGCAGTGCTCAGCACTGACAATGTCAGACTAGTCAATTTGATGATGATGAAGGATTAGAAGCAGTTTCTGCCGCACTAATCTGAGAAGCTCAATAAGCTTCATATTCTGTATTCTGACACTGTTGGAACTAAAATCAAAGAAAAGGGGAAAAAGTGTTCAACTTTGGTAAATGTCAGGAAAAATTGCTTAAGGTTTCTATATATCAGGTTATACCTTTACTCGGGGAGGTCTTTCAAGTTTACCATAAAGTATAATCATCAATATGTGTTTAAATCAATGAAAATGAAAGAGGTAAATATTTTAGTGGATTTTAATTTGGTATATGACTCTTTTTTCCTAGAAGTCTTTTGTTGCACTGAGGACTTTTAGCCTGATGAGTATTATACGTGAGTTCAGTATTTTCTGGAAGAGAAGTGATAGAAGCAATAAATAGAAAACTTCTAATTCTTTTATAAATAAATAAATGCTTCAAATCCATGCATGAACCCACCGTCTACTATGAATAGAGGTTGATAAAGCATTTTGTTTTTTCACTAGGAAAACTAGTAATGGATGCCTTGTTAAGGAGCAGTGACGTTTGTTTCATCCTCCAACTGTTTGAGACAGGAGGCTTATTTTTACCAAAACTGCCATAGAATATCCTTAAAGCAAGTATTGATTATTTATTGCAAAAAATCTAAATAAAAAACCAAACAAACTAAAAACATGCCTTCAGAAGTTAAAATTGTGAAGCCGAAGACATTATATAGAAGACCAAAGTATCATATAGAAGACCAAAGTAGAATGTAAAACAGTCTAACTGCAAACCCTGCTATCTTGAAAAAAGTAAAAAATATCCAATTGTATTTTCTTCTCTATTTAGAAATTATTTTGTTTTCAGTATGTTTTCAGGTGGATTCATAAGACTATGCTAGACCTAAGGACTGAAGATATGGATGTATTTAAAATAATGTATGAAAATGTATGAAAAATAATTTATTTGTTGATTAATAGCAGTAGTCCCTGTGTTTTGAATATTTCTACAAACCAGTAGGCCATTAGAAAACAAGGAACTTATTCAATGTGCTTCAGATTTTACAGAATCATTCTACTTCTTCTGTGAGAGTAAAACAGGGAATTGTAAGATGAAAATAACTACAGGGATTTGAAGTGTATTTCTCTATTTTAAATGTACCAAAGGGAAAAAAAACAACTCTGAGTATACATCAATAGATTTGTGTCTTGCTGGCAAATGCCAGTATCTTTCCATGGGGTTTGCAGTCATATTTGCCACAATAAAAGTTTGTCTCTTGGTTGTCTTGTCATAATGTTGTGTTTTGTTGTGGCAGCTCAAAAATTTTGGTTACATGCGATTAGGTCTTTGCAATTGGTCCATGGTTGTGCAAGAAGCAGAATAGTGTGTAATTTTTAGAATAATTTTTAATGTTACCCTAATTTTACTGTTTATTTATAGCCAAGCAGTACTTTGGTTATGAATAACATCCCAGGAAAAAAGCTATCAACTAGGAGAAGGGGCAGAAAAGAAGAATCTTACAAATGAAAATATTCAGAAAAGTTGTACCAATTAATCCACAAGCTTTTAAGGTGCAGAAGGTTTAAAATAAGAACTTATATAATTGATGGACTGAACATTTGCCTTCTATAAACAAAAAAAAAGGACTTGTTGAACAATTCCTGTAAAAAAGTCATAAGGAAAATACATGTATATGAGCATAAATAAATGATCCAGCTACAGCTATGTGGAGCACTTGTCATTAATAAAGAAGAGGTGCTCATGCAAGCAACCTCCTTTTTTTAAGAGATGGAGCTACAGATCACACTCAAATGCAATCTACTCTTGTTTTTTGATGTAATACTTAAATATAAATAATATTAATGTTAAATACATCTCTGCCTTGAAAAAAATACCAATGCAAGAACTCTAAATATTCAAGATGTTAAAAGATTTAATTTCCAGACTTTATTCTAAGGCATGTCTTTATTTAAAATATGATTGCTTTAAAAACTGGAAGAAAAATAAATGTCACACTCTTTATCCCTAAAATAACAATCAAATTACTTATGTTCCAATATGAGTTACACTGAGTAACAAGTATTTTATAGAAGAGAACAGCTGAATTATATGCAGAAAGAAGTATTTAATAAGGAGTAATTCTCACAGAAAAGATTTGCCATTTTTAATATAGCTAATTAAATGAGATCAATATAATACATTTTCTGTATGCACTGTAAGTAAAGAATTTGATCGCGATTTAAGCATTTGAGAATTTGGTACTTACTTTTAAATACTTGATTGAAATCCACTGATAATCAGCGGAAATCTTGCCAGAGGTTTAGGTTTGGTCAACAAACGTCAGGGTTTACTAAACCGTAAAAGAAGTGTTTCTACCCAAGGTAGAAATACCTGACACAGAATTTGAACGCTAAGCGGGAATGTAAACTCCTTTTACCACTGAGCAGGCCAGTGCATGCTGCAAGTTCTAGTGTCACCCTCAGGTATCAGAACTCTGTGCCAATGTTTTTGACTGTGTTGTCATACTGTGTGCAGGTACAAATGAAGGGTTATCATTGCCTGTCAATAAGAGGAGTTGGATTTTTATGAGCAGCTTCTTTTCTTCACGCTGTGTCACAGTGTGAAGAAAGAAAAAAACCCATGATCCCTAGAGATAAATCACAAAGAAATTCAAATCACATAGAGGGAATAACTGAAGAAACCAGAGCGCTTATAAAGTTGAAAAAAAAAAAAAAAAAGATTTACAGAGGCTATGCAATTAGGCAGAGGGTTAAGAGGATAATGAAAGAAGATTACAGAGGGTAAAAGTACACAACTTGATCAAGACTAAGAACTGAAGGAGCTCAGTACAACTTATCTTGTTTCTTTGGGACTTTCAAAGTGTGTCCATGATGGGAAAAAAAAATTACGATAAGGAAGTATTTCCATGCTTATTTCTTACACCTTCCTGATATGAACCTGCATATCTGGAAAGCACGATCTACTGCCACTATGATTCAATCCCAGTGTTGCCACCCCGCTGCTACAGATGGAGCTTTGTGGTGTATATGCTTGGTGCTAGATTGCCTTGTGAACCATATACTTAGAAATGTCAAGTTCCTCAGGAAATAATCCTTTAGTCATAAGAGCATAGGCTACATTATCTTACCTGAGTCTTCATCTTTAATTGCTAGTGTGCTGATTTTAGGTTTTGTGATTTTAGAGCTTGGAAGAGAGAAAAAAACATTGTGTTGGGAACTCAGCATGTATTTTTTATTATATTCTTACTGTCTCAGTCCTAGAAAATCATTTTGTGTGTGACAAACTGGATCCCTATGACTTTAAGTCCTGTGGCAGAAGGATGCAGTGCATCAATTCAGAGCTGTTTTTCAAGTGTCATGGAGTAGCTGGGTTTTCACTCTGTGGAACTGGAAAGTGCCAGTTTACGTCAGATTGATGAATTATGTAAAACCAGGATTCTTTATGTATTATTAATCACCAAAACAAAGGATGATGTTTTAATTAATTTGTGATGATTTTTACATCTTGCTTCCAAAGTAACTTATTCAAATTAAAACCTCCTATTTTGAAGGCACGCATCTTGTTAAAAATGTAGAGAGAGTGTTATATGTGCCCATTGAAAGAAGCAGAAATTTATACAACCACCTCTAGCATTTAAAGGAATTTAGAGTAATGCTTTTGAAACATCAGCCAGGGAACTTGTACCCACAGTTTTTTAATACAGGGGTAAGTCAGTTGCCTGAAAGACTTTATTGAATGAGTATCTGCATGCATAATCACAAGCATCAATGATCAGATCAGAAGCTTGTGTGGTTGGTTTATTAGTTTGTTTGCTTGTTTGTTTTTGAGTAATGGACAAGATAGCAAAAAACCTGTGGTTAATTTTACAGTTCTGTATGGGTACATGATAGAGGGTTTTTCAAATGGAAGCCTGACCTACCTGTGCTTTTATATTGTAAAGTTGTTTTACTTCATTTTGAATATTATATATCAGTGACTATGTAAAAGAAGTATTTCTATTGGGGTCATTCATTTTTTGTATAAACAAAACATAAATGAACTTCAGCCAAGAGATTCCTTTCTGTGAAAAAGCCTTACAGCTGATTTGATATTTCAGTGTGAGCTGCAGAAAACAACAGGCAGGCTGATATTTTTTCTCAACCAGAGGTAGTAATAAGGTACCTGAGGCTGCTTCAATGCTGAGATTAAGATCTTCCTTCCTTCCTTCCTTCCTTCCTTCCTTCCTTCCTTCCTTCCTTCCTTCCTTCCTTCCTTCCTTCCTTCCTTCCTTCCTTCCTTCCTTCCTTCCTTCCTTCCTTCCTTCCTTCCTTCCTTCCTTCCTTCCTTCCTTCCTTCCTTCCTTCCGACACTTCCGACACTTCCGACACTTCCGACACTTCCGACACTTCCGACACTTCCTTCCGACACTTCCTTCCGACACTTCCTTCCGACACTTCCTTCCGACACTTCCTTCCGACACTTCCTTCCTTCCTTCCGACACTTCCTTCCTTCCTTCCTTCCTTCCGACACTTCCTTCCTTCCTTCCGACACTTCCTTCCGACACTTCCTTCCGACACTTCCTTCCTTCCTTCCGACACTTCCTTCCGACACTTCCTTCCGACACTTCCTTCATTCCTTCCGCCACTTCCGCCACTTCCGCCACTTCCGCCACTTCCGCCACTTCCGCCACTTCCTTCCGCCACTTCCTTCCGCCACTTCCTTCCGCCACTTCCTTCCGACACTTCCTTCCGACACTTCCTTCCTTCCTTCCTTCCAACACTTCCTTCCTTCCTTCCTTCCTTCCTTCCTTCCTTCCTTCCGACACTTCCGACACTTCCGACACTTCCGACACTTCCGACACTTCCGACACTTCCGACACTTCCTTCCGACACTTCCTTCCGACACTTCCTTCCTTCCGACACTTCCTTCCTTCCTTCCTTCCTTCCTTCCTTCCTTCCTTCCTTCCTTCCTTCCTTCCTTCCTTCCTTCCTTCCTTCCTTCCTTCCGACACTTCCGACACTTCCGACACTTCCGACACTTCCGACACTTCCTTCCGACACTTCCTTCCGACACTTCCTTCCGACCCTTCCTTCCTTCCTTCCGACACTTCCTTCCTTCCGACACTTCCTTCCTTCCTTCCGACACTTCCTTCCGCCACTTCCTTCCGACACTTCCTTCCGACACTTCCTTCCTTCCTTCCTTCCTTCCGACACTTCCTTCCTTCCGCCACTTCCTTCCTTCCTTCCGACACTTCCTTCCGACACTTCCTTCCGACACTTCCTTCCGCCACTTCCTTCCTTCCGCCACTTCCTTCCTTCCTTCTGCCACTTCCTTCCGCCACTTCCTTCCGCCACTTCCGCCACTTCCGCCACTTCCTTCCGCCACTTCCTTCCGCCACTTCCTTCCTTCTGCCACTTCCTTCCTTCTGCCACTTCCTTCCTTCCGCCACTTCCTTCCGCCACTTCCTTCCTTCCTTCCGCCACTTCCTTCCGCCACTTCCTTCCGCCACTTCCTTCCGCCACTTCCTTCCGCCACTTCCTTCCGCCACTTCCTTCCGCCACTTCCTTCCTTCCTTCCTTCCTTCCTTCCTTCCTTCCTTCCTTCCTTCCTTCCTTCCTTCCTTCCTTCCTTCCTTCCGCCACTTCCGCCACTTCCGCCACTTCCTTCCGCCACTTCCTTCCGCCACTTCCTTCCTCCCGCCACTTCCTTCCGCCACTTCCTTCCGACACTTCCTTCCTTCCGCCACTTCCTTCCGCCACTTCCTTCCTTCCTTCCTTCCTTCCTTCCTTCCTTCCTTCCTTCCTTCCTTCCTTCCTTCCTTCCTTCCTTCCGCCACTTCCGCCACTTCCGCCACTTCCGCCACTTCCGCCACTTCCGCCACTTCCTTCCTTCCGCCACTTCCTTCCTTCCTTCTGCCACTTCCTTCCTTCCTTCCTTCCTTCTGCCACTTCCTTCCTTCCTTCTGCCACTTCCTTTCTTCCGCAACTTCCTTCCTTCCTTCCGCCACTTCCTTCCTGCCTTCCTTCGTTCCTTCCGCCACTTCCTCCCTCCCTCCCTCCCTCCCTCCCTCCCTCCCTCCCTCACTCACTCACTCACTGAATGCATGACCTGTTATAGAGGGCGATGAGGTCATTGTCTCCTTTTCTGTCAATAAAACACCAAAAAAGCCTCGCACTTTTTGAAAAATCAATATATAAACATTGTCCTCAAATTTACAAGGTTGCTCTGTGCAGATAAGATTACCTATTCTGTTCTGTACAAATAACTAATAAAAAATTTCCGTAAATTAGAGTCACGTATTTACTTCATATCATGGAATTAGGAACTGAACTTGATGCTGAAGTTTCTAAATCAAAAATTTTTTTAAAAGTGATTTAGTGTTGGAAATAAAAGGGCACACCTTTTCTTTCTATTCACTGGGAACACTCAGGATTATTGCCACTAGTGTTATACTGTCACAAAATCTGTGCAAGTTAGAGATAAAATCAAGTTGATTGAGTTCAGCAGGAAATATGTGTTTTCTCTGAAAGTTAGTTTCCTGTGTTTAGGAATCTACATTTAAACTGTCTAAGATTTAATCCTCAGTATTTGAATTTGTATTTGAAAATGAAATATAAAGCTGAAAGGCTAAATTTATCTCTGGAGCACACCAGTATAAATGAAAGCTCTTTGAAGGCAGTGATGTTGGTAGCAGAGGAGATGATGGGATTCAGCCAAAGGTGTTTTTCTCCTTCAGGAGTTTGCTTCCTTTTGATAATATGGAGGGTGCAGGCTTGATTAACGTTATTCCTCTGGTAATAACTGAGATAAATTCTAATGAATGGAAACATAACAAATAAAAAAATGAGGATGAACAAAGTGGTATTTGTTTCCGCATGTTTTGTGTGGATCCCTGCTATATCTTATGTGCATCTTTTAAAAAAATTTCAGGGAAAACACTTTTCTGAATTTACAATAAAATGTGAATCAGTAACAGTTCTTTGGGTACACTAACAGGTAATTTTGATTTATTAGTACCATGAAGATTATGGGCTTGGAGTCAATGTTCACTTGAAGAGTTTCCAAATTTGTAATACCCTTTCCTGAACTCATGAACATTAAATAAATTGGAATTGAGAGGTCTGAAGAAGCCATGGCACTAGAGAGATTCTCCATACGATCTACTAACTGTATTTTGCGAAGCTATGCTTTCTTAAACAAACATATGGCGTACTGTTCATATCAAACACACCATCTCTACCTTTCTTTCCCCAAATGCATGCTGCCTCTTCGTAGTATGGTTGCCTTAGGTTATTGCAGACTATTCAAATGATGCACGATAAGACATGATCATCTGTGATGAGGTTTGACACAATGGGATTGTGCTGGTTTTGGCTAGCATAGGTTGTGGGTTGTGGGGTTATTTTCATAGGAGTAGTAAGTGCCTATGTTTTGGATTTATGATGAAAATAATGTTGATAGTCCAGGGATGATCTAGTTAATACTGAGCAGTGTTTGCGCAGAGTGAAGAGCTTTTCTGCTCCTCGCACCATCCCATCTGTGAGGAAGCTAGGGGTATACAAGAAGTTAGGAGGGACACAGCTGACCCCAGCTGACCAAAGACATATTGTATGGGATAAGGCATCATGAAAATGGGAGAAAGAAGAAGGAAAGAAGGACATTCAGCCAAATTTTGTTTGCCTTTTCAAGTGTCTTGTTTTAACCCCAGCCATCAAATGAATCCCTTGGAGCCACTTGCTCACGCCCCAACAATTTGGAGAGTGAGAGAGCCAGAAGGATAAAAGGTGGAAAACTCACAGGTTGAGATAAAGACAGTTAATAGGGAAAGCAAATGCCACAAACACAAACAGAATAGAACAAGGAATTAATTCACTACTTGCCATGGCAGCCACTTCCATCAACCCACAAGTTTTCTCACTTTTATCCTTTTGAATCCTCTGTGATACCATGTCAAGTAGAGGGATGTCTGTGTAGGCTCTGATTGCTGGCTGGGGTTAGGCTGTCTACAGGACCTGTCTACAAATTCAAACAAATTACCTATGTTAAAACAAGCAGATATAATTTTCTAATCGGTCTGCAGAAAAAGTGTTACCTTGAATGTTAAAATGATTTTCATAATGGTGCACACTGGTATTCCTAGCTGTGTTTTTTTGGGGAAAAAAGGCTACAGCTTCTAGCCAAACTTTAAAACTGACATAATGAATATAAAATTCTATGTTAGTTACTCCCTTAGGTATATTGGGAACAGAATTAGTAAACTTTTTTTTTTAATAAACCATGAAGGAATCTCATACTTCCATCAAAGGCTTCTCTCTAAGATTTCCTCCCATCAAAGGCTTCTCTCTAAGATTTTACATCAGCATTCTCCATGCCTCAGTGGATATGTCATGGATGTATCATTATGGAATTGTAGAATAATACCTATCCACCTTCTTTGCATGAAAAATGCTGGTCATGTGTTTGAAGATGCACAGATCCCCTGGCACCTGATAAAGTACTCTAGGGTATAAAGCATACCATATTCTTCCTCTGTTGTCCTAGTCTTTCTCAAAGTATTTCCTAACAACTTTGGTCAGAGATGTGATTCCAAACTAGAAGGAACTTTGATCTGGTTTGGACTAACTCATTCTGATTATACTCAGTCTCACTGTTAAGAGAGACTAGTTTTGTACCCTTTCATGCTTGACTGTCATGTTTTCATGACATTACAGTTATATACCCATTTACTCCTTTCCTGTTAATGCTTGGTAATAAAATGACAGCTTACAGCACAAAGAACAAGTTTCCTCCCAATGCTTATTTGTGGTTATTCAGATTATCTTACAGTTCTCTTCAAGGGTTTTCACATTGTTCTTGCAGTTGAGAACTGGGCTTAAAAAGGTATTGTTGAAACAGCAGTCTCACTGATGCTCTGTGCAGAGGCAAACAAGCAGTCATGTCTCAGCCTGTTGCTGCCTGCTGCTTCTCCTAAACAGGAGCAATTTTAACCTACTTTGTATAGAGTTACAGAATTTTTAATGATGAAGTGTTTCTCCATGAAGACACAAAGTTACTCTCAAACTTACATCTCCTGGATGATTCTCACAGTCTGTCCTCACTCTGTTCTTATGCTGTTGTTCCAGAGACAGTCATCCTCCAGATATGAGTTTGACACATGCTTTAAAGATCATGTGGATTGCTACATGCTGATGTCATACTGTGCCCCCAGAAACAAATATAAGAGTAAGCTATGCCAGCTGGGAACCTTGGATGTATTTGGTCTCTTTATTTCCTACCATTACAGCCACTTCAGTTGTAAGTGGCATGTTGACTTCTAACCTGTCCTGAGCCACATAGCTAAACCTGAAGCAGCCTTAGATGTCTTGATACAAAGCTGTTTAAGCTGTTTACCTTAGTGCAATGAAACTCAACTTCACTGCCCTTGTACTACCTGTAATTAAACTATTTCAGATTATGTGTTCTGAGTTCTTTTTTGGTATGAAATTTCATTTTACTTTTATTTTTTTAACTTTAATATAATGAAGCTATATTTTGAAATTAATTTATTTTCTTTAAATGGAAAATTAAAACAAAATAAAAAGGAAATTATCTTGAAGACATTTTGAAACACAGACACTCATTTCTTTGCAGGCTCCACATTCTTTGAAGACTGATTTCATATTTACTTCTTAACTGAACGTGCTTGAACTATTTTCCCCAAACTTTGTATCCAAAATCTGTGTCTCATCTGGTCTTTATCTCACAGCTGTGATAAAGCAAAAGAGACGATGTTAATGATTTTAATTGAGGTTGATACTTTCTCTCTGAATCATTTAGAGATAAAGATTGCATAGCATATGCTCTTTTGATCTATTCAGAGAAACGGCGAGCTCTGTAGTTTGATGTCAAGATAATTAAAATAAGTGCCAGCAAAGCTTTGAGAGCTATTAGAAACCTAAAGATTGAAAAAATGGGTAGGAGGAGGGTCCAAAGTGGAGCACACATGGCTGAAGTATTCAGAAAAATCTGTTTCTGAATAATTCTGATTACTCCAGACCTCACCTGGAGTGCGGTGTACAGTTCTGTGCTCACCAGAAGAGACACAAGAGACACATGGACATACTGGAGGGAGAGCAGCAAGGGGCCACAGAGAATATTAAGGGGTTTCAGAATTGCTAAAGTGATGAAAAGCTGAGAGACTTGGGATTGTCAAGCCTGGAGAAGAAAAAGCTCTGGGGAGACCTTATCAATGTCTTTAAATACTCAAAGCGGGGATGCAAAGAAGGCAGTGTCAGGTTCCTTTCAGTGATGCCCAGTGGCAGGACAACAGGTACGGGGCACAAACTGAAAAAGACATGTTTCTTTGAGAACATTAAAAGACCTTTTTCCACTGTAAGGCTGTTTCAACCCTGGCTTAGGCTGCTCAGAAACACTGCAGTCTCCCTGCCTGGAAATATTCAAAACACCTCTGCACAAAGGGCTGGGCAAGCTTTACTAGGTAGCTCTGTTTGAATCAGATGATATCCAGAAGTCCACTTTGAGCTTCACCTTTGTCTGACTTAATTTCATCCCTTTTGAAGACAATTCACCATTTCTAAGACCAACAGATACAAGAGTTTCACATTTTTTTAAAAATAGTATTTTAAAACTGTTTTTAATTTAAACTTCTAATTTACCATATGGTAGAAGATGCATCAAGGTGGATATTCTGTTGCTTCAGTTCATGAGCTTGCTGAAACCACACATCCTTCTTCCTTGCTTGCTTTGGGAGTTTTTTGGAATGATTATTCTTAAACTTAGCTGCAATTTATGTGCTTTCAATTTAAAAAAAATCTCATAGCTTTTGAATATAAATTTTTACACAATGTTTTGTCACTGATCCCTTGCCAGCCAAGTGTCAGTGTCACCTTGTGTAAACACTTTATTCCTTTAGAGCAAGTGAACATCAGATTTATTCCATATTCACCAAACTTTTTGCTAGTTCTGCAGAGTGAATCTGACTGATGTACACATAAGCAACATGTATAGCATGGTAATTAGTCTTATAGCTAATGAAGAAGGAAAATGTACTTTCTACTAATCAGAAAGTCAGATTTGTTGCAAAAGATAAGGAAAACAGCAGAAAGATAGATCTGAAGTGATCTAGGTCATCCACTTGACTGAAGATAGAAAGTTATACTAGTAGGCTTAGAAGGGACACTGACAAATGCATGAATTTTAGGAAGAAAAAAAAATCACCTTGGGAAGCAGGGTCAACCGTAAATAATACACCAAAGCTATTTGAACAATCTTTGGCAGTAGTAAAAAGAGACTCAAAGGAGCTGGAATTATAAATTAGTTAATGTTGAGCATTAGGGGGAGCATAGCTGGAACCTACATGTTCAATTCTAGGACCCATATTTTAGGAAAGAAATTATGAAGCATGAAAGGTCTGAGGCTGAAAGATCAACATGAATCAGAGTTTCAGAGATCTTAATTATAAAAATCACTCAGGTGTGGCCTTTGATATACAGACTCAAATAAAAAGAAATTGGAAACCATCTTCTAGACATATTTTATGGAGGATCTCGAAGATAACAACTGCTGCCAGGCAGAGGTTTAAGCTAGTTAGTTACTGCTGAGGGCAAGCTATACACTGAAAAGCAGTTGCTTCCTCACCATTTTCTATTTTCTGTTACCTTGGGAGGGGTTAAAATATTTTTAGGATCAAGAAATTGATTACTTAGTGAAAACAGTGTTTATTTAAAGAATGAAATTGAATATTTTATCTAACAAGCTAAGTTGACAAATTCTGTTGTCTTTCAAATGAATCAATAAACTTGAATAAATGTTGAATGGAAAAGAAAAAATAGTGTCAGAGCAGATTATTTTCTTGGAGTATTATCTTCATTCATCAGTAAGCTTGTTCACAAATAGTAGTGTCTGAAACTAGTAAGCAGGCATTATGCCCTTTGCTAGATGATAATAATCTCAGCATTTGTGTCTGCCTTCAAGAATTTTTGCTGTGCTCAAAATGACTGGACAAACAAAAGAAGACAGTATATGGGCTGTCCTAGTGCAAAAGTTCTCTGAAAAGAATTTGCAACACAGCAAAGCATCATGAACAGAAGCATGAAATACTATTTTTCCCTCATGAAATAAAGTAAAAGATTTACCCTTATAGGTACAATATAATGGTAGTGCCATATACCTACTACTGTAGCAATATTAACGTGGGCAAAGCGCATGACAAAATTCCCTTTGCTGCTTCACAAAAATTTAACAGTCTGGCTAAATGAAGTAAGTGAGTTTACTTGTGTGAACTGCTGCCTAATTAAAAAAGATTTGCAAATACTGTTTTCATCCTAAGCTAATATGAATTTCTGTATTCCTTGTGAATTTTGTAATAATAATAATAATAATAATAATAATAATAATAATAATAATAATAATAATAATAATAATAATAATAATAAACAACTAAGGAAAAGGGAAATGCAAAAGAGGCTTTCTCTGCTCTTCCCCAAATACTGTTTTTCTTCCTAATGTGAATCACCTTGGGAGTCAAAACTGAATTTTCATATGTCACCAGAAAACATATGGCAAGCTTTCCTTTCAGGATCCTGAAGCCAGAGACTTTCTTTAACATATTTATGCCATCTGATTCTATGACAGTGTATTCTCAAAAAGTAAATGGTTCACTCAGGTCAAAAGTTCATCTTCTCACTCAGAAAAGGGGTGTCCTTCAGGTGAAGCAAAGGGAGATGATGAAGTTTTACTGTTGCTTTTTTTTTCTTAGTTGATTTCCCTAAAATTATTTTGATTGTTGATTATGGTGTAGATGAGTGAAGACAAACTTTCCATATGTATCTATATTGAACTGGAATATAAAAGAATAGGTGAGTGTAGTTTATTTTTTTCATTGATAAATGTGTAAATGTGGAGAAAAAATATCCTGCTAGTGCAATGGTCTCCTGTAGGGAGAAGACAATTATTTAAGAGTGTCATATCTGAGGATGAAGGATGCAGTTTGCATCATGGCTCCTCAAAATAATTGAGCATAAAATGAAGAAATATTTTTTGTGTGATTATTTCTTCTAACCATCCTGCTTAGTTCTGTTAAGACCTACCTCATCTACCTGAAAGTTAAGACATCTACCAAGATAACCTAATTCTACCCTCTTGCCCTCTTCTGATGAACATTTCTTGGGAAGGGTTTGGTCATGATTTGTCAAGGAAATAACCAAGAAAAGGGCTTTTTTTTTGGGCTCATCTGCTTAAAATCTGACACAGAGAAAATTCTGGAAATTGTATGAATGACCAAAACAAATCCAAAACACAAATACTGGTAATATTGATTGACCTTGTTCATATTGAAAGGCTTTTTAAAGGTGTTTATTGATTCCAGTCCCAAACATCGTAACTTATAAACAGAGAAAGTGAAGGAAAATTCAAGTATTGCTGAATCTCAAAGAAATTCTTTAAATACCTCTTATAGAGGGGTTGATAGCTGACATTTTCAGCAACGACCTGATCCAATAGGCATATGCAAGACCACAGACTGAGGAGGGAGACAAAATCTAGTCCATGCAGCAGAGGCCTTTCCAGCTGATTACCAGGCTTGTTACTTATAGCAGAAGCATCATTGTAGAGGGGGACAATAACACGATGGGACAGAAGAAGGAAGAGTCTTTGGGTTTAGTTCTTGGTTCTACCACACACTTTGGGTGTGGCTTTGAACCAATGAATGTCTCTCCTTCAGCTTCCCATCTGTGAAATGCAACCATAAAGGAAAAAATGAACAATTAATCCACTTCCATGAACTGTAGAATTTTGGCAAGTCCCTTATATCCTGAATTAGTGTTTCCCATCATGACTCTATTTATTACTATGCTAAGATAGTCTATTAAACATAGAAATAAAACATATGTAATAAAGAAAAACATAAAAGCCTCTTCTTTAGGTATCTTGGTAATGTTTTAAAATGCTACCATTTTGAGGTAGTTTGAAAATGTTCATGTTTAAGAGTGCTCTAAGTGGCTGAGCCTGTTTCCATGCATAAATAATAATTTCTGCAAGAAACTGAATAGCAGAGTGTTGAAAAATAGGCAAGAAAGGCTTTATAGAAAGCTGTATGTGGGCAGCATCAATTATAAGCTGAATTTATGTGAGTAGCACTATCCATTTTAAACACAGAGATATGCCATTAACTAGTTATTGATTATGACCCATAATTTCCATGCCTAAATTCCAATAATATATTAAAAATAAATAAATAAATACAAGTTGGGGAAGATGAACTATTCTCCACTCTCCACTTCTTTTTTCTTTTTTTTTTTTTTTTTTGAAAAGCAATTTAAGTGTTTTTGAGTATGCAATTAATATTTTCATTACTCCATGTTGGAAAAAAATTAATACAATAAAGTAATGTGTTGGGGTTTTTCCTGCAATACAGCAAGAATTAATGAATTGAATGAACTTATATTTGAGCCAATATGGGTGTATCTGAGGAAAGTAGGTTTTCTTCTTCCATAGTAAACTACAAAGGAAAATTCCACAAGCTTTATTTACTGAGGCCAGCATCCACATCTCCTCTCTCTGACCCTAGTGCATTCATGCTTTTTTTCCTTGTAAAAGGGGGCCCTTACAGTTGAACGAAAGAGTGTTCTGAGTGTTTAACTGTGTCTTCACAGTTGGGATGATAGCACTTGTGCATTACAGGAGAAATAGACTTCTGCAGTTTTCTGCCTCTGAAGTGTAAGGGCTCCAAACAATGCTCACTTCCTTTCTCTCACCATAGAAAAGTAGAGTCTTTCGTCTGTTACTTACCCTCCATCCATCTCCACAACTGGAGAATAGTTTTGACTTTGAACACAGTGATATCCATTCATTCCAAATCAGGAACCTAGTATCTCTAATTTATTTTTAGGCTCTTTACAATAAAAACCTCCCCCTGCTCCCATCAACAACAACTTGACGACACATTTATTTTGATTTTTGATTTATATTGTTGTAAAAGTTCTCAGGTTCTCAACATAGGCACAGATGGTACATAGAGATGGTCAGGTTCATCAGGGAAATTTTTGTATTTTTTAAAATATGGGGACTAAGCTTGGTGTGAAATCTTTCTTATTTACTATGAATGGCTGACATTACATTACCCTGGTCAGTCAAACTTGTTCCCTATTAGCAGGAAAAACCTTTCCTTATTTCTTGGAATTGCAGAATCCACTTTATCTCATTCCCTTGTTACTTTGAAGCCTTGAAAAAAAAGATTTCCTTTGTGTTACCCCTGAATAATTGTTACATTATTCAGGTTTTAGAGAACATACTTTGGAGAAAACAGTGCACAATTCATTCTTCTTCCACAGCAACTTTAGATTTGTAGCAAATGAACAATTTATGGTACCATTTCATACTTAATTTTTCCCCTTATGATATTACCCCATATTATGTACAAACGCTTGTACAAGTAATTCCTTTTATGTTGAAAACCCATGTAATTTGCTTCAGATTGCTTTTCCATCTCTGTGTGTCTTTTAGTGTCAATGTTCTCTGAGGTGAAATGAAATGGCTGTCACTTGACATTGTTTCCTGGTGTTGGGAAGAATCCTAAATTATCTATTCCTATATCCTGTGTCATAAAAAAAGTTGTAGGATTTACCAGCTTAGCATTCTTTACATTATAGCTCTTCCCCTTATTTTGTCCTCCTCCATGTACAGTATTATAACTCTTCCTCTTGAGCGTATCAGTATTTTTTCAGATCCTTTTTGTCCCTCTTTTTTGCTTCAAGCATTAATTTTCATGGTTGTGCCATGCTAAATTTTCTGCTTGTTTTATTTATTTACCTCCACTCCTCCTCCTTTCTCTCTTCAGCAGAAAGACATGGCCACTTTTTCTCTGCTCAGAAATTCACATTTCTTGTTGACAGACTTGTTACTGGTTAAATGTGAACATGTCTTTTCTTTTTGTTTCTATTTGATACTGTCATGGTAACTTTTTACCTCACTTGTGCATATGGGCTGTAATACCAAATGTGATATTTTTATTTAAGCCACATACTTTCAGTTCTTCAGTACAAGTGGCAACATTTTTTCTCAAGTATTTCTGTCGTCTGTCCGTTTCAGTTTGGATTTTATGAACTTTGTTTCATTTGTCAGCATGTGGGTGTGGGAACTCAAATCTCATTGGACCAATGCTTGTTTAACAAATGTGCTGATTTTGGCTGAGACAAGAGTTAATTTTCTTCGCAGTGGCTGGTATGGGGCTGTGTTTTGGATTTGTGCTGAACACAGGGTTGATAACAGAGAAATGTTTTTGTTATTGCTGAGCAGGGCTTGCACAGAGCCAAAGCCTTTTCTGTTTTTGGCACTGCCACACTGGGGAGGAGACTGGAGGTGCTCAGGAGGTCAGGAGGAGATGCAGCCAGGACAGGTGACCCAAACTGACCAAAGGGATATTCCAGACTCCGTGCCATCATGTCAGTATACAGAATGGGGGGAAGAAGGAGGAAGGATGACAAGTTTGGAATGATGCCATTTGTCTTCCCGAGTCATCATTGTGCGTAATAAGGGTCTGCTTTCTTGGAGATGGGAGAACACCTGCCTGCCCTTGGGAAGCAGTGAATGAATTCCTCATTTTACTTTGCTTGTGTGGTTTTTGCTTTCCCTATTAAACTATCTTTATCTCAGCTGATAATTTTTTTTCCTTTTACTTCTCCAGTTCTCTCACTGTTCTCTCTGGTGGGGGAATGAGCAAGAGGCTGCATGGGGCATGGCTGCTGACTGGAGTTAAATTGTGACAAAGTATTATAGGTCTGGAAGGGGCAGCTAGAGGTTTCATGTAGTAAGGAGGAGTGCTGTGCTTCCTGCTGTTTGGCATAAATAAGGTTTGATTGTAAAACCTAATCCTAAAACCAAAACTGTGGTGTAACACTTGTTGGGTGCACAAGTATGGCATCAATAGTTAGCCAGGTCTTAAGCTAAGGGTCATGAGCAGTGCTAAGGTTAAATTAGTGTAGCTAGAATTGACTTGAAAATATAGTCCCATGTATTTGCCTCAACAAATAAGATTTGTACTGTGAACACCTGGAAAACTGCACAAGTTGTGAAAGAAGCATATGGAAATCTTTGATTCTTTCTTTGCATTGAGTACTTGTCCTTGTTTATTTTAAAGGACCCACATTTTCATTCTACTCAAATACAGAAAGAAGGAGGACAAAAGGGAACTGATAACTGCATTGATAGTTTCCACTGGGATAGGCCTATCTATAGGTTGTAGGACCAGATATTTCTGGAGGAAAGGTATGATTCTATGAGTCACTTCTGCCTTAGATGCTCAAAACTGGAAAATTATATCAAAGTTCTGAAAGGCAGAAATTGGCTCACTTATTGACAAAGCACTTCAGAGACTGATTTGGGAATTGGTTTTTTTTGGTTTTTTTTTTTTTTTTTTTTTTTTCCCCTTCTTTCAGCACTGAACTCAAACCTTGGCACAGATTGTGGAATGGAGGAGTGTTCTACTGTGGCACACTGGCACAAAAAACTCATTCTTTCCTACCATAAATCATTAAAGATCCCTTTGGAGTATTCAATGTAGGGAGGGCAAAGTCAGTCTTGGACACATGCCAGTTTGAATTACACTGTTCCACTTGTAAGTTATCTCTTTAGTTTTATGTGAATATGGGATTACACTGTGCTGTTAAACACTTGTCAAGATCCAGCGAATAGCTGACAGCAAAGCAACCATTTAAAGTCGATCCATTGTCAAATATCCAGGTTTTCAGAGTAACTGTCCTGCTGCAGGTTTTGAATCTTTCAGTAAAGATAAGATTTTCCAAGCAATGCTGTTTTCTGTTAGTAGTTAGCATACAGGGTGAGCTCTGTAAAAGAAGCTGTTCTAAACAAACAAAAAAGAGACGGTGTCAGTGCCAAGGACTACACAATTTCAGGTGTTCTTAGGGCTTTCTGAAACACTGGCCATTTGACAGGATTTCTCACAGGATAGTGTCAGTTCTCATAAAAATAGAAGTCGCTATGGTACTGAAGCAGATTCTTGATAGGTCTTTCTTATGCTTTGCAAAACGTGTGTGGTTCTGACTGCAGCAGCGTATAGAAAGCTCTGCTTGTGTCGGAGGGTGCAGGCATTATACTTTTCCTTGCGCTAGTTGCACCTCAGATACCTCTGATGAAGAAGTGGTGTAATTATATTAGAGAAGTTACTTGCTTGGAAGCTAACAATACCTGCTCAGAGCAGGATCAATTGGGCCAATTACAGTAGAAAGCTAATGCTTTCTACTAAATGTGTCTTGTGAACTCAGAAATATATCTTGTGAACTCAGCCTGCCTTGTACTTGATCATCTCCGACAGGGCGGGCAGAGGGTCGCCGAGTCACCTTTGTTTCCTCATGTACTCGTAAATATGTACCTTAACTGTATAGACAGTGACATCAAAGTAGTCAGTGACATCCAAGGCAGTGAGTGTCATTAATTTCTGAATGACGGAAAATCTGTCTCAGAGCCTTACGTATCTGTTTGTCTTATGCTTAGTACTCAGGAAGGCAACTTGTTTGACTAGTCAGAAATACACAAATTGTTTGGTTTTTTATATATTAACACACATTTCAATTTACACAAATTTATGTGCAAATTACCAAAATTCTCTTTGGTCGTTAGGTCATTTAATGTCAAAACCAGCAACTTAGGACACACTTTCTAGCATAAAAGATCTTACAAGAGCACTTTCTGTTATGGCATGACATTTAATTGCTTCACATTCATTTTTATATTGTTTATGCCAGTACATGTGCTAGTTGCCATATTGAACTCTAGGAACTTGATCTAAACTTAGTGCACAGAATTTCATGGTAAGCACTTTGAAAATATGTCTCTCTCTGTAGTTACCAATCTGAAAACATACAAAATACCCCTCTCAAACTCATCCAAAGCATTTCAAAGATACCTAGTTTTTCACAAACAGCAGGTTGTATACACCCAAGACAAGCAACAAGACACAGTGACTACTAAACACATGAATCCATAAATCACAATTACTTCTGTAGCTTGTATAGCTCTGTCCAAACACCAGAAATGATTTTCACAAGAAAAAGTCAATTTAGGAATCTAATGTGATAGTTTATGTTCCTATCTGCTGTGGTCAAAGTCAGAAAATTTGGTCCTTTGTTTCAGAGAGCTGCTAGTGAGTGACACCTGAAGTACCTGAGCCTTCTCCTCTTCCCCTGTGTGACCTGTTTTCTTCTTGAAACAGGAGTCTGGACTAGAGGATGTCTAGCCTAAGGCTCTAAGTTCCATGTAATCTTTTCTCTTGGAAAAGAGAAATCAACTGTTTACAGTTCTACTCTTGAGTACCTTTGTCACACTGTTATGTGTTGGAATCTTTTATACAGGTGACTTACATAAGGATTTTAGTGAGAAGATATTGCAATGCATTTAGTCTTTGTCATGAGTAAACAAGCAACTGAAAAGAATATTCTTTTTAAAAACAGTGTAAATCTGGTTTAGATGTGCTTTCTATATGCCAAAACAATGTCAATACAGAAATTTTGTGATTAATAAGAGCAATTTATAATGTTATGGTATAATAAAATACACAATAGGGCCTGGGGCTCGGAGATATCACTTTGGGCTAAATATTGCTGCAGACACAAATATGCACAAGTAATGATGCTGGTTTTAGAGAGGATGTAATTCAGTCAAAAAGGCTAAAAGGGATTACCAGATAGGATGTATTGACAGAAGAGTTAACAGGGAAATGTGGAAGAAAACTGCTTCAGCAAAAGGGCATTAGATGTTGGGAGGTGAGGTGGAAAGCTTTCTAATCAGCTTTTACAGGACATGTCTGTATAGGGATCATCTACTCCCACTGAGTCATTGCAGACAATATTTTCTTTAAGATTTTTATTTTTAGAATTTTGAAACACCATCCTATTCTGTCTGAATCTTTACAATAGAAGCTGAAATTACTGTGAGGAACTGTGACCTATCACAGATCTCAGATTGGATACGGTTGACTGAAATATTTTCATAAACTTGGAAAAGTGAAAAACATCTTGTCTGTCTAAGTCTTTTCTGTTTGAAGAAGCCACATATTTTAGGACTCAAGGACATATTTCAGACAATGTGATAAGGTCTTCCAAAACTGACCAATGCACTTCACGCAAATATGTGTTCTCCTGTGATGCAATCCTAGGAGATCCTTAAAAAAAAAAAAAAGGAGTTCAAGGTAACAGCCTGACTGTCAGGAATACTGTTTGGTACAGGTGTATACCTCATCAGCTGAGCTGACAATGCCAGTAGCTTTCATGGCAGGAAAGGGAACCAAGGGGTCATCAGTGTGGGCTTATTTTGTCTTTCAGGTCTTTGAGTTCATTTTAGCTTATGTACCTGAAATAAACCAAAATATTTAATTGTTTCCCCCTATATAGTGCTGAAGACTTTGTCTCTTGATTGCAAATCTTGTGAGCTTTTGTTGGTCTTTTTCTTTACCTGAGAACTGCTATATTGAAATCATTATGTCTCTGTAAAATGTTCCAGCTTCTGTGAAACACTTATTTAATGAAAATATATTTACTTGTAAATCTTCCCATGAGTTCTAATGAGAACCACATAAAACATTTCTGAACCACTAATACCACTAAGTTTCTCTGAGCTAGATGACCTTCCCCCCCTTTTTTTTTACATTCATGTTTATAAGATTTGACATTAACCGTGTTTTCTGTCCCAGTGAGACTTTAAATGACACATTTTAGACTCGCTTTTGCTCCTTAAATTCATACTTCTTATTTTCACTCTATTGGTATGTAGAAGCTCTGTTTGCCTGGAGCTTTTCTTTTCAGTGTTGTGTCCTGATTTTTCTTTCTTTTTTTCCTTCATAACTTTGACATCCTGGCTGCTGAATTTGCCTTGCTTCTTGTAGTAATACAGAAATTAATTAATCTAATTTTCTAATTGCACAATCAAAATAAATTATGTCGACAAATTAGAAGACATAGAAATGACATGTACATTTTGGATGCCTAGATAATATCCTACAATAATTTTTTCATATAAATTGCATGCTTAATTAATTGCTTTAAAATGTCCACATATTTTTGTGCAAATACATCTTTGCTTGTGAGTCATGAAAAGGGAAGACAAATTAAATTGCCCTTCCACATATGAAAATGTTGCCCTTAGTGTAGCCTAACTGTGCTTGGTCATCCGCTTTTTTCCCAGTCATGGTGATAAATTTGGATGGGATCCTTACACTCTGAATTGCCACTGGGAATCCAGCAGATTTAATTTTCTCCTGAGTTAGTGGCATGTGAGGTTTTGTTGTTCGATTAACTTGAACACATATGACTGATAAATAAATATCTTTTTGCTTTGAATAAAATTTTTCTCAACAAGAAGGAAAGAATTAAAAAAATGGCTAAACCAAGGAAATGAGGGAATTTTTTTGCACTTCTATTTGCATCTTTGAGTAACTCAGTGGTTTGAATTATTCATTTGTAGCTAAATGTACAACTGTATCATATACAAATATCCCTAAAACAAGAGTAGACATCAATCTGTTCCAATGAACAAAAATTAATTTATAAAGATGACTATGAAGGGAATGGTCTTCCTTTTTAGTTAAAAAAAAAAAATCAAAATCTGCAGGTCAACTAGTCATAGCTGTTTGCTTTTATTTCCTAAAGGAGAGGACTGAAGCTGGAAACAAAGCTAGCATATATTTTGGAATGATGAATTTTCTGGTAATACAAACCTGTCTTTTTTTTCCTCTTGGTTGTGTGTGGAGGTTCCGTGTGTTTTGTTTTTCCTTTGGTTTGACTTTGTTTGATAAATTTATGCAACCTTCAGGAACAGAAGGCTAGCAGTGCTCCAGTTGTTATACAAAGATAATCTATAAACCTTCCATTCCTGGATTTACTGTGAGGTGTGGGTGTGAAAGCTCAGTGTCTTGGGTTTGGGAAGAAGAAGAATATATGTAAAGATGCCGTGCTTAAAATTGCCTTGTCTTTCTCAATAATGTGTGGAACTCCCACTGTAGAGCATTGTGTTTACTCAGCTCAGAACAGGAAACACAGAGTCTGTACTCTTCATTTAGAAGTAAATTTTAAAAAGATCATGGTTTTTTTTTTAGAATAAATTGACATGGAAAACATAGAAAACATCTTGAGATTTTAAAGTGATTTCTTTCCCATGCCCTTGATATTCTTTTTCCATACCACTACTCATGTATCACTACACAGGAAAAGATCAGCTTGCAGATTTCTGCTAAAACAACAGAAGCTTCTTTTGCAGCTTGACTGGCTCCTTCCGTATCTATTGCTTCTGCAGCTGCTCCTGAAAAAGCAGCTGCTCCCTTCACATGCTCTGATGCTGAAGCTGCACCTTGAGCCTTGCTGGCGGCTCAGGTGGTCGCACAGCTCCTTGGCACGTCAGAAGTGAGCTTATGGCTGTGGCCCCTTCTGAAATGGTTGCACGCAAGGTCGCCAGAGACCTGTGTGGAGCGGGCTTCTGAGGACAGTGGACTGGTAGGTTTCAAGCCCAGAAGTGTGTTCTGCAGCCTGCAGTCCTTTACCTATGAAGTCCTGTAGTCCCAAAAACCAAAGCCCAGTTTAACTATTTAAGGAAAAGATGATTTCGGCTCATGTTTGAGCCAATTGACATCAACCATTCCATGCAGAAGAATGAATCAAGGGTAGAGGAAGCAGCTGCCAAGAAACCTCAGCCTCACAACAGCAGGCCAAGAGTGTGAGATGCATAGCTTTTACCGAAGCTAGAATAAAGTCAGGACACATGGGTGCCACAAGAAGACTAGCTTGACAGAATTAAACCCAGGTATCTGTGATCAGACACTAGCAAGAAGGAATGTGGGCACTTCATGAAGTACTAGTTAGTTTCGATTGATGTGTACTACCCAAACCAGGTCTTCAAATGCTATGGGAAATTCATATTAGATTTGGAAAACTATAATAAATATGTCCATTAGCTTTTCTGCAAAACATGATAGTGACCTGGCCTGAGTATAAACAGTGTGAGAGGGCTTTCAGGTATGTTCAATGAATTTGAGACATATTTTCTCTGTCCTCAGTTTTTTAGGGTTTGAAACGCTGAGGAAAAATCTTCCAGAACAAATATGTCACATGCCTAATGTGTTGAAAAACACATGATATATTTAAAGGAAAAAATTATAAAATGAAAGTATGAATAAAATTTTAATGAGAATAAAGTTTTCTTGATAACAGATCGTCAAATTAATTTTAGATTAGACCATGGAGCCCCTCTTCTAGTCTGGTTTCATCCAGAAGACATCTAGTTCATGTGTTTTGACTGAGATTTCAAAAAAAGGTGTTGTAAGTGGGAACAACCTGAAGTCACCTCCCAAAAACTTCCCTGACTTGAACTAAGATGTTAATGGAGATGCATTATGAGTTGTTATTCAAAATTGCTATCAATGTCTAGTTCATTCATTGCCACCTAATACTAGAAACAAATAATTCCCACACTGAGAGTACTCTTCAGAGACCTGTTAAGGAATCTGCTTAAATGACTAGCTGCTAGGTAATAGTAATTCCACTCCCCCCCTCCCCCCCCCACTCCCCATCCCCATTTCCCTTTAACCCTAATATTAGATTGAGTTTAAACTTTCTAATGTAATGTAAAAGAAGACAGCTTTTTACCTTTAAGGTTATAATGACAAATGTAAGAGAAGATAACAATTTCTTTGGCTTAATCATGCATATCCTAACCCATAAAATTAGGTGTATGTGAACGAATATAAGCAAGGTTATTTAACTTCCACCTTTTCTAGGAACTTAAGGAGCCAGTCTCAGAAAATGTCAAGCATTTTCTCTGCTGGCATTTCTTAATGTGCCCATAGCTAAGCACTTGCTGGAATTAAAAACAGTTACAAACCTCCTAGATACAATTTATTCTTTATACTATGCTGGAAGGAAAAACTATTCCTTGAATTTGATGCTTTAGGGGATCATAAATGTGATTTTAAGGACCCATCCATCTCCAAAAAGCCAGTACTGTG
Source organism: Motacilla alba alba (assembly GCF_015832195.1). Lineage (NCBI taxonomy): Eukaryota > Metazoa > Chordata > Aves > Passeriformes > Motacillidae > Motacilla > Motacilla alba. The sequence continues at coordinate 59,606,231 of NC_052046.1, read as the reverse complement.
TTCGAAATATTGAATTAGGGGTTTTCATATAAGGTATTGTACAACATCACCAGTTTTGCTGGCCAAGAGCTGTTGACTTCTAATGACAAACTTAAGATGCTGCATTTTGCTGGATACTTTGGGCTAGCCCTAAAAAGGGGATCAGGAGGTATGCAGATCTAGTTGTCAGACAGGGTAATACTTGTTGGCTTGGGGCTGGCTTCTCTGCAGCACTAAGCAGAAAGGCAGCAGTAAAGGCTGCTACTTTTCTGCCTGCAGTTTTAAAGACAGTGATCTTGGTTATTACTGTTTCGTGAAGCTTGCCAGTCTTAGAAAAATCTACTGAGCAGTTTAATATTTGTCTTACATGAAACCATTTCAACAGGCTTTTAGGTGGGTTCTGCAGCATCCATGTTGCCACAGCTCTACTTCATTCAGGCAGTACCTAAACTCTCATCTTGAAAACCAGTGTGAGTTTGCTTGCTGCAGTGTCAGTGTCCAGAGTCTAAAAATAAGTTATAGGTACTATCTCCCTGCTTTTGAATGACTGGCTACCACTATGTTCAAAGTCAAATTATTCTTTAGTGTTTGGCTGTTTACACATGAATTTTCCCACTGCTATCAGAGCTCAGCCATAGTGCAGACCCAGCACTGTAGAAACAACTCTTTACCTGAGGAAATTACAGATTATTTGGCAGCTGTATGTGCTGATTAATGAGAATGTTTACTCTTTATTTAGGGATTTCACCACATGTAATTTCATAGATACAGCAAGGAGTCACAATATAGACTGTGCTGTTAAATGTTACTTTGCCAAAGGTATGAAAAAAAATCTCTGTTTGATTACCCAGTTATTAGGGTTACATAGGCACTGCTTGCAAACAAACTGCAGTGAGTGAATTCTCTCTTTCTGCTTTGTTTTTTCCCATGTGCTAACTACAGTACTTTCAAAGTAGCCCACTTTCTGCCTATAATAGTCCAAACCTCTGTATTTCTGCTTCTAAACTAATCTACTGTAATTTTTAAAGTATGATTCTGTTATGGTGAGCATTTATAGAAGGACTCCTTCTTAGCCATAGGCATTGACAAAACTGGTTGCTCTCTCATTCCACTTAGATGCAATCTGTTGCGAGTCAGAGGTTTAATCTCAGAACAGTGTAGGAGTATTGACTTTCAGACTGCACTGCTTTTGCTAGTGCAGTTACTTGGATAGTAATTTAAGATTCACAACACAAGTAGAATGAAAAGTTTGCTTAACTGAATACAGGGGAAAAAAATCACCATGGCCTTAATCCTGAAAATATGCATGCCTGCCTGAGAGTTCATGTTATTTTCTCTTCAGCAGGACCAAGCATTGGCTCAACATTGAATGTGTTGCATAATGTTGCCAAATAAAGATGTCTGCCTTATTTTCCAGTAGAGCAGAAGAGTCCTTAACAAAAAACTAACAAGAATCCTCTCCCCAAAACAAAGAGAAGGAGGATGGGGAAATGAGCTAGTTTGATTTTGTCATATTTCATTTCAGTATATAACTTTTTCCAATCAAATATTTGTCAGCAGTCCTGCTTTCCTTTTTTGAAAGACTTTTGGGTCTTTAGGTCCAGCCTTCTGGCACTCTAAGCAAAATTGTGACATAATTATCTTCATTTAATGGTGAACAACTATATCAAATTCTTTTTTTCTCTGTTTTGGAGAGTTATTTCATTGGATACCCTTTTCAAAAAACTACCTAAATATTCTACCTTAATGATGTCAGACTAACAGGTCTGCAATTGCCTGAATTATCCTTCCATTCTGAATTTAGCTGTCGTTTTTTACAAGCTTCTTTACTTTGGAATAGGTGAAGGAAGCTGGAAAATTTTAATAGAGGTTTTAAATAAGATCACTCTGTCCTGATATAATAGTCACTTATGCTATCCCAGAGTCTTTAATGGCTACAGCAGAAGTTACCTAACTTTTGACTCTTCAGGGATCTTGGAAGAATCTCATGGCAAGAGGCCCTGCAGGGAAGAGACATCCAAGAGCCTTGGTTGATATTCAAGCACCACTTACAAACTCAGAAATTATGCATCCTAATGGACAAGACATTAGGCAAAGACTGGAAGAGATCTGTGTGGATGAATAAAGAACTCCTGACGTAGCTCTATCACTAAGCAGAAAATACCCAGTAGATGGAGGCAGGCTCAGACCACTTGGAATGAACAGGAAGAGGTTGGCAGCATAAGTAGAAATGAGACAAGGATGGCTAAGGCCCACCTGAAATTAAATCTGAACAAGGACGTAAAGCCAAGGAGGTCAAGGACAAGAAGAGGGGCTTCTTTAATTACTTCAGTAACAAAAGAAACAATAAGGAAAATGTAAATCTGTTACTAAATGGAAGTGGGACCCTGTTAATAGAGGACCCGAGGAGGCAGAGTTAGTGAATGCTGCCTTTGCATCAGTCATCACTGATGAGATCAGCCCTCAGGGATCTCTGACCCAGGAGACCAGGGAGAAGGAAGGCTTGAATGAAGACTTCCCCTTGCTCAAGGAGGACCGAGTTGGAGTCAGGCAAACCTGGCATCAGCAAGTCCATGGGCCCTGATGGGATGCACCCACAAGTGCTGAGAGAGCTGATAGAGAGCAAGGTGGGCAATTTGCAACCACCTTTGAAATGCTGTGGTGATCAGGAGAAGTGCCTGAGGACTGGAGGGAAACAAATGTCACACTGAGCATAAAAAGGGAAAGAAGGACCCAGGAAACTACCAGACAGTCAGCCTCACATCAAGCTTTGGAAAGGTGATTCTGGAGGCCATTTCTATCCACATGGAGTACAAGAAGATCATCAGGAGCAGTGAGCATGGATTAATTGGAGGTAAGACATGCTTGAACAACCTGTTTGTATTCTATGATGAAACAAATACCTGAAAGGATGAAGAGAGGGCAGTGAAGGTCCAGCAGAGGGTGACAAAGATGATTAAAGGACTGGAGTATCTCTCTTATGAACAAAAGATGTAGGACCTGGTTCTGTTCTGCTCTGAGAAGAGACAAGTGAGAGGGGATCTCATCAGTGTCTGTAAATATCTGAAGTGAGGGTGTGAAGAGGATGGAGCCAGGCTCTGCTCTGTGATGCCAAGCTTTTTTTTTCTATGTCCAGTGGGACTAAAAGCAGTGGGCAGAAATTGTTGCATAGGAAATTTCACCTGGACACAAGGAAGAACTTCATTTCTGCGCTGTGACTGAGCAGTGGAACAGACTGCCCAGAGAGGTTGTGGAGTCTCCCTCACTGGGGATATTCAAGACATGCCTGGATACAATCTTGGGCAATGTGCTCTGGGATGATCCTGTTGAGCAGGAAGGTTGGACCAGATGAGCTGCTGTGGTTCTTTCCAACCTAACCCATTCTGTGGTTCTGTGAAGTACTTTGAGACCCCTCCTTATTAACTCCCTTTATTCTGATTTGAAACCTCTTTTTCAGGAATGAATTTGACATTCTTCTGAACATGCTGTTATACTCCTCTCTGCCTCCTTTCACCACAAGTTCTGGAGATTCATTGTTGTGAAAAGTGCATACTATCATCAGTTCTACTCTGCTATTTTACCAGTTTTGTCAAGTGCCTCTTGTGCTATTTCAGTTAGTATCTCTTGTTATATCTGCATCAGAACATGAAGGATTTCAAAGACTTGAAAGAAGCAGTGGCGCTATGAAACAGCTAGAAAATAGAAAGAAAATGTTTCTGAGACATAACTATATGGAAACAAAATTATTCTAAATTTTTACAAATATCTGGGGAATTTGCCTTCTGTTTTTTCCCTGGCCCACGTAGGTTCTTCATCTTCTTCCATCAGTTTAATATACATGCATACATATGAAAACATGTAGTGAGCACCAAGCATATATGGTTGTGAAATCCTGTAAAGAATTTTGGTTATCATTCTGATGATAACCTGAAGAGGTTATTAAAAAAAATCACAGAACTTAATTTTTCTGGCTCCTTTTTATAATGACATAATATTACAGTGACATGAAAAGTCATTGAGAAGCGACAAGAGGCCTGTTATGAGAAACTAAATATTCCCTGTTTTGGTTTTTTACTGCTTTTCTTCTGACTCCAGATATATCTATTTTGGAGGATAAAACAGTTTCTAGGACTTGGAAGGAGATAAAGAGATAGATACAACATGAAAACGGTAAGAGAAAGAGAATATAAAAGGACTTCAGCATAAATATATTTGCCCTTCATTACAGTCTATTCTGAATTTAGTAAGAATCAATTTTAGAGAGAATTTGGAAGTAAACATATCAGGGTGACTTATAGTGAAACAAAAAAGGAGTGAATTTATCTGTAGAGCAATATGAATTTCATTCATCAATGTTTTTTTTTGTTTTGTTATAAAAGTACTTAAGTACTGTAAATCGTGTAAATCATGTACTGTAAATCATGTACTGTAAATCATGTCATAAATCAAAAATCATAGGAAATTAGGAAATACAAGGAAAATTTACTCTTCCTTTTATTTAGGTAGAGGAAAATTAGGAATACTAACTGAAACTCTGGTTTGTTTGTTTGTTTTTTTTTTCCCCTATGTCTATGCAGCCATAACCTGATGTTTTTTCAACTCAGAGAATGCAAGATTAAAAGGAAATGACATCATATCAGTTCAAGGCATTCCACGAAGCAAATCACTTCACTGTGAACTCTAGACAGGAGAGGGCAGGTGGAGGTCACTAGGCCTGTGTCTTGGCAAGTCCATATAGTTGTAGAGCTGTCTTTGCTGAGTAGAAATCTGACCTGCTTAACAATGAAAAACAGCTTTGGGGAAAAATAGTCTCATGAATGCTTATTTTTCTAAAATGTCTGGAAAGAAATCACCAGAGCTGTAGAAAAGAGCTCTACATTTGGGAATGTTGGTGAATGGGGACATCTCAAAGATGAGTTTAAATACGTCTACACATAGCTGCCATAACAAACTCCCCACCCCCTCTCCTCCCCTATCTTTTACTTTTCAGACCTTCCTCAGTAGACCTTGGTTAGCCTTACACCTATTAATGATATATCTTCACAGAAGACAACATATTGAATAACTTTTTAAACTTTCTATTATGATTTCAAGGGAAAACTTCAATCTTCCGAGAGCTTCTCACAGGTTTGTTTAATACACCTGTCAATCTCACAGCCCCTTCTCTGCCAGCTAGCTAGCTGTTTTCTTTTTAAAAGGACTGGTTGTGTCTATATGCCAGTGAATTTGAAAAAGAACAAACTGAGGATGACTGCAGCACACCAAAAATTATGAATTTTATTAAAGCATGTGTGGAAAAGAATGTGAGGAAAACATGTATGTCATTTAACTGGTATGAAAAGACATCCTTCTGGATAAAGAAGTGTATTGGTAACTCACACTGGGACAATTCTTTAGAGAGTGTGTGTGTGTGTGTGTGTGTGTGTGTATGTATGTGTAAGTGTGTGTGTGTTTTGCTTAATTAAAGCCTTCCCTCAAGACAAATACCAAAAATATCACTCCCATATTTCTAGTATTCCTTTCTTATAAAATTATTGTGGTTGGAGTCTGCACTGTTAAGTTACTGCCCACTAAAAAAAAAAACCTTACAAATCTCTTTCTGAATGAGACAAGATGTGTTCCTTCCTTAGATCTCTCAGCTGCAGGAACTTGTGCTCCTTTTTGGTCTAAGCACCATTGGAATATTTTTTTTTTCATTCTGAATATAACTTATAAGTGAACCTACTTGTTTTTGTGGCATTTGATGCCTACATTTGCACTTTGATTGTCCCCTAGTCTCCAAAAATTAGTTTTGTGGCTTTCTTTTCCTTCAATATATTTCTCAAACATTAATTTTATTTATTTCCATGTAAGAAGTTGTAGATTATTGATTAATCATGTAATGACTGCAGATAGTTTAAAATTGAGAAGCAAATTGCTTTCCTTGGTTTGGAAAAGGGTATGAGAAAGGAAGAATGTTTTAGAAAGATCATCAGTTAGTTATTTTGAAATCCAGAATTGTCAATTGGTGTGTTTAAATTCTGTGGTGTCCTCCAAAGCCTGGAAATTTCCTGGTTTTTCACTGGGTCTGGTCATGGAGACTATTTCTATAAGCATTAAAAGACCCTACCAGAAAAGCCATATATAAAGGATCTTTTATGAAGACCTCATCTAGAAAACAAATAAGGAGTATACTATGTTGAAATGATTAAGTCATACACAGACACTAGTTGCAGCTGTTATGTGTGTATTAATTTTTTAGTGGGAGGCATGACAATACCTGATAACTTTCCCTGATTAAGACATAAGCTGCAATACAATTTTATTTGTACTTCTTTAAAGAGAAACTATTTACATTGCTCTAGAAAAGAAGTGATTGAATGGCTGAGGTTTGCCTTTTGACTTACAGTCCGTAGTGAAAGACATGGTACTTGATAGACCGTATTGATTCTGGGGACAACCCTGCAATATATTAGGAAAATAATGTAGGCTTTAATGAGCTAACGTGCTCTCTGAACTAAAAAATTGAAAGAGAATTAAGAGATGGCAATCATGGACACTGAAAAGGCAGATGTTTGAGAAGATCAGAATAATAAGCTTATCTCAACAATTATTCTCAAAATAATCAAAGTGGAGATAGTTCCTTGTTCTATAACATGCTGACCCAGATCTTCAACTGCCATCAATTGTTTTAGCTTGGATAGTTTCAAGGAGCTGTCCTCTCAGCTTAGCTGAGATTTACAGCAGCTGGCTGGGCTCCAAGAGCTTATTTGCATCCCATTTTATTATAGTGTACTATCACTGGCAATGCAATCACAATAGCTGATTTTCATGAGTAGAAATCTTATGGTTCAGTAGCATAGAGGACAACTGAAAATGCCCCATGCGAGTCCAATCAAGCAGCAACTTGGAAATCCATAGTTGTAACTTCTGTACTCTCTTAAGGCTAAAATTCCAGGAGTGAAAGAACTGAGGTGCTTCAGAATGGCAGATGCTCTGTGCAGCAGCATCATGTCATAGACTCGCTGTCCTCTTCTGCCAGCCTCTGTAGTGAATAACCAAACTAATGTAAAGTACTACATATCTATCTTACCTGGGTTACAAAACAGCCTTTATAATTCCTGCGAGATTTTTACACTCAAAACCCTTTTGTAGAAGACAGCCACCCCCCTTATATGTGGAGCCAATAATCCGTTTTTAGTCTAATGAAAACCGTAACAGTTTAATTGAAGAATGTTAGTAGCCCATTTACAATGATACTATCATGTAACCAATGCTTGCAGATCAAAACACTTGTAGTTAAAATGGCACAAAGACAAACCTCCTGAAGTCTTCTCTTCTGGTATTTATGAGCTCGGCCTTTCACTAACCTTCTGGGCCCTAAGAGTAATTGTAGCTTCAGTCTGAGGACTTTGGGGTATGGCCCATCACCAGTGTCCTAAGCTGTTTTCAGAGGGAAAGGTGGAGTTGATCTCAGCTGTTTTTCTTTTTCCCTAGGATATGCTAGTGGCTAATTTTGTGCTTAGCAGTACACTTTGTGGCTTGCTTTTCCTTCACTGATCTGCAAGTACAGTTATGCCATACAAAGTATGTTTCACTCTTTGGATATTTGTCCTTTTTTCTCTTTATTACCATGAAAAGTGGTTTTCCCCAGCTCCCAAGGTGACCAGGAATGATTGGTTAGCTGACTGTAGGCCAGGGCATCTTGTACTGCTCTATGCCGGGGCTTTGAAGGCCCCTGATGCCATCTGACTCCACTACTTATCTGTGTTTCATTTCTTTCTAAGTTACAGTAAGCTGTCTCCATATAGATTAACAACATTATTACTGCTTTTATCTACCAAACACATATCTCTGCACAGTGATAGTTATTTTAACACAGTTTACTTTCAAAGCTGAACAAAACATACAACAATAGTTATCTGATCATTAGATGACTGCTTTTTCTGTTGAGCTAAAATTAATCTCCAGGGAGGCAAAATTAAATTTAGACAAACCTTATTGGGAACTAAGCCCTGAATTGTCAACTTAAAGCAAAGCTTGTGGCCTATTATGAACACTGCCAGCACTATCATTAGGGTGGTCAACAGCTACAAATATTTGCATATATATATATACACCTATATATGTGTATATGTATGCATAATGTGTAATCAACAGAGGGACCAATTTCATTCAGTGGTTATACACACATTGCTGAAAACTTTTCCCAAGTATCTATGTAGTCTCATGTGCTGTTATCAATGTTTGCTGCAAGTCTGAAATCTTTTGCATTAAAACAATTCAACTCTGGAGCTGTTTAGCTTAGAAGGCCTAGTTACCTTATCACTAAAAAAAGGCTTTAACACATACCTTTACACTGAGGTTAAGGATATATTTCTGTAGATAGAGACCACAGTCATTGATTCAAACATCTTTGTTCTCATCATTTAGTATGATAGAAGGCATTTCTTTGCTGGAAAGGTTTTTAATCCGTATCCTATAATTTGAGAAAATTTCTGAAAATTTCTCTCCTTTTGGCATAGGATAGCTATCTAAAGCTATCTGTAAAGCTTCCATTAAGTTCCTAAGGAATGATTTTGTGTAGTTAGGGTAACTTCAGCTTCACACCCTTGTGAATATGTAACTATGGTTCCATCCTTTCTAGCAGCTGACCCTGCTAATGTGAACATGTTCATATGGTTAAGATTAATGAGTCAATTATTTCTACACAACCAATCTGTCACGTACACTGTTTTCCTTGACTTGATTATTTTAATTAAAAAAAAGTGTTCAATTATCTTTTTTATTGATGTTCTTGTGTTAATCAGGAACAATTATTAGTGAGACTTTTGTGGATGGTTGCTTCCAAGTTCTTTAACTGAAAATACAATACTTAAAATAGAACAGAGTTTTAGAAAAGCTAATTATTTTTTTTAATTGAAGACTTCTCAGCCAATACTGGTTGTTTCTGTTGTGGAAAAGATGGATTGTCACTTAAAGCATGGTCGTGTCCAAATCAATGCTAAATGAATTGCTCTGTATTTACTCTGGAGCAAATATTAGCAGTTACACTTCAAATTACATCTCAACTATAAACTAGTTCTGTCAAGTTAAAATCTTGTTCACTCACTCAGATGACAGATTTTGAACATACTAAGTACTCTTTGGCTTCATGGAGTTACTGAGTATTACATGTATTTCCAGCTTTCAGAAAGAGCTTGTGTATTGAAATGGATGCTGGGACCCTATTTATGTACAGTTAATCAAGTTAATAGGCTGATTAAATTGTGTTTGACATACTGATTAAATTGTGTTTGACATAATTCAGTCACCAGGTGGCACTATTACATATAGTGTTTATCTTCAAAGTAACAATTAAATTTTGTGAACGTATTTGTGAACTGTCTTATGCTGCTTTCTAAATTCTGGACAAGTTACTAGTAAGGCCTTTCTCAAATCTCTACTCTGTTGCCTTAATCTCTTTAACTTGGGATTCCGTTGGATGCTTCTTCTGCTTAAATGTTGCAAAGATGAGAACAAAAATGTTGCCCAAACTAGCAAAGTAAAAAATCTTCTGAATTAGACTGCCTTGCAGCTCCTTTGAAAACTACATTGACTGAGTAAAGTGAGAACACGCAGTTTAAATACCCTACGTTTGGCTGTGGTTGCCTCTGACTGTTGAGATACATCTGTGAACATTATGGCTTTGTATATTTGTCATCAGACCTAACTTGAGATATGCTCCTAAACTATATGTAACCCAGATCCTGAAGTGAAATGAAGCGAACAGTTTAGCTCTTTGTTGCTTAATTCCTCCTCTTGTTGGAATTATGGTCATTTAATAATGCATACTCAGTAGGTATTGCAAGTCTTTTCAGAGTAAAGAATCTAAACTGTACTTTTAACTACAATATTACCAATGCAATTAAAATTTTCAGTAGGGGGTAGCATGACTGTTATTAATGGCAATACTCCATCCAGAAAATGAAAGGAGACGAGTATTTAGTGTTGGTTTTCTTTTCTAACACGGTAGAACTAGTTGTCATTTTTCTTTTGATTGTGTATTTCACCTTATGATTCATCTTTAATTACGCTTACACAAATAGCTAGCAGTTTACACAGCTTCTACCACCTTAAATTGTCGTTAAGATGACAACCCTCAATCACATTTATGCTGTTGCTACATTAAGGAAAATTCATCTCTCAAAATAAATGGTATATTACCATAGAATGGCTTGGTTGGAAAAGCACCTAAGGGTCATCTAGTTATGACCCACCCACTACACCAGGTCGCTCAGAGCCACTTCTACCCTGGCCTTCTCGGATGGGGCACCCACGCCTTCACTGGGCAACATGTTCTAGTGCCTCACTACCCTCACAGCAAAGACTGTCTTCGTAATATGTAATTTAGACCTACTCTTAGTTTCAAAGTGTTCCCCCTTGTCCTGTTACTACAAGCTCTTGTAAATAATCCCTCTCCCCCTTTCATGTAGGCTTCCTTTACACACTGGAAAACTGCAATTAATTAAGTCACTCTGACTCCTTCTCTTTTCCAGGCTGAGCAATTCCAAGTCTCTCAGCCTTCCCTCATAAGAGAGGTGGTCCAGCCCTTTGAGGAGCTTTTTGGCCTCCTCTGGGACTTGCTCCAACAGGCCCATGTCCTTCCTGTGCTGTGACCCCAGAGCTGATGCAGCACTGCAGGTGGAGTCCCAGTAGAGCAGAGAAGAGCAGAGGGGCAGAATCCCCTCCCTGGCCCTGCTGCTTTGGATGCAGCCCAGGACAGGTTTGGCTTTCTGGGCTGTGAGTGCCCATGGCTGGGTCAGGTCCAGCCTCGCACTCACCAGCGCCCCAAGACCTTCTCAGCACGGCTGCTCTGGTCTATTCATCCCCAGGCTGTGTTGGTATTGGGAGCTGTCCTGGCCCCTGGTTGACCTCATGAGACTTGTGGCTTGGGACTCATGGGGCTTGTCCAGGTCCCTCTGAATGGCATCCTATCCTTCCACACAGCTTGGTGTCATCTGCAAATTTGCTGAGGGTGCACTCAATCTATTTGTCTATGTCATTAATGACAGTATTAAATAACACTGGTCCCAGTATGGACAATAAGAGGACTCTGAGCCATTGATCATTACCCTATGGATGTGACCATCTAACCACTTTATTATCCATCTAACAGTCCTCCCATGAAGTCACTCTCTCTCCGTTTTAAGGGAGAAGGATGTTGTGGGGGACTGTGTCAAAGGCTTTACAGAAGTCCAGGTAAATGATACCTTCACCCTTCCCCTGTCCATTCATGCAGTCACCCCACCACAGAAGGTGACTGGGTTGGTCCAGCAGGACCTGCCTTTGGTGCAGCCATGCTGGCTTTCCTGAAACACCTCCTTGGCCTACGTGTGCCTTAGCACAGCTTTTCGGAGGGTCTGTTCCATGATCTTCCCAGAAAAACAGGTGAAGTTGACAAGTCAGTAGTTCCCAGGGTCTTCATTTCTATCCTTTTAAAAGATGGGTACAATGTTTTACCCTTTTCCAGTCACCTGGGACTTCATCTGACTTTCCAAGACTTTTCAAATATCTTGGATTGTAGCTTGGCAATTACATTAGCCATTCCCTCAGGATTTTGGGATGCATTTTGTCAGGTCCCAAAGATCTACCTGCTTTCAGGTTCCTGAGGTAGTCTTAAACAGGATTTTTATTTACAGTGGGAGGGACTTTGTTCCCTCAGTTCACATCCTCTTGTCCATCTACTCAAGAGGTGTGGGAAGAGAGCTTGCCATTGGAGTCTGAGGCAAGGCTCCTCTTCATCCATTGTTACCAGCTTCCAGTTTGCCAGGATTTTTATTGAATGGCTTCAGGTTCTTTGATCTTCAAAATTATGTTTTACTTCATAGCATATCAATATCCAGGATAGAGTTTCCTCCATAAGAAAACTTTGGAAAAAAAGTTGAGATGGCATAGACTAACAGAATAAGATAAATTCATGCACGTTTGCTATTAGGTTCTTAGATAAAGCTTTGTTTTTCAAAATCACAGCTTTCCTTTCTTTCCACTTCCATCCTTCTAGTCCATCTTAATGAAGTCTACCTAGTCCTTCCCTCCCTCCCTCCCTCCCTCCCTTCCTTCCTCATTTTCTTCCTCAGTTCCTCACTTCCTGGAATTTTCCTTTATGAAATTTTGCTTCCCTTCTCTTTTCACTTCCCTTTTCCCATCCCATCCCCTTTTTGAAATCCTGTCACAAAAAATTGCATAGAAGAATAAACAGGATCCCTAAATACATTTAATTACTGTCTGGATCTGTGTAAATGAATTTAAAAATCACATCTCACCCTGTATATATCAAATGAGGTCAATTAAACAATCGCAATTGAGTTTCATTACTTTGTTTATAATTAGCGTTACATTATTATGAAGAAATAAAAGGTATGTGCAACCTGGAAAATTACATGGGCAAACCAACAATTTGCCTAAGTCGTCTTGGTTGAGAATGGCTTGACTGGAATCAGATGATGCCAGTTTAAGTATAATACTTTGCATTTTCACCTAAAAAAGGCCAAATCTAACAAGTATTTCATCAACACATTCTTAAATTCAGTAATTCTGAGTGTAGCCTGCATAATTTAGGAAAAAGATCTAGATGGAGGCGGGCTAAAGACTTGCACCTGGACAAATCTGTGTTGTTCTGATAAACAATTTTGGTATTTCCATATTTTTTGGAAGCTATATATTAGTAGAAAATATAAAATCAACACCAGTAGAATTCTGTTGCTGCCCTTTCTTTCTTTGGTTTTTTTTTTTCATCTCATGAACTTGTAGGCTCTCTCTGGCCCAATTTGCCATGGATAGACTGTTATACAGCAGTTCATTTGTACTGGATTTAGTTGTAAATGTGTTGAAGTTGTAAAAGTAACACTTATAAATTATTCAGGCAGCCCCTTGATTCAACTTGAGTTTTCCTGGCGGTTGTTATATAGAGCTCAGTTGTCAAGGCAGGCAGTTGAAGGCAGTCATTTACTAAGCATCAGGAATACCACAGAGGCCGAAAGAAGAGCTAACAAGGACAGACAGATATTTAGAGCACTGAATCTGTGTCTAGATGTCTCTTTAGATGTGTGTATGCAGCAAATATCCCTGACTGCAGTCAAACATGCAGAGCTCTTATCCTCCAGCTCTTTCCCCTTCAGTAACAAGAGTCTTAAAGTCACAACAGAGCATCCAAACTAAAATATACTATATCTTTCTGGATAGCTTTCAGTGCTTTTGTCAAATTCTTAAAGATAGAGACAATAATTGTCTGTGTTCCTGAAGGATGGAGATGCCAAATTACAATTGTGATGGTGGCAGTGGTTATTGAAGGCTGACTATCAATGTAGAAAAACTTTTCAAGTGAGTTGCATCAGGAACTTGTTGTGGTTGCAGACTTGTTTGTTTCACCAACTATTTATCTGAAGAGCAGATGATGGGCTAGACAGTATTCATCTAAAGTGCACAGTTATACTAAACTGAGAGATGTTTCAAGCATGGTGAAGTAAAGGTTCAGGATCCATCACAACACTCTGCAGCAGAGCAGTTTAAATAAAGGCAATTGAAAGGTCATAAATTGTCATGATCAAATTATATTTCAGAAAGTGTTATAAAGGCAATCAGTACAAAATTGCTGACCTATGAACTGTGGTGAGCAACTTTCTGTTTAAAATGACCCTGAGACCAGAAAAGTCAAAGCTGAAAAATTTGAAACTTGTTCTTAGGAAGAGATTGACAACAGATCTGAGTACAAGAGATGAGTACGTTGACTTCTGTACTGGACACTCTGGAGGAAGACGTAATACAGACACAGTAATGCATATGCATTCGTATGACATAAATTTGGCATCTGAAGAACCAAATCATGCCCTGAAAATGTATTAGAATTCATTACAGGAGTGGAGATTATATGGCTGAACAAGATCCTGTGGGTTATGTATAAATGTAGCAACAACAATATTAATATTACTCCTACTACTGCTCCTCTGCCTGCTACTACTACTAGTGAAAAAAAGAAGAAATAACTGTTAGGTGTTGCAATATTAAGAGTGGAGTTGAGGTATATGTTGATCCACATATTCACTAAAATTATGGGGAAAGTGGATATGTATTGAGAAAGAGAGGTAAAAAATATTTGCTGGTAGTATAACATTCAGATCGGTTTAATGCAAGCTGATTGCAGAAGTGCAGAAGGACATCACAATGCTGAGCAACTTAGTAATAAAGTGAATGATAAATTATGTTCCACAAAAGCAATGCATCTGGGAAAAAAACCACTACTTATATGCACGCAGGGTATATACATTCCCAGGGATGGACTCTAAATTAACTATTACTGTTCAGAAGGAAGATTGTGGAGGCATTGTGTCTATTTCTATGAAAACATCAGCCTAATACCCAGAGACAGTAAAAAACAAAAATCAGCTCTTAGGACTTACTATGAAAGCAAATTAGACCAAACCAGAAAGCATTATTATGCCCTAAGTCCAAGATGTGCTCGTATCATTAATACTAAGCAGAGCTCTTCTTAAACCATCTCAAAAAGGACAATGAAACTAGAAAAGGAGAAAGATGACAACTATGTTCCATTCATTTCCACATGAGCATAGATTAAACAGACTAGACTTCCTTAGTCTGGGAGGAAAAATGACTGTGGGACTAGATAAATCCAAGAACGATAGAAGGAAGTGAACAGGGACTGATTAGCCACACTTTCCTGTGATAGAATGAAGAGAAAACTACATTATTTGGCAGGATGTTTACAACAGCAGAAGATTTTTTCCTCACACACAATACCTAATGACACTATAGGATTTATAGTTAAGAGACAAACATTCAAAAACTGAAAATATTTAGAAAATAGAAGTCCACCAAGCACTCCTACTGCAAGTCTTGAAACTACTTAGTTTCTAGATGCTAAAAACTAAGAAACCATAGTAGTGGAAGTGTTATTTTTCCACATTATAATTTGCTTTAAGCACCACAGGCATAATTTAGAGATACATTACTATGCTGTGTGGGCCTGTACACCACAACCTCCCCAGCTGAGTGATAGGTCTTGGAGGGCCATGGTTAATGGGGCAGTGTCCTTCATGGAGTTGGGTAACACCTGGGGTCCCACAGGTCCCTCAGGCTCTGTCCTGAGAGCTGTTCTGTTTGACCCCTCTATCAGAGATCCAGGGTCAGAGATGGAGGATCTTGACCTCTGATGCCATTTGGGTTTTGCCTTTTTTCTTTTGTGTGTTCTCTGTATTCTTCACACATACATTTGTAACTCTGTCGCCTATTGTATTAGTAGCTGGTTTTCCCAGTACTTTCCCATGGCCTTTCCCTAAGGAGAAAGACAAAACAAATTCCAGTGCTCCAAGCCCCAGTGGGTACACAGCCCTGTGCTATCCTGGTTCTTCCTGGGAACCAAGGCCAAGAACAACTGTTCAAGATACATTCTCATGGACAAAGTACAACTGGTGTTGAACGGGGGCCTCCAGAGAAGGGGCTTGATATGGGGGGGAATTGCATCACCACTTGTCCTCCTAACTGGTGCTTTTTATCAATTATGCTAATTCCCTAACACCTATAAATGTGTACTCACCCCTGAAAGGGTGGGCTTTTGTGGGCATCTTTCCATAACTGCTCCTGAAGGCCTTCATTAAAGATCCTCTTTTGTATTACCTTCTTGCTAAACTATCTCAATTTTCATTTCCAGGTTGGGAAAAAGGCAACACCTCCAGGTTGAAGATGACAATGAGGGGTTTACTTAAGGGCTGGTCTGCCATTCAGAAGTTGTTAGAGCAGGGGGGGAGAGGGACTGAAAGGGATGCCGTAAAATTCAACATCGATATTGTCCAATCTCTGTCCTAGGAAGGCAGAGCCCTTCAAGGATGCAGGCTAGGACAGTGGGGCTGGGCAGAAGCCATGGTGAGATGGCACTGGGTCCTGGTAGGCAGCAAGCTGAACCAGGGCTGGGAGACCTTCTGAAGTCTAAGACAGCCTGAGTTATCCTAGGAACTTCCGACCATATTCTGTGATTTGGTCCTACATGGTTACTTTTATGTTCTCTTCTTTCAGTTTTAACGTGTATACCTAACGGGGTAGTTATACGTGTATATTATTACAGAGTTAGTGACTTTGTGCAGAAACCTATTTATGTCTGAGACATCCCTTGCTCTTCAATAGCCTAATCAGTAAGCCAAACAAATTCTGATTTTATGTCTGATTTTGTGCTTCTCTTACCCAGATAACCAGACTCCCACTCTATGCAGGAACTGGAAAGAAGTAAACTCGTGAAAACTTTTTACAACTGAAAAAACTGGGAGCAGGCTTGTGTCTTAATAGACTAGAGAAGGAAATGGAAATATGTCCAAAATACATCTGATCATGGGGCAGCAAAGTTAACCAGCTTTGGAGGCCACTTTATAGGCACTGTCTCAGGAGCGGGATTGTTCTGGGAGACTATTCCTCCTAGTAAACACCACAGCCAAGGAAACTCAGGGGCATAATTTGCTGAAATTTCTGGATTATTCTGCTTGCAATGAGTCATAGCTGTACATAGAAATAAATGGGCTTTAAATCAGCTGGTGGTGGAAGCCTGCCATCCTTTCCTTTTGAAGGCTTTGTGACTTTTGATTTCTTAGAGAAATTATTTGTAGAAAAGCAACATATAAGAAGGTTGTCGCTGGCTTTTGAGGAATATTTTTTATTTAGAAATCCTTCTGTACTTCTCAAGGATGCTGGGCACTGAGACTGTCATGATTCAAAGCTCCATATAATTTATATTTCCGTATCATTTATACTTCTAAAATATTCTATGTCTCATTTAAAATTATTTTTAAGCTTTTATCAACTTTTCTTTTCCTATCTAAAATTAGTTGGCTATGGATTAGGCATCAGAATTGAAATCTGCTACAGTAAGGTGAGAAATGTCTAGGGCCCAGTGTCAATTCATACTAATTCATGTCTTTTTTTTTTCTGGAAGTCCTTCATGCTTCCAAAGCAGAACGAAAATGAGAATTATGTTGCTGGGCTGCCACGAGTCCCAAAATGCAGCATTTTCATCTTGCGTGGCCAAGACTGTTTTGAATGCATAGGTTTAAAATACCAATCCTCACCATAAACTCTCCCTTCATATTATTATAATGGCATTACAGACTAATAATGTGCTGATGCTTTTCCCCAGTCTTATGATGCGTAATGCCTGAATTGTAAGACTGAATTGTAAGATAGAAACAGAAGAGGAAAAATATTTTAAATATTTCTCTAGTCAGTATTAACACTCAGAATTTAAACAGGTTGGTCCTGTCTATCATTATTTATATTTAATAACTGATAATTTGCAATTGTTATAATGAAGCCGGAGTCACCTGACTGCAGAGACACAAAAAAAATTTTCGAAATTGGTCACAATTAATTTTTGTAGTAGTATGACTTTTGTAGTAGTATGAATGTAGGTGAATTAATTTTTGTTGCTATAAGGTATTAGAGGCCATAAAAGTAACCTAAAACATGCAAAGGGACTGCATTGCTGAATTTAGTCAAATGACATGGCTAATATTTGTCACAAAACACTGCATTCTTCAAAATATGTGCAATATAGATTAAGAGAGGGTTGCTTAATTTTAAAGCTGGCTGTAGTCGATTTGAATATGTGTTCCAGATTTGTGAACATTTGCTCATTTGTTATTAGATGAGTCTACAGTGGAGCCAGATGCTTAGCTATAGGGGACACTCTGAGCAGCATTCGCTGAGACACATTCACCTTCAGCAAGGGCCAAGAATTGTAAATAGCTATCTTGGGTCAGGGACCAAGTTGCTCTGAAAATCTAGTATGTCTAAAAAATTTGCCTTCCTCTTTTGATTTGTTCAGTAAATCCCTTTACAGACTTTATATTATTTCAGAATCAATCTTGATACATACATAGAGATCTCTATTTTTTCTCAGAGTCTCTTCTTAAAATATGTCTCCGGGTGCTTTAGATGTTCTTTGGGAATACAGGGGACTAGTTAGCTTTTGTTTTTCTGTACCACACACAAAAAAATAAAGATATTATGGGCATATGAGAGAAAGTTGTAAAGAACCTTTAGACAGCAGATATGAGTGATGCTTTAGACTGAATGAATGAGCTGTGTCCAGGCTTTTAAGCACATTGTATTTAGAATACATATACATACATACATATATATATATATATATATATATATATATATATATATATATATATATATATATATATATATATATATATGAATAAGTAATATATACTTATTGGAAAAAATCTGACCGAAGAAATGACAATAGAGCTAATGGACTCTCAGCAACATTTTTAAAATGTCACCCCAGCTGTGACAGCTGGGCGCTTGAAAACCTGCCCCTTATAGTCAAGAATAAACAATCCCAGTGTATCATTCTGTTTCCCCAGAATGTATTTTCCTGAAAGGATTGATCTGATTGTATATCTGAATTAATCACATGGATGCTGTGGCTATTTCTGCAAATCTCTCATTAAGGTTGTGACTGAAAGCAGTATTGTTTGGAACCTAAATCCTGTAAATCCTTGAAACTGACAGTGCCTGCAGAG
The DNA here is from genome assembly GCF_015832195.1 of Motacilla alba alba. NCBI lineage: Eukaryota > Metazoa > Chordata > Aves > Passeriformes > Motacillidae > Motacilla > Motacilla alba. Next base: position 59,587,698 of record NC_052046.1, on the reverse strand, counting down.
GCACTGCTATCGTGACACTCAGATGGAAATTCACTTGGAAAAAAGTAGACAGAGGCCTCTGCTAACTTACTTTCCATGTCAGTGTTTGATTTATTTCTCAAACCTGTGAATTTTAATTGCATGTGTGTATTTAACCACTTTTGGCAGCGATATTTTCTCTAATATCTTCGCAGCTCCACACCCTGGCATTTGGGCATTAGCATACTGCTGCTGTTGCATGTGACTCTTATATTTCTGTTTCTTCCTGGAAATCAGGTGACAGTTGTGGTCTTTAATGCTGTAGTCGATCTTTGAGTTCCAGAGTTCAAATCAGTGTTGCAATTTATATGGTCCATGAATTGCTAATCAGGAATGACAAGGAGAAATGAATCCTGGGATTTGTATTACAAGACTGTGGGAGAACACTCATTCTAAATCAGAAATATCCTCTACTTTAATTAAAATACTGGTTTTAACATTTTTGTTGAAGTTCAGGAAATCATAACTTGGGCCTATGGTTGCGGTGGCTAGTCACCTACACGTGAAGCTAACTTGTTTTTTAAAAAGCATTGCTCAAGTGTGCATGGATTGCTAAGAGACTGGCCTTTCCAACACTTGTTTTGCTCTCTGACATTGACTTGAAATAAAATGGTCAGAGTAAAACAAGCTTTCAAAGGATGAAATCCCATAAGGGACAAGGTTTGGTTTTCTATTCTGATAAGAGTTTCTCATGATTGACTTCCCACCCTTTAGGAGGAAGAGGTTTGCAGCAATTGCTACTCACTACAATAATAAAAACTATTCTTACCTAATTTCCTAAAGCTACTTTAAAGTCTTTTTCCAATTAGTCGGCAACTGTTATAGGGATTTTTAATCTAAATTAAAAAAAGTAATCAAGGCAGTATGACTCTGCTCAGCCCTTAGGGAAGATTATCCATATTCAGCCTCTTCTAATGGCCTATTGCAACCTGATATATTGGCAGTCATCCAGCCTGTGTAGCAGTCTCAACAGAGGCTCAGGCCTTGAGCCCTCAAAAGATTTTCTTTTAAAATAAAGCAACCTGTTTTTTTGACATATTTCTTTTCACTTTTATTTTTTTTTTCTTACATCCTTACTTGGATAATTTTTTAACACTGAGCCCTTAAAAGGACATTCATGTTAAATTAAAAAAACATGTTTTGTTTGACAGCTCCTGCTCATTTTCTTTCCTTTTTTTTTTTCCCCCTTACATTCTTACTTGTGTAATTTTTACCTTGCTGTGATTGCTGCCAAAAGCTGAGCTCAAAATTCACTCAGGGGAAAGGGATGTATTCTGCTGTATTAGAGGCAATAAATGCTCTGGTGCCACAAATATTCCCTACCATTCTTCAGTCCATCCTCTTAACATCAGTGTCCAGTTTATAAATTGCATGACATCCCGAAAGTGAGGATGGCTAGCAATAGTCTCTGTTGTGTGCAGAGTGACAAATACGTCTTGTATCCAAGAGGAATATCACTGACACAGAAACTAGAAATATATAGTAAGGCAGGATCTTGCCATCATGGATGTACTGTAGGTTCAAACCTTTAGATTCCAGTGGGAATTTTTGGCATGACTTTAATAAATGAAGATTCCTCAGAATTATTTCAGCAATTTGTATGAAGTCAGAATTTTTTGCCTCTTCATAGGAGTCTCAGACCTTTCTGAGAAGTAAATAAGGCTGAGGGAATGAAATGTTATCATTTGTGCATCAATCCAAAGAATGAATTACAGCATGAGAAAGGGCTATGTCCCAGAACTGCTAGACGGTTTGGGGGAGTCTGTCTTCTGAAAAGCAGGGAATAAAGTAAGCATATGATGACAAAGTATACTGATTAAGTTTTGGGGTTTTTGACTGCACAGCTCACAGGCCAGACTCCCAAATCTCCTAGGAAGGTTGAAGACTAGGTTAAGTAACATTAAGGAAAATATATCCCTGGGTTCAGGAAATACATCTGTGCGTCTGTATCTGTGTTTACATATATTTGCATACTGAGGGAGGATACATACCTCTGTTGTGGTATTTCAGATTCTGGAGTTTGTGACAGCTGTTTATGTTTGCCTGCATACTCTGGGGTTGTCTGATCACCACTGTGGTCGTTTCAAGGCAACAATGATGTGCTTATTCACTCACATCTCTCCATCAGGGCTTCCTCAAGGTATTTCTTTTCCTCCTGATTTTGTGTCATTGAAGCAATGCTCACACTGATGCCAGAATAACACTACCAGAATTCACCCTCTGTCATTTCTTGCACATCACTGCTCTTAGATAGACTGACCCTGAAGTGAGACCAGGATCTGATTAATTCATGGTGCTGTTTGTAGCTAAATTAAAGTAATTTATTTATTCTTCATTCCCAAAATGGTAGGCTCTCTCTCACATCATCAACATAGATGGTGTCCGCAAACTGCTTTGGAGCAAGAGTAAGTGCATCTCCATCATGACTCAGAAAAGGAAAGCAAAAAAAAGGCTGTTTCAGTGAAAATTAAAATGAAGTACACAAATTTATGCACTTTTCTGTGGAGAGAAGAGTTCATGTACTGATGAAATTCTGATAATTTTCTTGTCTTATTATTTTTCTGCACATTTCAGGACATGGTTAGTTTGTCTAGCTGTTGCCCATTAAGTGCGGTATAATGTAAGTAAGATTTCTCTTGATTAAACTCAGTACATATACCCAAGTAAACAATAATACAAGTCTTCTAAAAATATGCATGTTTCTCATATGTCATCATTGTTCAGGATGCCAGGAAAATGCAATTCATATGCAAGTGTAATAAAGTGGAAAAATCATCAGTGTTCTTATAAGTCTTTTTGGTTTCCTCACTTTCTAGAGATTCCAGCAATTTTTAAAAATATGCACTGTCTTTGCAATTTTGCTGCCAAGAAAGAAAAGCTAGTTCATTCTGTAATATAACCCTTTAATGTGGCTGCCTTATATACAGCTTTTATATTATTCAATACTGTTTGAAGTGTTTCCAAGGTGACATCTAGCATACCCTGGCTTAGTAAGGTATTTAATTAGCATAATGACTAGCCAATATGATGAGGGGGAAAAATCCTCTCTGGGTCGAGTCAGGAGACAAACTTACCCTGAACTATTCTGAACTGTTTTAAACAAACTGCTCTTTTATTAGAGACGCTGGGTTTTTATCATAAGTACTTAACCTTTTGCTGTGTATTTATTTTCCCCCTTCCTGATTTTCTAAGGGGGAAAAAATATTTGAAGATGTGTTTGTTAGGGTGATACTGCTTCTTAAATTCTCCAGTTTTTTAATTTTTAATTTTTCTTCCCTGCTAAATACATTGCAGTCTTGGGTTCAGTTGGGAAGACATAATTTGTCTTTTTGTCACTTGCAGATGCATCATAAAATATGGTATATAAGATTTTGTTTCCTTGGTAGATGATGACAAATATTGCCAGGCACTCAATAGGTGGCACTCTTACCCACAAGCTGGACCCACGCAATGTTACACCGAGAGAGGTAGAAGAAAGCCAAAACAAAAAAGTTTGATATTAAAAAGTGAATGGTACAGAGCAGGGCTAATCTGATCCTGAAATTAGCTGCTGTTTCCTCTTAATTTGTAGCACTCACTTAACTCTGAAAGGGATTATTTGGTGGCCACATTAAGTGAGAAGCCATTGAAAAATTATTATGGCTATGCATAACAATGCAAATAGTACTCTTCTTTGTATGCAAAGACAATGCTGAAAAGAATATCTCTCATGTCCTGCAGCCTCCCAGATTAAGAACTGCTTACCTACAGCACCTGGGGTGGAGCTGCTCATTCCAGGCACAAGAACACAAATGCTCTCAAGAGCTCTGCTATTTAAGCAGTGCTTTAAAAAAAGTAATTCCAAAATCCTTCAAAAAAGACAATTACTAGGTTGCTTCCTGGAAGTGTGGCAGGAAGTGCCAGAACCTGTTCCATTTTTATAGTGCTAGGGGTGACTAGACTCAGAAAAATCTTCAGAATTCAATCGGTTTATTCTGGTAGAAAAGTTGCTATTCACATTAATGCATTTTGTATTTGTACGAAGTCAGATAATTTGGTACCTTTTCCGGTTGCTACATGGTGTCTCGGGACATTTTGCGAGGTCCTGGAGTTAGCAAACTTTGGGTAGCCATTATAGCTTGGTTAATTCGCTATATTAACCAAGCCAATGATCTTGGTTAATATAGCGAAGTAGAAGTTAGGAGACCTGCTTTCTCCTGGCTATGAACCACAAGCTTGGCAGGTTGTTCAACTTTCCTGTCTTGGTATTTCTATTAGCAAAATTAGGATAATAATCTCATTGCCATCTCTTATTCTTGCTCACCTTGCTGTGAGAATTCATGTATTTTTTTAAATACTTAGAAACCTTCAGAGAATGCTGTGTGAGTACAAAGCCTTGTTTTGTTTATTATTCAGTGTACTCTCTCTGGGGCTCCAGAGACAATTTGGTTTCTGTTTTGAAACTTGCCATAGGAGGACTTACCAGTGAGAGTTTCAGAGAACTATTAAATCACACAGAAATTTTAGGAAAAAGGAAAAAAAAAGAAGCGAAAAAGTTAAAAGTGCCAACCCCCAAACCTAATCCTTCTATCTACAGAGAGAAAACTTTTGCGTTCTTTGCTTCTGCTGCAAAAAGCCCACAAACATCTTGAATGAAATTTATACACAAAAAAACCATCAGAGAGCTCCCTACTTCATATGACAGGTTTCTGGGATTCAATAATTTTTCTACATTTTGGGATTGCTCTTCTATAAAATACTGGAAGTGTTAGTAGTCCTATTAGGAGATACAAGCCAGAGCTTTCACTTGTATCTTGCACATTTTGGATGAAATACATAATGATAAGTTTAAATAAATGACCAGTTCAAAACATGTCTGCTGATTTCATGGCATTTAACATAGTTCATGTTTTTCTTCCAGCATAGCCTTTTTTCCCCCAAATATTTATTGAATTTCAACAGCAGCACAAACTACACACACTCTTTTTTCAGCAATAAACACAGAAGCTTGGGAAGAGGGAACATCATGCAATTCTCTGGAGGTTGTAGTGCACTACACACTTTCTTTGCCAATTTCTTACAGTGGATGTTTTTCTAAAACCTTTGAACTGCAACTTTGTTCTAACAAGAGAGAAAATATCCTGTTTAATCAATAAGACACGGCAGGGTGTGAATAAGTGCATATTTATGATCAAAGCTGCTTTTCTTATATGAACATCCTCTAGTACAATTCAAACAGGGAAATGTCTAAATAAGAGAATAAAATTTTCAATAAAATGTTACTTTTTGTCAAAGAATTTGCATAATCTTAATTAAATGAAGAGACTAATAAACTCTGAGTGGTGAATTCTGCTGTTTTACACTCTAACCAATTAGATAATTCAGATTTTCAGGCATTCTTTATTGTGCAGACTAAATGGTTGTATAATGTTTGGTTGATTTTTTTTTTCTCCATCTTAGCAGAAAGTAGAATTATCAGTAAACAAAAAATAATATAATTGAGTAAAAATTAACAGAACAGTTTTCTCACCAGCCCTAATAATTAAAACAACATTAAAAACAATGCTCCTTGGATTGTGTGACATAAGAAACTGCAAATAATAAATTTTACTGCTGATGTAAAGACCTGCTTTTGCATCTCTGGAAAACATTTAAGTTCCAACAGATATTTTGGGTACCCTAGCAAGGGATATCAGCTACTAAATACTGAGGCAGAAACGTGCAGAAGTGATACCTTTCTTTTTTTGGCATTAGAGTTCTAATGTCTTTTGCTTCTCCAGTCCATGTGTTCCTGTCCTCATCCTCTGTTGCTCTGCAGCAAATCCCTCCTGCTAAACCCAGAACACGATTGAAAATGACTACTGAGAGCAATGCCCAGTCTTTTGGAAAAATGTAGGAGCTGGAAAAGGGAATTCGGTGGAAACAAAGATAAAACTGGGATCCCATCAGTTCCTCTCTGTGATAAAGTAATTAAAATTGAAAGCTGAAAGTTCGATATGTGCTTCTCAAGGGATACTGAGAGTGTCCTGCAAAATTTTGCTGTTTGGAAATATTTTCTGATCAGAGATCAAAGTAGTTCATCCATGTGAGAAAAATTAGAGGTAATGCAGGGTATTTCTGAATCCAATATGAAAAGGTGAAATAAGTTTTATTAATACCAGTAACTAATCCACACCCATGAGTTGAACACCTTTGTTCTACTACAAGTGTTTAAGGGAGGTTTTCCTTGGTTTGCTTAAGACTGCTTTTCTAAGCTTGTAAAGAGTGCCACTTTCCTTAGATAGTGCAGAGTACTCTTGTTTGGCCAAATGCTCTGAGGCTGCAGATCTGAGCCTTTTCATCATTCCTGAATGTCAGTATCAGGAGTGACATGTCTGGGGCAGGGGTGGGTGAGTAAATCAGTGGGACAAGAGTTTCTCTAAAGTAAAGTTGTCCCTTCTTGACTCACCTTCAACAGTGTAAGTTTGATCTGGAAAACCACAAAGACTTTTTCTGACAGCTTCTGTACCTTCTCAGAACTCAAGCATACTTGCGCTTAGTGAAAAATCAGAGACTTAGCTAGCCAGAAGGTTTCTCAATCTCCTTGACTCCGAGTACAAAAAAAGTAAAAAACATGGATAGTTTTCAAAGAACATATTCATTTTATTTATTGTGTGCCCTTTTGTATATATTTTTAAAATTTTTAAAATTACATTCTCATTAGGACCCTAAAGAAGGAAAATACAAATATAAAAGACATCCTTTGTTGTAGGAGTTGTAGGAATAGCTAATCCACCCCTCACAGGGAAATTTTTACTCTTGTTTCTTTCTTGAATTTGCTAGATAAAAGAATTTTCCAAATTAACAATGTTGTGAAGAATATTCTGTGGATGTGCACTAGAGCCTCTTTGCTGGAACAGAATAAATACACAGGATGCTTCAAAGCCTAAGAAACTCTGTGTTCACCAAACAGGAACTGTGGTCCCTGCTCACATTCTAGTCCTCTTATCATACATGCTTCTCAAAATATTCACTCTACTATTTTTTGTGTTTGCATGTATACCTGGGGAAAAGATGCACTTTTAAGACCTACTTCAAATGCAGCTTCCAACATTTTTCACAATTGCTGAACTCCCTCCACTGTTATACAGGAGATAAAAATTACTGATTTTACTCTCTCATCATTATAATCTTTCAGCAAGAAGTCATCTTTGTTTTTTCAGAATTTAAATATATTCTTGCTCAAAAGACACAAAATCATTCTGTCTTTTGGAATTATTTTTGGCAGACTTCCTTAAGCTTATTGTATTGTAGACTCTACTTCTGTAGCATGAGGCTCTACTTTTTTATTATTTGCCCAAAGCACACCTGTTGAGCACTTCATTTCATAGCCCTTAAAAGAAAGGTATTTTTTAAAATGCCATTTCAAAATAATAGTATTTCCACGACTTTTTTTCCCCTAGCAGATGTGTTTTATTTCAGTCTATACCTGTCACAGATACATGATATCTCTTTTGGTCTGTGCACAAAGGTGTATCCATTCAGACAGTCAGACAGTTTTGTGCCATTATAGATTAAGAGCCATTGGTGCTTTTGTCTTCCAAATACATCTTTATGGACAAGTTGGAAAAGCAGCAGAATTTTTTTGTCTTTATGACTATATTTTGGTCAGCAATACAGAAATAAATTATTTTAAGGAATCTATGTCTCCAACCAGTGGTCTTAAATTAGACTCCAGGATACTGTAATGTTACAGAAAATACAGATATTTAGAAAGCAGTGTTTTTTTCCATCTACCTTGCTTTGCCCATTGCTTTTTTTATTTTTTATTTTTTTTTTTTAAATGAGCCAATTGTATAGTTTATCGAACCAAAAACACGCCAGGAAAACTGAAGAAAAAAAATTGCAGTTAACTGCAGCCATGTTTGGAAAGGGCTGCATTACTGAAAGGCTACAGAATGATTAGTAGAATTAAACTAAAATCACTTGAATAATGATTTATTTTAAAGAACGTGCTGTTCACAAAGAGGAGATGTTACAAATGAGAGGCAAGGCACTTGCTTTTATTTGGTTCTTAACCTGATGAGTTCCAATTTCTTTGCATATTCCTTTGGGAAAGAAAGAGACTGAGAAGCTCCTTTCCTAATATCCTCATGATTTGAGATAGCAACTATCTTTTCAGCTATGTAATTATCTCTTTCCTTATTGTTATCTGTAATACACCATCACTGGCAACGTGGATGGTTTCACTGCTCATAAATATGTACCTCTATCTTTTCTGTTTCCATTTTATTGCACTTCCAGTTAAGATTTATTTTTCTGTTTGTTTGCCAAATATTTTTTAAAACCATATACAATAAAATACATGCCACAGCTAGTATCATAACTTTGTCTGGAGTCAACTTATTTCTCCCTTTTAGGAACATTCAGAAATAGAAAAAGCTGAATCCAAAATCCATTGATAACAATTGAAACCCAAACGTACACAAGGGAAGCAAGCTGAACCCTTGAATGCTTTTGTTTGCGGATGTCACTGAAATTTTCTTTGTGTTCTTAAATCAAGAAAAACTGAAATATGCTTTAGGGTTTTGTAATAAAACAGCTTTTAAAATACATAAGTTAATCGTGCTTTTGGGAACATGTAATTATAATAAGCAAAATTTTTCCATCTTTCTACAATGCATCCCAGAGGATTCAGAGAAGAAATGTATGTATGAGAAATTTTAATTTTAGTGCCTGTCCCCAGTAATAAAGTTGCTCTCTTGTTGTTTGTTTCATGTTGTTTTATAGTCCAGAAAATTACTTACTGTATATGCTCAGGTATCTTTTACATAAGGTTGCAGAAGATTTCTTTGACATTACTGACCCCCCTGCAGTGAAATGCTTTGATGTAGATTTATCAGTTGTCTTGAAACTATTACTGATGGAAAGGACCAAACTTAGAAGAAATTACTAAAAGACAAGCTGTTCCTCCAAGCTTATTAGCAACAATACCTCACCTTTCTGTCACAGTTGAAATATTTAGTTGTTCTCAACATTTCCAAAAAAACATTTCCATGTTTTTGAGTGGTTTCCTTGTTTTCTGTCTCATTTTCTTTTCTGCATCTCTTTTCTGCAGTTATCTGTTTATGGCTATATCACTTTATATATAGTTTGCTCTTGGAAATTTTTAGATTTTGAAAAGCACTCCAAAGACTTTGAGTGTGTAGCATGAGTTCAAAGTTTTCTCTTTACCTATATCTGACTTCTTACTGTGTGCTTTTAACCATCACTAGCACTGAAAATATAACAAGGCTAAACCAAAGTGACTTCTAAATTCTGTGATTTTTTCCCGTGTCATCCAGGCTGCCACGTTAGGGTGGTGAGGCACTAGAACAGGCTGTTCACAGAAATTGTGGAGGATCTATCCCGGGCACTTTCCACATTCTTGTTTGCTGGCAAGTTCTCTGCCTATGGCAGGGAGTTGGAACTAGATAATCTTTAGGGTCCCTTCAAACTCAGGTCATTCTATGATTGTATGTAGTAGTAGGACAAGGTGTAATGGGTATAAACTGAAAGAAGACAGGTTTAGATTAGATATTAGGAAGAAATTATTTTCTGTGAGGATGATGAGATAGTGGAACAGGTTGCCAGAGAAGTTGTGGGTGCCCTGTTCTAGGAAGTGCTCAAGGGCAGGGAGTTGAAAAATCTGTTCTGGTGGAAGGTGTTCCTGGGTTGGAGTAAAATTACCTTGATGGTTCCTTCCAATAAAAACCATTCCATGATTCTATGATATAAACCAAATGTCTAAATCTTTCCTTTCTAGGATAAATATTGACATTCTGTATATAGTACACAGAACAAAGGGGTTCTCATTCATAGCTTACTGTTTGTTGGAGAGTTTTATAATCATGCAGCTCCTGGGAAGTGTAGGCTGGGATTTTCTAGGCCTCCTCAGATGCAGACAGAAATACATCATGTGTAGGGCACAGGGAACACAGGTAAGAGTGAGCAGGATAAAAAGTCCAGTTATGAGCATAAAATCCTTGGAAGAAAGAGGCTAGGTAAAAAGATTCTGCTTTTCAGGACCGCTCAATCAGTCTACAACTAAGACTGGTATTGGGAAAAGAGAAGATTGTTACTTATTCCAGACTGTGAGTAAAATTTCATTTTTCATCAGACATTAGATTATCAGAACTTCACCTCTCCAGGAAAATAACTTTAACTTTTGAAGATCCCGCCCTGAACAACCCTTTTGAGTTTCACTGGCTGCATAGGAATTCTCAGCCAGTGGAAGACACCTAAAAATATGTCCAAATGAGCAGTCTCTATTGCATTTATAGGTCATTAATCAAAACCTATTTATTTTGCTGTCATGCTAATATTCTTAGCTTCTTTGCACACTCAATTTTCTCCTCTGAAAAGGAGAGAGAGTTGTTTTGAAAACTGTCTCCAAGATCCAGTTTTCTGTCAATCCCAAGAAACATACCTCAAACAAAGGAACAGTTTGCAAACTGGTTCTTAAGAGCTCTAAGTGCAACTCGATAAAGTCAAATAACAGCTCTCACAGCTGCTGTACCACTAGTAATAATTGCTATACTTGCAATGGCCTGGAAACTGCCTGGGGCTTCTTGGTCCCCGTTTTCAAACTCCTTGCTTATCTTATAGGTAACATGGATATGTCTTTGCTAAAAATACAGTTGAACACAAAACCCCCCAATTTTCCAAGACCATTGGGACACTAAGGAAGGACTCAGGGAAAGAGCCGAAGAGGAGAAGGGCAGAGGAATCTGAGGTATGAGGAAAAAACCTATAACTTCACAGCTTTTTTAAGTCTTCCTCCTCAGAAAATATTGACTGAAACGATATGGAAGATTTCTGCTTAACCACAATTTTAAAAGCTTTCATAAATATTGTAATAAAGTTAAATTCATTACTATTTAAACCCTAACACTGGCATAAGCTTATTTCTTATTCTGATGACTGAGCTGCAGCAGAGAAGCAGCATTGGAAAAGCAGAGGATTTATTCTGCAAAATTTGAAATATCTTTCTTCATGGAATAATAAAGGACACTTTCCATATTCTATTCTAATAGCCAATAAAGTATAAGACCAGCTAGAAAAATGAAGTTGGCAGAAACATGGAATAAATTAGGAAATTATGTTTACACTACCATCAATTACCACAGCAACATTTTACTTTATAATACAAACTTTTCTTGTAAACTATAACATGCCAAAAATATTCCAATGAGGGAATAAGTTGTCAAATCTCATTCCAAACTACCAAGAAAGATTTCCCTTACCCACTACCATTTTCTGATTTAATAAATTACCTGGGAGAGTTTGGCTGGAAAGCACAATTGAATGCTGGGATAGGGAACATAAAAGGGCCCTAAGCACTTTTGTGTCCATAGCTTGTCTGCCAGCAGAATTCAAGACAACCTTTAGGCCTTGAATTTGTGCTCCTTGGCAAAATACAGATAAGTTTTCATGCTGAATTGGCATATCAGATATCCACACAAACACTTCTGATTGTGGCCTACATGAGCCTGTAGCCATGGCTGGACATCAGAAAAACTCCTATAGCATGTTTGGTTTTTTGCCTTTCTTTCACGCATGAGGGAATGTCATTTGTCACAGTGTCTGGCTGTCTACTGCTTGGCATAGCTACAACTCAACTGCTTCCATGCTTTTTGGCAGCAGCAACATCTGAGTCCCATAGGGAGAGGATTTTAATGCAGGGATAATATATTTTGCAATGTATCGATGGTATGATCACTCCGTTGGTTTCCATCCAGTTGTTGGAATTAATTTCCAACTGATTTTTGGAAAACAACTAAGGTAGTTATTTTTACCATGGAAACTCTAAAGAAGTAGTTATGTTTTAATAGTAGCAGATTGGTCTGAGTGTTGTCATAAAAAACTGAGGTTAATTGAGGTACTTGGGCTGTCATTGTTTATACTGAAACAGAAAATGATGGTAGAGTCAGGGGCCCTTGATTTTGTATTTCATTACTGCCCCAAGTACTTGCTTTCATGCTGCGCCACTGGTTAGGTTGACTCACCCATGGAATAGTTATTCTTTTGACTTTTTCATGGCTTTGCAAGTAATTTAAAAGGAGCCTTTTAAAAAATAATGTAAGCTTTAATCCTAAATTTCCTAGTATTTTCAGCCTAACAGATACTGAGGATATTATTCACAGCGCTATAATAGTCTTTAAAAAATACAGGTATGAAAATATACGTTTCAAAATCACATGAGAGCATGTATATGCTATGTCCATGGGATGCTGCCATTTTGTCTTCTGTGGAAAAATATGAATGAAAAGAGATCCCTGAGCAGGAAACACTTAAAGTTTGTTGTACTTCAGATTTCAAAGTGCACACTGCATGGTTTCCTTGGTCATTGTTTGGTATTCTGGTATACTTAATATCTTAATAAATATATTCAAAAAAGAGCCATGTGTTGGATATTACAATTCAGCAGATATGTCACGAGCTCCCAAAAAATGCAGCTGTGCAAACTTCCAGTTATGCACTCTTTATTCCTGCATGGACATCAGTGTTTGATGATTACTCACCCCAGCTGGACCAGACACGTTCAATAAAATATTGTACAGCAGCCTCCTTTCCTGGACAGTATGATATCATATTTGTTTTAATTGTTCTTAAGTTGTGAAGCAGTTTCCAAAGTCTTTGCCAAAACGCCCAAAAGTTATACTGAAAACATTAGAACTTTTTCTTTCTCCTCAGTAATATATTAAGGCTGCTTGGATGAGGCATCATTTCTTAACCTGGATTGTTTTTCCTTCCAATCTTGAATCTAAACCAGCTCTTTTTGGTAGAGTTTCTGTTAAGACTCATTATTGATTTGTGCTGAAGTGTATGCTGTGTTTTCTGATGTTTACTGTTAGAACAGTTGTTTAGCACAATCTAAGTATATTTTATATATGATAAACTGCAATTGAGTTTTATTTTCCTTTGTCCTCCATCAAGGCTGGTACTTGTCATACCGTCTCATTCTGCATCACATTTTTTAGAGATTTTTGAGACAGTTATGATGCCAGCTGTTGTTGTCCTAAGAAGCCACTTGAAATCAACAGACTAATATCCTGGTAACCATTTGTGGCCTCATTCCTTCTTCAGCTGTTACACCCCCTACTGTCAATGACTTACCAAGAAATAGATGGGATGATAAGAGGAAAGCAATGTCACTTTCCAAAGTGAATCCCAAGAAAAACAAGTCTTACTCTCAAGTTTAATAAATTAATCTAAAAATAGGTGTGTGAAATGATATTTGTGCTAATTAAATACTATGTTGAGTCAGTCGCACTCTGCAAAATGTCAGCAGTGTAATTTCCAGTGGGGCTGCTTTTTCTACCTTCTCATCTTTCACCAGTCAAGGTTTTCATGTTGAGGGAGATTGGCTAAATCTCCCTTGTTGCATCCCCTAGGAGAGTTTGTTCAGGGTTAATTAAATAATCTAACAAAGCAATTAGTGGCTGGTTCTGCAGTGTGCTAAGCCAGTCCCCTGAGGGTGAAGGACATTGAGTATCTTTTGAGGTTAGGCCTTTTGAACAAAAAACAAACTAACTTTTCTGTTCTCTTCATTTGCAAAGATAGACATTTTCCTATGCTTGACCACATTGAATTAATGTGAGTATACAGAACATATCTTACCCATCATCCAAACAGAATCTTCTTCCACAGGGCTGAGAAAGAAGGTGAACAGCCCAGCTTTTATAAATATTTTCCGCTTTACCATTCTGTGTAAAAATATCTGGGACCTCAGTCTCCTGTGTTCGCCCTTTCACAAACCTTAAGAAGGAGAGATTTATTAATTTACTGATTTTTTTTAAGTGGGAAGTTCACATTCTCAGCTTTAAATGGAGCTGAGAAATATCTCGGACTCCAAAAGTCAGGGCCATACCTTTTCCTTCACTCTATTTTATTCAAAGGAAACTGCACAATGTCCCCTGAAGTAGGGATTGATAGATAGCTGAAAACACAGAGGTCATTTAAGCAGAGAACTGCCGCTGTCTTGTTTTTACTTCTTATTAATTTTTTCTTGTTTTCACTGACTTTCTTCCATACCATTTCAAGAGAATAAAGTCTAGAATTTTATTGGTAAAGCCTACAGTCCAGCCTACAAATATGAGTGCCTTAACATCCAGTGTGTTCAGAATAAAACAGTTAACTTCTGACAGACAACATTTTAAATCAGTTGGAGTTTTTCTTAGGAACAGCTCCTCAACATGCAGCATAAACATGATCAAATAACATACTATGAAGTATTAAGTTTATGGTCTTCCAGGTGTGTAAGAAGCTTAAAATACCTTCTTGTAGTAGTATAACTAAATACCTTTGTGTTCTTCAGACACAATTTTTATTGAGAGCTTCCAATAATGATGAGAACAGCTGTCTCCATGTAATACAAAACACACTAGCAGGTCTTTCCTTTAATGCAATGATTCCAATGACTTAAGTGAGATAGTTTCTTACTGACTGCATCAGAACTCCAAAAGTAGCATGTATGCTCAGTTATAAACCTTCAATGGCAAACCATACTAAGTACTTCTTTTGGTTCTTTTACCCATGTCTAAAATTACACAAATGAAGAATACTACAGATTCAACTGGAAAAAATTGTTTTCAAATGACTGGCTGTCATTTGTGTCCTTTCAAGAGATTTTAATACTCTCCAGATCTAAACAAATAGTTATGATTTTTCCCTTGTCTCATCCTTTTTTTTTACAGAGCCATAGATGAAAATATTTTTAAACCATATTTGGCAATTCTCACTTTAAGCTCTGGGGGAGTGATCACTGGGATATGCAGAGAGGTTTTTTTTTCTTTCTGTGTTTTCTCTAGCTGAAAAAATATTTATCTTTGTATTGGGACACGGACACTAAAAGTGACATTGAAAATAAAATCTGCCATGAACCTGGAGAGGGTTATTGTCTGAGTTTCCTTAAGCCATTTAAAAGGAGCAAATAATATTAATGATATCAATACTAAATACATAAAGGCATTGTCTTTTTTGCCCATATAAATTACTCCACTTTTGGAATAGTTAAACTGATCCTAAAGTCACCACCTTTTCTGAAGAAAATACAAAACCAAACTACACAGACTTGTAAAATTACCATTTCCTGTCCTGGGAAAATAATTGTGAGAGGGTATCTTCATTAACAAAAATAATTCAGGATAGAGCACCTTGGAGATTCTTTGCCCTCAACTTTGCCCAATAAATAAAATTTTCCTTCAAACATTTTTTCAATAAAGAATATCGGTCAGCAAGTAGATTGCCTTGAAGCTGAGGCAATTCTAAACTCTTTGGAGCCCATGAAACATGCAGCCATCAAAATGAAAGACAATCCTCTATAAAATTAAAGATTTTATTGAAAACTACCACATATCTTGCCTATTAGTGTAGAGAATGTTGCAATCTTTTTAAACTAGTCCTCCTCTCAGTAAAATCTATGCAATTTTAACAACATCACTTATGATCACTTTTTCATTTAATATTGCCTTTCTGGTTTGGAGTTTTTAAGTTTTGAGCCTAGAGCAAATAAAAAGTGTAATAAAAAAGGAGCTCTCTAGTTGTGACAGGATGCCTAGACAAGAAGTATAGGTCCTCTCCAAAATGGTCATTTGTTGTAATTTGGAACAAGAAAATTTGCAAATGTATCAATGTAATTACTCAAGAGTGCTTTCTTCTAAATGAACTCAAGCATATGATAAGATTTCCATTCATAATTTTTGATTTAATTTTCAATTATAAAAACTCTCTATGTTCTAAAAATTTTTTCTCAAAGTGGTGAGATTTCTTTGAATGGTTTGTTGCCATTCCATATTTGCTATAATACTCTTGGGAACATCACAAAAAAATAGCAAAGTAATTAAGCAATTAAAAAAAACCGTGAAAGGCGTCCTCCCCCTCCACACTCCCCGTGTCCCCCCCCCCTTTTTTTTTTTTTTTTTTTGGTTGAATTTATTTCAGGTTTTTTTCCAGGGTGCTGTTTTTCACAGTGGAAGTGTTTTCACTGTTGAGTAGATGCTAAATGCAAGCCTTAATACTAAGGAGAAGAACTAGATCAGTGCTTACCTTCTGTCAGAGACACTGCTGGTAATGTGACTTGCATAAAATTTAACTCTTTGGTTTAAATCTGGTTGCATCTTTAGACGTATTGGCTGTCACAGCAGACTGCAGGATGAATCTGAGATTACAAAAAAATCCAAAAAACACATAACCAAAAAACTCAACAAAAATATGGAAAGCAGTATATGGCACCTTCCAGACATTCTTCTGATTTTTGGGGCGTGCATCTCATATACTTGAATCTGATAACTACTGGATAGTTCTCTTGTGCTGTTTTCCCTTTGGTGGCATGTCTACAGCAGAGTGGTTTGTTTAAATTCCTGTAATCTAGTTTTGATCTCTTTTGTGAGATTTGTGAATTTTATTGAGGTCTGAAACCAGTGAACTGCAAGCTTTAGAACTGAAGTAAAAGGAAACATGAAGCCCTCTATTAAGATGACTAATATTCCAGATGAAGCTAATTAGTATGATAACCTATGCACGTAACAAAATTGTAAAATTAGTGAGATCAGCTCACCAATACCATTAACTATATTATAACTCTTCACATGATTTTCTCCCCCCACTAATGAAAGGTCTTAGAAATGTGAGATTTCAATTTGCATTGTCATCTGGTGGAACTCATCAACACCACACGCTACAGTGAATATTGTGGTTTTCACAGCAGGGTCTTTTTTATCTTTGCAAATTTGTGAATTAAAATAATTTCACCTGGGGAAATCCTGCATCAGAGAAATATTGGTGACCTTGACAACACTTTTCCATTTCTTCTTTTTATTCTCCTGTTTTTCCTTAACAAACCAAGATGGCAAATAAATGATAGAAGATTGCCTTGTGCTATACATCAGATTTATTACATTAACTTCTGTGCTCTGTGTTCCTATAAGGTTGCATAGTCAGATTTAAATGCAATCCTTATGTGGAAACCTGCTTTCAGAAGAAGAGAAAACAAAAGAGAGAAAACAAAGAAAAAGAGGAAGAATAGTATGTGATGTGTTCCCGAGGCAGGGAGAAAATGGGGCAAAATGGTGGGGACATGGAGTACAAGTAACAGAAAGTAATTTTTGTGAAGTGCCTATGCTTAATAATGAGCAAATATACCAGCGCTGTATCTGTTAGTTTATTGTCTTATATTCTCTGGTATCTTGATTTATCAGAACTTAAACAGCTTCTGTCTTCTTCTTTCTTCTTCCTCCTACTATCTAAGATAAAGTCCTTGTATTTTTTCAGTGAGAAGTGTTTTAAACAATGAGAAGTGGTATTGGAAAATTTTAATGTTAATATAACTCCTTGGTTTTCTGCTCATCCTCTAACAGCAGCTGGTCTAAATAGTGTCTAATGGACAGAAGAATGTCTTTTACAAAAGAATCATAGAATGGTTTGGTTTGGAAGGGAACAGGAAGACCATTTAATTCCAACCCCCTTCCTTGAGCAAGGAATCTTTTCACTAAACTATTAAAAAAATATTTCCCTCAGGATAATCATATGTGATATAACACATATGATTACATATATGATATACAGTTTTCCATCTGTATTTTTGAACAGTTTCTTTCATTGTAGTTTCTTGGCTTGTTCAAATTCTGTAAGTCAAAGATCTAAGTCAGCAATAGAAATAGTTGCCACAACGTCTCATCTTGGTTTCAGAGTGAAGGCTGTTAAGATCAAGGAATAATGTCTTTGACCCTTGGTAAATTGTTTGTACTTACAGGATTATCAGTGTGAGTGAGTTACTTGTCACTGTGCTTTCACCAGAGGCTTGAATTCATGAGTTAACTCTCTCATTCTCACTAACAGAAATGACAACACCCAAGAAGACTGGAGCAAGATTCAAACAACTCTGGAATGCAGAAGGTAAGTAATAGCTATGCTAACCAACACTGCAATGGCTTATGAAAAAATTGGTCCCAGTACAGTTCTCTATGGCAAAAAGTCAGGTCTTTATAAAATGTTACCATGCATTTGTTTATTTCAGGGAGAAAAATTATTGTCTAATCTAGATCTTCATGTGTAGTACTCTAAAACTGATGGGAAAAATAATGATAATCACAATGTCTAAGGTACATTTAATTTAATTTACCTTAACAAAGCACTCTGTATATAGCCTGGGGACAGTTAGAGGGGAATATTAGTGCTTTCTGATAAGAAAAAATATAGCTTTGATGGCAGAAGAAGCTGACACAGCAACTAGAAGCATCTGTGCATATAGTCAAAGGCCAGGAACCCACAGTGCTCCTTACCCTGATGGCATTGCAGAAAAGGCTGGTTACAGCCAGCATGGCCAATGTACACTCCAAAGGACTTGTGTGGCACAAGGCCCAGTAACAGTCATGAGTGACCAAAATCCAGAAATTGGAAGCAAATCTGAGGGATACTTTGTCCTTTGTTCCTTACACATTTGTGGTTTTCCTTTGTTTTCTTGCAACGATCAGAGTTAAAGACAAAATGTCAGCCTCAGCTTTTGAGTACAATCTGAAAATTGAAAATAAGAAGAAATGTGACATTTTAGCTCTGAGACCTTTGTTTCCTGGCTAGGGCAAAAATAGACCTGGCTGCATTTAAACTTGTTCTCATCATTCCAAAGCCAGGGGAAAGTTGCACTGCCAAAATATCATCTGAGAACTTTTCTTTTTGGTCCCCCATTATACTTCTAGGGATTATGATATTGTTCTTGGGCTTAAAAGGGGAAGAAGTCAGGGTTACCCTTGAGGAGCCTTACCCTCAGGTAAATGCCATGCCTGCTGTTCCTCCTGTTGCATGGGAAGAGAGCACTACTTTCAGTGAATGTGAGAGTGATTTTATCCACAAACATTGGATGAAGATTTGTGAAGAGATACCTAACAAGCAAGGAAACCATGCAACTTCCTCATTGCACTTCCTCAGAGCTTTTAAATCCACCAGCAATACTGGGTCTCACTACCCTGGGCTGAGACAGGACAGACTGACAGTGTATGATCAGGGTGGTCTGTTGCCAGTGCTTGCCCTGTAGGTTCACACAACATCAGAAGCTTGCTTGGGCTTGCAACCAAACCCAGTAAGAACACTGATTGCTTATTGACTAAATGTTGTGTTCACAGTTTTGGGTAACTTTCTGCTTAGAGGTACTTTACTTATCCACGCATCTAGATGTTGATCCAACCTTAAATCTTTGCCTAAGCCTCTGCTTTCTCCACCTCTCTCTTTTCCTTTTTTTTTTTTTTTCCTGTTGTTTTCTTTTTTAAAATTTCATTTTAGGATGATAATAAAATGGTATTCCAGTATTTCATCCTTGATAAGTCTTCTTCATTTTGTGCTATGAAAGTTTGGTCTCATAATTCCAGAGTGTGATATTTCCAGGCACATTAGATACAAGGGTCTGGATTTCTACAGATCTTTTGTTTACTGTTCACCCTGCAGCCAGTGATAGGACAGACCATGAAACTTCGGGAAAATATTTTCTATTTCTCTGCTATAGATTCACCTCCTATTTTGAATAACACTTGGCAGATGCAGAAAGAGACTGCTTACAAACCTGCTATTACATTTCTGTGCATCTTGAACTGTATAGTCATATTCTTCGAGTCATATTGCTAGTCATGGAGGGCCTTGGGATGCTTAATTCTTTTGTAGTTCCTGGTTATAGATCCTTGACATCAATAAGTAAATAAAAGAAAATGTAGCTGGTGAAGCTCTGCACTGATTTTAACGGTACTTTAGGAATCATTTTCTAAAGCACCACAGCTGATTCCTGAGGACTGTTGAGTACTCTTAAGGCTGACCAAAGATTTAAACAGCAGGAAGGATATTTCAAATTAAAAAAGAGAATCACTGGCAGGAGTCCATGTGCTGTATGTTAGGCTCTGACCACAGCTCCTAATTTTTTTTCTGAGTACAAAAAGGTAAAAAATTAAAAATAAAGGAGGGAATGATTATTCAGGAAGTAATTTTTTAGTAGGGAGAGTGGATCCAAATTTTAGGATTCACTGTATTGCATGGAGAAACCTTTATCTTAGTAAAACCTTCTATTTACATGAATGCGTAACTGAACCACTTTCCTTTGGATATGTTTTTATTCAAAAGTGTTTGATGAAGCTTCTAGGCAAATTTTAAAAGCAGTAGATGAGTATGAAGAGCTCTCTGTGAGGCTGTTCCTTCAAAATGCAAAGAAATTTTTAACATGTAAGTCACGAAAGGCCCACTTTTTCCCATAAAAGAGGGTAATAGCATTTCTAATGGGATGGTACTTCGCATTTAATTCTCTCAATACTTGTATTTATAACTAGATTACTTTTTACAAACAGTGACAAGAATGCAGGACATTGAATATTGGATGTAAATGTGGCAGAATGTGATTCATCCAACAAAGAGGCACCCTCTTATTAGATTATAATTTTGTGGTATTCCTATAGATATATTTCATAAAAAATTAATTTTTAATAAAACTGATCAGCCAAAATATTTTTTCCCATATCTATATAGAGGGCACTTAGGTTTCCAAACATACTGGTAGGTATTTTCCCTGGGTA
Source organism: Motacilla alba alba (assembly GCF_015832195.1). Classification (NCBI taxonomy): domain Eukaryota; kingdom Metazoa; phylum Chordata; class Aves; order Passeriformes; family Motacillidae; genus Motacilla; species Motacilla alba. The sequence continues at coordinate 59,567,134 of NC_052046.1, read as the reverse complement.
TCTTGTAATATTGTTTACTGCATCATTTTCTGAAATCATGATCAACCCCACAGGGAAAAGAGGCCTGCACCTGGCAGGGAGGCTCACAGAGTCTGCTTACTTTGTAACAGCTGGATATAGTGATTGTTCTAAACCCATCATTTATTTTGCATAATGGTTGACCTTTCTCCCTGTAATCTGTGGTGAGGAATTCAGACCATTTACACTACTGCAGAAGAATAGGTGTTTCTGTCTATTAGAAATCAGGGGGTTTGGTGGTTTCCTTTTAAAGCATTTTATTTAGATACTTGAATACCCTAAACGCTATCTTTTTCCAGCTTCAATCAAACTGTTTAAATGTGTGATTTTAAAGATCAGCTAATCAAATAAATGTTTACACAGCTGTGTGATATTGCAGTTCTTTAATATTAAACAAATTGGGACATACATCAAAACATTTAATTTTAATATATTATTAGTATTTGCTAAGATCTGAAAAAACACCAGTTGCTTTATCTTGATGAGAGGGTAGTAACTTATTAATATAAAACTATTTTAATAATTCAGTTGCTGAATAATAAAGGAATTTACTTGAATATAATTTTTGCAGTAAATTATATCAAGCAATAACCAAATTCTTTACTGAAATTTGTTCTCCTATAGATGGAGCAAGTAGTTTGAAGAAAAAATATCCAAATTAATAAAGAAAATTGTATTATAAAAAGAATTCCAAATGTTAGTTTGAAACATTAGTTTACTACAGGAAAAACAATTTTCTGACTAAATATTATGCCTAGTATAAGAACAATTGTAATACATACAGTAACTGTTACTATTAACGAGAAGAAAATAACTTAGTCCATCCTTTGACCTTTTTTTGAGTGAAAAACAACTTTAATCTCTTTCCCTGCTACAGTCGGGAAATTTCTAGGTAGGCTAATACTTTTTGATATGAAAGTTATAGTGATCTTGGGTTCTTATTAATTTGTTTATATCTTTTCTGTACCTAAAACATTTTTACTTCAAGCAATTTCAGAGGCAGCTTCTGGCTTTAGGATAAGAAGTGATAAGAAGGTCTCCAGGTAGTGAATGCAGCCTGCCTTAACTTCTGACACTGAAGACCTGGGTGTAAATCTTCTCAGAGGCCAGCTGAAATAACATCCCCAGAACGGTGCTGTAGAGGCAGCCTCATTCAGATTCCCTTGAAAGAGATTTCATTTCATTAAACTCTAGACTTGACTCTTTTGCAAAGAGGTCAGGAAAAATGCTTCATGCAGCTCTCTCTCCCTTCAGGAATGTCACCATTTCTGTGATCTATAGCAGCTGCATCTTTATGTGGCACAGAAGAGCCATACAGATAGTGTCCTGTTTCCTGCAAAATTAAGGCATTCAGATTAGTGTATAATACATATTTCTGAGTAAAATACCAGAAAGATGCACTCCATTGCAACATATCATTGCTACAGCATATGTTTGTACAAGAAACATTTCAATTAAAAATGAAATTAGAAGAAAGAGAAGGGGAAAAAGAAATGTCCCGATTAAAAAAATTTTTAACATGGGAACATGATTAGGATGTTTTTCTGAAGTTAGCCATCAGAAACTGTAATCATTTCAGATCGTCAGACTTTTCAATAAGATGCTCCAGATAAGATAATAAAGAAATAAGTAAAATTGTAAATTGTTGTTAGTGCGTTATCAATACTGTTAACATTATCCTTGAAGCTGAAGCTATTAGTGCATTCTCTAATTTTTGAATATGACTTCTTTGCATTAAGCAAATATTTTTCTCAGTCATAATCATGTATAATTAAGTTTTGATCTCACATCCATTGTCTGCCATTTAGCTTTGGTGTTCCTGGGTGTCAAAGGGCTTCTTTTTCCTGTAGACAGATTAGTTGAAGGTCACACGTATGGACTTGCAATAATGGACTGTTGTCTTTGCTGAGACAGAGTATTCATTTATCTTGTTTCTCAAATGGCCAACTCCCCTTTAGCCAGTCAGACTCCCTGGCTAAAATGGGATTTATATTTAGCCTTTAATAAAAGTTATGTTATTAAAAGTGAGTGTCAATAGCTATGATATTAAAAAGTTTCTAGTAATTGCTGCATTTGTTTCTCTTTTCTAGAAGTCTGCCCTCCTGAACATGCCTGAGGTGGAAGTAACTTAGTGAATCAAGAAAGTGGTGTGTATCCCACCACTCAGGCACTTAACATCTTTTATCTATGACATCTGCTTGTGTGTCACAGATAGGTTATGTCTACCACATGTGCTCTTGCTGTTTCCTGCCTTGCCACTTATGGGTCTTGTAGAGGGAAAGGAGAGCACAGGTCTCACCGCTACTGGTCCCTGGTTCTTGGGAATAAGGCACCAATTTTTTATTTTTTTTTCTAAGAAAAGGAAGTAGGAATTATCTCCAAAGAGAATTGAATGAAATTTGTGAATGGTGCACCCTGTGCTAAAAACAACAGTATGTTGGTTCAATACATATTTTATTGTGAATTTACTGGAACCTGTGCAATAGAGTGAGTTATGAATGCAACAGCTTAGAAGAGCTGCATGTGAAGTATTTTTCTGACTCACAGCTAATGTGAGATTGGAAAGAGTTATTTTAATTTCTGCTCTTTCTTCATGCCCTTTCTGTCTTCCATCTTGGTTGAAGGCAAACATCCATTGGTAGAGCACTGGTCTGTGTATCTCTCCTTTTCACTGACGTTTAGTGACAGAAATTTCCTCTACTTCTAAACAATATTAGAAGCTGTTGTGCCAATAAAAAAATCTAAACGCAACCAAAGCATCAAGTAGCCACGTCTTGCTTTTGCCTGCATGCCAGAAAAAAGGAAATTTATTATAAAATCCAAGAAAAACAGGAACTCATGGTAGGAATTAGCATCATATAATTATATAATTAAGCTGTGAAAGACCTTTAAGATCATTGAGCCCAATTACCTACTGTAACTTGAAAAGGGACTCCAAAGTCACAAATCTCATTGAATGACCTTCTCACACCACTTTCAGCTGATGTCTTTCTCTTCCAAATTATTATAATTAAGAGTGCACCCATTAATTTTTTTTTTTCATTTGTTAGATGGATGATGCTATTTTATAGTGTGGCCAAATAATGTGCCCATTATGAGTTTTAAGCCTGGTGCCAACAAAATGTCTGCAGCTCTTCTTCAAACTTCATTTGAAACCTCAGAAGGAGAGTCATTGAAAGACAGTTTGGGAAGGAAGCCATGTGAGTTTAACCCGTAACTGCCCATGTTTGGATGTCATTTTCTGATGTCTTCTTAATAATTAGGGTTCATAAATATTATGGAAGTAAAGCAGGGCAAGATTATTAATGGATTTGAGCAAGCCAAGTATGTTGACTGTGTGTGTGTAAACATCACATACAGTCATATGCAAATGAAGTTTGGAATTGTCTGAAAGGCATAAAGAATCAAAACAGATTTTTCTATACTTGCATTTTCCAAAACAATTCTTAAAAAAACACCACTATATAAAATCCTGGTGTCTTAGTAAAGCCAGTGTTTCTCCTTTGGATTTCTCCTTATTTTGTAATCAAAAATAGCCCAACTATCTTTCCTACTTTGGCGCCAATTGTTCACTTTTACCTGCTTATGGAGATCTCAGGTCTTTCCATCACACATTCATATTATTTTATTTTCATTTTATTCTTATTTTCTCTAATTTTTTCTTTCTTGTATATATTTGAATTTAAATACAACCACAGTCCTTCAAAATACCTTGTGGAAGCTGAGATGTTTAGAACAACTTCTTTGTAACAAAGTTTATTTCCAAGCACCACCTTGATACTGCAATAAGCTCCTCATTATTCAGATGCTGGCTGTGGGGGGAAAAGATTAAAGTAGTATGGTTTTTTTATTCTGCCTTTTTATGCTGAGCCAAACATATCCTCTCTAAGCAGGGACAAAGCTTTCATATTCAGAGAAAAACTTCAGGAAATAAAAATTTGAATCTAAGAATCATTTAATCCCAGTAGTAACAGAATTAGAAGCAAGTAGTAACCAGTGTTGCAACTAGTGAGCAACTACTCATGATGCATGAGTAGGAAATGAGAGTTGAAAGCATTGCATTATGTAAATCAAAGTATATTTGACTGAAGAGAAGTGTAAAGGATTCTGTCCACTGGTAGCTAAACACAACCTAGGAGACTGTCATTTCAATACAAGAGATAATTTTCTTGGTTTGTCGTGTACGTTCCTCTGAATATTAGGCAAGTTCTGTGTTTTCTTCTTAGTTGAGACAGATGAAAAATGCATACTACTTTTTCTCCAATAACCCTGACAGGTTCTGTTTCATCTTAAAATCCCAAACAATACATAACACAGAATCACAGAATGTTCTCTGTTAGAAGGGAAACACAAGGCTCATCAAATGAAGCTCCTAGCCCTTCACAGGGCACCCCAAGAATCTTTGTCTGAAAGTGTTGTCCAAACACTTACTGAACTCTGTCACATTGTTGCTGTGACCATTTCCCTGGAGAGCCCATTCCAGTGCCCAACCACTCTCTGGGTGAAAAACCTTTTCCTGATATCCAGCCTAAATCTCCACTGACACAGCTTCAGGCCATTCCCTTGCATTCTGTCACTGGTCACCACAGAGAAGAGATCAGTGTCTGTCCCTCCTCTTCTCCTTATAAGCTTAAGTTTTAAAAAAAGAATATGTGACACATTTCAACAACATGTAAGATAGTCTGTTACAGAGGTGTTATTAAAAGAACATTTGATATTGTGCTAAATTTAACTTCTTTCTTTCTCTCTCAATTTACACTGTCAATTTTCTTTATCTTCTTATAATATAGCATCTGTGATTACAATATGGTACCTGTGATTACAAATTACAATAGCTACAAATCTAATGAGTTTGGGGTCAATCTCTGACTAAATTCAAAAGGAGGGGGCATTGCCAAACCAGCTCTTACTTCTGTTGGAATGAGACTGAGGAATTTTTGAGAGTTCGAACCAGTTTCATTGGTTGTTCAGAAGCAGAAGTTTTGAGATCATGGACTTTAGGCTATTTGCATCATGGGTTTGGCATGTCTTTGAGCTTTAGGTCAATTTACCTTTTTTTTCTCCAAAAAAGTCTGAGGCAAAAAGCCATGAATCATGAGTTGGATTGAAGTGAAAAACTTCTGAGAGATTAATGCAGATGGATTGGGAAGAAACCCCTTGCTCTTTTTAGATCTGATCTCAATGTTTCTTGTTCCAGTATTTTTTGAGATTCCTGTCCACAATTAGCTGACACTTATGGGCTTTAAAGACGTGCCTAAGGAGATGACAGCAAGATATCCCTTAGGTATTCAATTTTAATGAATTTCTGATGAAAAAAAGCTATATTTGAGAGAAGCTCTGGGTTTGAGGACAAGATAATTAAACAGAGTTTTTGTGATAATATCCCTTACCACCTATCTTGTAGGATTGAATTTCTGTAATGATGGAATTTATCTCAATCTGACAGTCTATAGGCATCATGATCCTATATCAGACTGTCCTATGATTAATTTAGTTGAAATAATTTGCTGCTAAAATGAATTTGTAGATATTATTTCTTTCTTTTTTTAATTCATCAAACATATGTGAAAAATTGTATGTAAGCACATTGTATGTTATCTGTATTTATATAATGACTTAGTGTATTTTCTGTAGGTTTATGCAGTTATATTAAACTTTCTGACTGTTATGAATTTGTCTTGGTGTCCTCCCATCCACAGCTGATAAACAGGAAAATTGTTCAGGGTTGGGGGCATTTTTAAAGAATGAATTATGTTTTCCTTATTGCGAAACTGACTGTCTAAGCTGTAAAATATAAATATCCTCATTTCTTCTTTTAAGAAAACAATCACTTATTTCCTCCTCTCCCCCCAAAATTTACCCTTTTCCTTTTACCTGGGAAATATTTTCGTTCCACTCCTGATTGAAATGAAAAAACTGATTCAGACGATCAATAAGGAAGTATTTTCAGAAAAGATATGCTGAAACAAATGTGGCACAAATATGCACATGGTTTCAATTTCCTAAGAAGCACTGACATTTTTACTCAATTTCCTCTTAATCCTTTATCACTCACAACCCCCTTGCTTCTGGATTCCTTTCTTAGCAGCCAGGGGTGGGGTTAAAAAAACATTGAAATGGAAGAGAGCTCAACCAGCTCATTCTGTGTAATAAAATCCATTCCACTGTGGTTCTAATTTCATCAACTAATACAAGTCAACATCAAGCGTTAATGAGAAAAGGTTTCCAATTAGATACAGTCTGACACTGACCCAGCTTTTCAGTCACCTCCAATTGTCAGCGATAAAAAGGACAGTTCAATATGATATGGATCATTCACTCCAAATCTCCACAACTCATTTATGACAAACACAACTAACAGAGCATAGGGAACTGCTGAATTGTTTTTCATTATGTTGGCACATTGGCTTTAGACTACAGTGGTAATGATCTTTAGAGGTTTTCCATACAGAGTGTCACTAATGAGCAGACCAGGATGGGGCGATGAGGTGATGACAACCCACATTTTCAAGTGACAATACCAGCAACATGATGATGCTTAAAATTCCTTATTATTTCTGGAAAGTAATTCGCTACCATAGAGAAGAGAGAGTTAGGAGGTTAAGCTATTAAATAAAATGAATACAGAAAGTGAACAGCTCATTAAAAATGAAACACTTTTACAAAATACACAAGCCTTTTCTCTGTAAAATGTGCTTCAGACCGTCTTTCCATACACAGTTACTTAGACTGGTATTTTTGTAAGCTAGGAGATCTAGAGATGTGTTAAAATCCTTAGAAGTGCATTTTCCAGTGCAGTATTTATCTACCTTCAAATCCAGAGCACATATGGGGAATAAAGTTAGGTAGATGCTAAATTCATTCCTAGGTCAAGGGCTCCTGCTGACCAGGACATTAAAGGTCAACTTTAAGATGCTGACCTTTATTCCAAAAAACTATTCCAAAACCACTGGGCTGTAATGAGCACCTGCAATTTGTGAAAATGTTAAGCATGGCAAGTCAGTAAATTACAGCACTGCTACAATTGCTAAAAAAGGAATTCAAGGTATCTGGAGACTATGAAATACAAGAGCTATATTCTATTCTTTGAAACTGTGGAGAAGTTTTACATCAGTTATTGTGGTTTTTCCTTTCAAACTCTCATTGAAATCTTTTTTTTTTTTTGGAATGGAATTAATTCCTTTATATCATTATGGATCATGGGTTTTGAAAATTTGAAATAATTTCTGTCTGCATAAACTATTTCCTGGGAAATGTGTTCCAAGGATCAGGATACTTGGGGAAGAAAAGAAGGCTAGGACAGTGAAAGAAAATGTGTTGAGATTTGTTTTTTGAAGATGCCAAAACTTGAAGGTTTCCACCAGAGACTATGTTGCAAGATCAAATGAGTTCTGATCATATCAACTGTATTCATTAGAAATGAGCTCAGTAAATATCAGCTTTGCAAAATATGAAAATTACTACTTTTTCTAGTTAATATTTGAATGAAGTGTCAAACAGAGTATACTGGTCAAATAAAAATCTTGTGTTACTATTCCCCTAGAAAATTTGCTTTTTTAAAATTTTGTGTTAAGACTAGACATACCCATAAGTATGTCAAGCTGCTTTTTCAAATTGTATGAAAATTATTTAGTCTGAATGATTAAAATCTATTTTGCACATAATTTTCCATTTTTTCCCCTTTGCAGGATAATTTTGAAACTCTTTTTAATGCTTGAGGGAATCATTAACTCTGTGGAAACACATTGAAAGAATTATTCAAGGATTTTGTGTTTCTTCTTTGTCCACAGACAAATGATGTAGAAACAAACTTGCTACTGTAATTTTTAAAAAAAGGTTTCATAAAGCCATGCCAGCAGTTCTGATATACGGATTTCATGTGTCTTAAGTTCTATTTGACATTGTAACCTTGCCTGGTATATGTCTGAAAGTGTAGACCAATGATTTCCAAGCTTGATTAATCATTCCTTTTTTATATTTTGATTTCAAGATCACACCATGTATAAAATAATTCAACTACATTCTTTGTAGAAAGTTCTGCACCCTCCAGCTCTGCCTATGGGTCTACTTGTCTTCCTTGCATCACGGAAACAAAAGTTTTCCCTGCGTGTCATTTGTACAGTCAGTTTATAAGGCAGATGCACTCTGTTGTCAGTGGATCTGGACACTTCAACATGTTTTAATGTGAATTATTTTGACAGGTCAAAACCCGATTATTTTCAGTATCTAGAATGGAAAACTGTCAAGTTTGTGTGTGTGTGTGTGTAAATGTATACATACATTCTCCTTTTGGACACAGAGGGCTGTGGATGGTTCACAACTCAAAACTGATAAAATTGTCCATTTTAAACTTGGGCTTTTTCATACATGTAATTGTTGCATAAGTCTGTATAGCTGTGTAAACTTCAGACACAGTGTCATCATAGAATATGATTTGCAAACATCAGGAAATAGAGGCAAAACAAAAATAGCAAAGGACTCCAGAAATTAGAGTACTTATATCCTGCTGGGTATGAATTCTGAGTATGATGACAGGAGCTCTCTTAGGGAAAAAGAGGAGAATGTCATCCACAAATTTGAGAAGTGTGTTGATCTTTCTGTAACATAAGGCTTCAAACTCTGAAGATTCATATCTTTTGTTTTTTGGGCATGGAAGGAGATAGGCCTCTGAAGAGTCTGGTTCAGAACAGGAAGATATATATCTTACATTTGTGTTTCTAGATACTACATAGATGGCTGTTTGACCCCAGCTGTTTAAACAGCCCTCATCATGGTGCGCTAGTGTGGCTATTCTTTGGACATGCCAGATGTTCAATCTGACCTTGCCCTGAAAAATGACCATGTTTGTGCTGGAGGCTATACACTTTGCATGGTCTGGTCCCACTGATCTTCTTGGGAAGTATATTACAGCAGCCACCATGCAGAGGGCCTTTGTTGCATTCCAGAGCAGTCTAAGGCACATCTATCTCATATCACTTAAGTTCTACTACATAAGTGGGCCAAGTCATAGGTCAAACGAAGAGCTTGCCTTGATTCATTTTGCTACAGAGGTATATCCTGAATTCCTATGAAAATTTTCTCAGTTCTGGGCTGTTTACAAATCATAACTAAGACCTCCTCAGAGCAAGGAGAATGGAAAATGTTCTTGATCCTTTGCTTATGACTGCCATTAGGTGGTAGGAGAGGTGGGGGTTGTACTGATAGTGTGTGATGACAACACAATGTTGGAACTTATTGCTTTTAGCGCCTGTCCTTGCCAGCATGCCATGTTTAGGAGACGACTATCCAGTGCTGTAGCTTAAAGCAAAATATTTTGGTGGAATATGTAATAAATATTGGGAAGAAATTCTTTACTGTGGGGGTGGTTAGGCACTGAAACAGGTTGCCCAGAGATGTTGTGGATGACCCGTCCCTGCAAATATTTAAGACCAGGTTGAATGGAACTCTGAGTAACCTGGTCTAGTGGAAGGTGTCTCTGCCCAGAGCAGAGGGGTTGGAACCAGATGATCCTTCAGATCCCTTTCAGACCAAAACATTCTATGATATATCCATTATATTCCTTCCATGTGTGAAACACTTCTTACTCAAAAATATTTTCATCCGAAGTATTTTCACAGCAAAGGCACAGAATGCTAGGATTTACTTTCAGTAGTGGATTATCAGCACAAGATTGAAGACAAACCTTTTTTTGATTTAAAATCCATTTAGTTTTTACAATAGTGTTGGCCATACACGCTGAGAAACCCAGCCATGTGCTATTGCCCGGCTAGGATTTGTACAGGGATTTACTAATCAATGTCTTCTAACAACACAAGGAAATGGGGGAATTTTATTTTGGGAACTGAGGCTGTGAGTGTTTGGACTTAATTTGTCAACTTCCGTGGTTGTGCTAAAATAACGAGTCCTTTGGAGGCAACAGAAACTCTACAAGTTACTACATAGCACTGTGGTGATTTTACAAAAATACCCTTGGGACATTTGTTACCTAACAAAACAATTTGCAATTTCTGTCAATCTATTTATTTTATTTTTTTATTTAGTAAATTTTTAATCTCAATCCCAAATCTCTTGTTCCACAACCACTAACTTTCCAGTATAGTGAATATTCATAATTCTCTTGATTTCAGTTTTCCAGAAAGAAATGAAAAATATTAAGCTAGGTTTAGGTCACTACCCTGTCAATTTTATCTGTATATATTGTAAAAGGGACAACAGAAGTCATATTTGGCAAATATTCTCCTCTTATGATGGACAGATGTGACTTGTAATAGACAGGTAAATTTGCAGATGCTTCAGGATATGTACTTCACCTAATAGTTGAATGTTCTCTTTTACCCTTAATTGTTTTGCAAGGTTATGTGTTTTTCCAATGGTAATTAAGTCAGGCAGAAATCCAATTTCGAATTTTATTTATTTACCTCTTCTGTATCCAATCAAGACTTCTGGGGAAATTTCAGGATTTTTGGAAAGTTCTAAGTGCTTTCCAGCTCTAAATCAGGTCAAACATGTTCAGAGAGTAGTCTTTCCTGATTTGTTTTCTAATTTTTGCTATTAGTAGCTGCTGAACAAAAAATGCGAAAAAACCACAAACAAGGCAGACAAAAGTTAATGGAATTCTTCTATGCATAAAGTTACATTCTCTGCAGTTCAGGGTTTTGGCAGAGCTTCAGAATGTTTTGCTTGAACTGTCACATCTATCAGAAGTTAAAGTTAGCTTGGCAAGAGAATAAGTGTTCACCATACCTAGATAGGAAGTGCATCAATTTCGTAACAAATAATTGAAAAAATGAGGTTGCATTTCTTAAGCAGCATGACTCTATAGTCAACACAACTGTAATAATACTAAATCTCTTAAAATTCTCACACTGTTAATTAGATTATTATTGCATGAATGATGTGTTCTATGAACCCAATATAGGAACACGTGGGTGTAATTTCTCCCCTGAGAAACTGAGTGATTTGGTTGTTGTTGTGGGATGCTTACTAAAAAAAAAAAAAAAAATAAAAAGAAAGAAAAAAAAGGAAAAAAGGGTAAGAAAAAAATCAGTCTGTATATTAACAGGATATATTATAGCCTATTTAATTATATATGTATATATATATATGTATATAAATATAGATATAGATATAGGTATAGATATAGATATAGATATAGATGTACTATATATTATAGGATATATAACATTCTATTTAATTATATAAATATAATTAAAAGGTACTTAAAGGGTAATAGACAGTGTCCCATAAACTGGGTGGATTGTTTTGCAGGCTGTATTTTTAGGATGAAAACTGCAGTTTCTCAGAAATTTTGGAATCTTAATTTGACATACGAATTACATTTTTTTTTAGAGAAGAAAAATCCTTCCTACACAGGCCTTGTTCAGAGGGCCATGACAGAAGATGGATACATTCTGTCACTCATTATATTACTAACAAGAAATATGGTAGGACAAATGAGTTTGAGGTTAGAAATCATAATAAGCAAAACTGATACCCCTGTCTGAAATATATATTAAAAAATCAATTGGCAGAACACTTGCTATATGATGTCAAAAGAGCCCTTTATCTCATCAGGCGGCTGTGAAGAAAGCAGGTGCTGTGAAGAACTTGGACTGGCTACCACAGCCTCTGAAAAAAAATTGCAAAAAAACCCAAACAAGGCAGACAAAAGTTGTCTTTCTGATTTCTCAGTATAGCATTTCAATTATTATAAAAGTTAAGATGTTATAAATTATTTCATATATAAGGATTTGAGTAATTTCAAGTCTCTGAAAACATCTTCCCTAAGCAACAACCATAATTGGTGAAGTTTCTTGTGGCTTTCTTTCCTTGAGCTTAACTCAAGTGTACTATGATTGCAAGAGTAGCTTATACTTTACTAAATATTTGATATTCCACGTAGAAGAATGGAGAAGAGAATTGCAAAAATGAGAGAGAGGAGTTATAAATATCCTGTGAACAAAGAGCTTCAGTGTGCATTGCTGCCTTATAAGATGCTAGAGGCTCCACAGCAAGGAATGACCTGCCAGCATGACCACATCTTGGATACATATCTCCTTGTGTATGATAAATGGCATAAACTCAGTGAAGACTTTGCCACAGTCAAGGAACACACAACATGGCTCTCTGCTGTGGATTCTCCTGTGGCTAATACTAGCTGAGCTCCTGATGTAATCCTCAGTTATATTGACCAGAGTGCCAGCCTGACATGAGCTACAAACTCTTTGCAGATTAGGTACCACTGTTTGTGGTGCTCTGTTGGGTAGATGATTTAATGTTGAAAACGACTAAAACCATTCTGTGGTCTTTTCCTTGATGTAAACAATACAGTATTTGTGCCTTTCTTTTCGAGTTTCCAATTTTCATGAAATTCACAGGGAGAATACTTGAGAGCACTACTTCACAAATTTGAATTGACATTGGCTTCTGGATTGAAAATTCATGGGGAGGAGAGAGTTAACAGAAAGATACAATGTGATTGCCTAATTTTAGGAGATTACACTAGTACTTTTCCTCTTCTTTCTTTTCAAGTGGAGTGCGAGGAATTTGGGAGGACCTCAAATTATGACTGTAGTGTTTAGCTTTACAGCACCTCAGAAGAAAAAAGACAAAGTGTTTTGTGGCTCCTTTTCCTAAAACATGATGGAAAGCCCATCTGAAGAGTGTCCTCTGGCTGGCATAAATAGCTAGTGTAAGTTGTTTAGATATTTTTTTTTTGTCACATCAAGTGAGTCAGTAATTACATATTGTTTCACACAGTACCTTGACTTTTGCTTGGGAATGAAAGAAAATTATGTTTGACATTTACACATTACTCTTAGAAAGGCAAAGCATGCAATGAGTTTTATTAAAAAAACTGAATTTCTGTCACTGCAGAAAAAGCAAAGTCATCCAAAGTTGCCATTTTAATTTTTTGTTTTCTAACTTCCCTAAATGCTATACATGTAAGGATATTTTTCAAATTATTTAACTTCTTGGTGATTAATTATATCTGTTTGCTTGAGCAAATAACTATTCATTTCAATATAGGTAAGCTAGGAAAATGTCTTTATGGTGATGGAAGATTTTTTTCCCTTCCAACTGAACTTCACATGCTGGTAAACAATAATTTGATTTGGAAAGTGCCCAAAACAGGCATATTTTCTTGTACTTATATATGAAAGAACTTTTTTGCTTTGACCTGTTTAGGTGTCTTGAGGAATTGGATATTGAATATGCACCGTAAATTCTGTCACCAAGCTCAAAAAGACTTCTGGGCTGATGAAATTCAGACTCTGTTTTTTAAACCACCTTGACTGTGTGGAAAAGGAATTTGCACTGACATCTAGTCAGTTGCTGTGGCTCTGTTGATTCTTAAACTCACAACAGAAAAATAGCTAGAAAAAAAGCTTTTGTCTTTTGTGACTGTCTTTAAAAGATCATGTAAATAAGAACAAGGATTGGTGTTTTCAGTGGCTTGGAAGTGCTATCGGTAGAAGAAAAGTAGTTTGGTTCCTACAGTTCCTACAGCCGTTGGAGGTTTGAAATTCACAAAAGGGATACAATAATGAAGTCCAGAATGTGAGATAAATTCATAGGCATTCCAGAGTCACAGGTCCTGAAGGTACAGCCTTTGAACCAATGACATAGAGGTAGAAGTATCTTACATTTCATCACTGTGTTCCATCTGTTTGTCTTTCAATGTCTTCTTTATTCCAGATGATATTTTTTGTGTCATAATATTTACAGTACATTGAACAATCTTCTCTTTATCTCCTCATTTCCATCTGGTTTCTCCCATCCATCACAAAATGTATACATGAATAGCAATTTGACTGGGAGGACACACAAATACAAGCCTTTGCATAACAATGTAATGCGGTATCTGATGAAATAATTGACTGCTAGGATTTTGACGGCATATGTAATTGAACTTCTGAAATAAAATCTCATGGTTAGGACTCATTTCCTTTCACATCAGTGGCACACCTCAGTGTTTACATACAAACATTGTTCACAGTGTTGATGGCGTTCTGTTTCAAACTCCAGTAGAAAAGGAAGGATAAAGTTCATATAGACTTATAGACTTTTGTTGTTCTAGCTGAAATTTTGTACTAAAAATAAAACAATCAGAGTTGCTGCTATTGTTATTTTTACTGTTATCTTTCTGGTGTTGAACCGGTGAGGACTGATAGTACCTTATGATACTTTCTGTATAATGAGTTTCATTGTTAAAACACTCAGTGAAACTGATCAGTCTATACTGCTTGTAACTGCACATTTTCAAGCTTTATATAGAGTACAATTTTTAGCTGCAGTGTTGTTTATTCTGACTCTGCAGCCTGGAGGTACTATAGTTACCTAGCTTCCATTGTGTAAAGGAATGATTGCATATATTTGATCCTCTCCTCTAAGTAGAGTGCAAAAGTCTAACTTTAATAAATTAAATTATTTAGTAGCAACACATAAATTTTTCTATTTTACATGAGATTTGTAGTAGTAGAGGCTAGCTCTTGACAGTTACTTATAGCAATTGATAGTAATTAAATACTACTTCGTTTACTGTACTCAGCAATATATTCAGTTTTATATTTATGGATCACCTCTTTCTCTAGAGATATGATGTTTCTGTAATTAAAATTAATAAATACTCATTACAGATACTTGGTAAATTATAAGTATTTTTTGTAAACATAAGGGAAAATGAATGCTTTATATTGGGTAGTACCAAACAGATCGTTACACATATATAGTGCACCAAGTCACAATAATAGCTACTCAAATAGCAAAGCTTTCAAAGGCTGACTTGTCTCTGCAATTTATCTGTGCTACTGCTGTTTCTGTAACACTGCAAAGCTTTGAAATGCACAGTTTTTTTGTAAATGTTTTCTTTTTCATGATTGTTTTTGTCCAGACCTATTATCTTAGCAACTTGTAGCCATTAAAGACTATAATTCTGCTCAAGCAATGAGTGTATTAATTGCTTGAGATGTCTCATTTTCCCCACTCTGCATTTCTTTCTTGGTTGGTTTGAATATTTTCTTGCTCTCTTGAGAGGCTGCACCTCAGCAGCAGCTGTTTTTCTCCACAGGGTGCTCAACCACAAATTCTTAAAAATCTTCTCTGAGATCTGCTAGAAAAAAAAGGTGTGATAAAAGTGTCTTTCTTGACCACTTTCCAGATGAGCAAGTGATCTTCTGTGTTATGTGGAAAAATCAGATTCTGATCCCGGAATGCTGAGAATAAAATTTTGATGAGAGCTGTGACATGAGAGCTCAGAGGAGCTGTGTGTGCTTCAGATCTGTTTCTCCTTCAAATGAAGCATTTGGGAAACCTTTACCCAAATACTTGAGTGAATCACCAGAGAGTTTTGATAAGTTTATTTCTGAGTGTGGGGTTTTGATTACGGGCAGATGAGGTATGGGGCTGATCCAGTTAGACTGCCATAGCAAAATGGCCCATTTTTTTTTCTTTAGATTTCCAAAGTATGCATTTCTTTGTGGACTTCCTGTCCGATTGTGTTCATTACTATATCAGGACATGAATGTGATCTCTTTGGTCATCCTGTGGTGGTTGATATTGACTGCACACTAGGTGCCTACCAAAGTAGCCCTGTCACTCCCCTTCTCAACTGGACAGGGGAGAGAAAACACAATGAAAGGCTTAAGGGTCGGGATAAGGGTAGGGAGATAAATTACCAACTACAATCATGGGCAAACCAGACTTGATTTAGGGAAAATAAATTTAATTTATTACCAATCAAATCACAGTAGGATAATGGGGGAAAAAACCTAATGTTAAAACACCTTCCCCACACACCTTCTTTTGTCACAGGCTCAAGTTCACTCTTAAATTCTTTACATTCTCCCTACAGCAGCACAGGTGCGTGACGAATGGAAGCTGGATAAAGTTTAGCACACATTTGTCTCTGTTGTGCCTCCCTACCCACACTGTTCCTTTCCTTCAGTGTGAGGTCCCTCCCACAGGAAACAATCATCCAGGAGCTTCTCCAAGAAGAGCCCTCCCCACAGGCTGACATTCTTCATGACCAGCTCCAGCATACATCCATCCCATGGGGTTCAGTCCCTCAGGAGTGGCGTGTTCCTGTGTGAGTCTCCATGGGGTCACAAGTTCTGCCAGGAAACCTGTCACCCTGTTTTTTTAAGACTTTGCTAAGACTTCTGATGTTTGCATTCTTGTAACAAACTTTCTCACACACAATTCTGTAAATAACTTATGTTTTGCATTCTTTCATGGAGGAGGAGAGAATTGATGGACTGTTGGTCTGTCCAGTGTCGTTGAAGAGGTGGCACTGTCACCCTCCAATCCACTGTCACTTTTGGAAAACTATAAATGTTGGAGTCAGAAAATAAGGGTCCATCTTCTTTGTTCGCCTGGAGAGCAGCAGTGTCCATGTCATCATTTCGTGTCCTGTTGTGACAGAAACCCATTCCAGTGCGGTCCCTTTCTTCACAGGGCCACAGTCCCTGACAGGATCTTGTTTCAGCACAGGCTTCTCACATGGTCAGTCTTCTTTGGGCACATCAACCCCTTTCTGGTGTGGAGTACTCCACAGGCTGTGGGCAGATATCTGCTCCGCCATGGACCTCCATCATCTGAAGACAAACAACCTGCCTCACCATGGTCTTCACGATGGGCTGCAGAGGAATCTGCTCTGGCACATGGAGCACCTCCCACCTGTCTTTCTCCACTGACTTTGGTGTCTGGAGAGCTGTTTCTCCAACACACTCAGTCCTCACTTTCAGGTGCTGCTGCACAGCAGGTTTACCCTGTTCTTAATTATCCTCAGGCACTGCCACCATTGCTGATGGCTTGGCCTTGGCCGTCAGTGTGTCCCCCTTGGTGCTATCTGGAAGTGGCTCTATCAGACAGGGGGAAACTTCTTTCAGCTTCTCATAGAAACCACTTTTGTAGTCCCTCCTCTACCAAAAACTTACCCTCTTCAATCCTGATTCCCAGCGATAAAGTAGTCCAGAAAGAGGCGAGGCTATGACAAAAAGATGTGGCTCTCTGTGTTTTTATGACCAGAGAGATTTTGTAACTTAGTCTTTTGGGTGTTGTCTATGTCCAGTGAATTTGAATTTTGGAATGGAAACTTTTAGGTGAAACTTTGCTTGATGTGTATATTGTGCCATACAACTAAGAAAACTGCTCATACAGTCAAAATTATTTGCCTGCTGCTGGAGCTAAGAACGAAATCAGGAAAGGGACTGCAAATATGGATGCAAGGTTCCTCAGCAGTTACTTTCTATGCATGAATGATTTGCACAGAGGACTGGATACTGGCCCAAATTTAATTTCTGATCAAGAGGCAATATAAATGTGCAGTCCTGGCAATGCTGCACACTGCAGCAAATCAAAGCACAATCCATTCTTTGTGCCATACACCAGTCAATAATATCTGACAAAAGCTCTGTGACCAAAAGGCAAAGGCTGTAGCTAAAACTGTTAAGTCTTATATCTCTCCTCTGTGATTTGCTGTTGTTGTGATTGACAGTGCTTTAATTAATTATGGTTTAAAGTTTTTTTTTCTGTGTTTTTTACTTTAGTAACACAGAGTCATGTGAAAAAAAGGGAGACTTTCCATGAAAAATTATTTAATCTGTTCAGAAATAGAATTTTTGGGTGGGCACTGGATGCAACAGACAAAAAGAAATGAAAAAGTTACACCAGGAATTAAAAGCTGTGACTGAAACACAGAGCTGGAGAAACAACCAAGTGTGTCAAGAGTGGTTAGTCAAGCTGTAAGAAAGGTAGGACAAATGCAGGCAGTGTGCACAACGTGCTACAATATGAAGTGGCTGAGCTGGAAAAATGAACTCTTCCGTGTCCTGTTATCTTTCACATAGTTAATCTTTCTAATTTTTATTCAAATATGTAATTGCTTTTTGGCTCTAAAACCCTTCATCCTCTTGGGAGGCTCATTTAAGACCATGGCTAGGCACATCTACCTCAAAGATCTGACTAGGAGACCTTAACATATACTGCTAGAAAAATATATTAGAACTTTACGGTTCTGGTGTTATTTCTTTCCATGGTTGTTGTGTTTTGCAATCCAGTTATTGATTTGTAAAGCTGAAAAATGATGGCGTGTTACAGGATTAATTTGTTGTGTGTTTGCTATTTTCTGGAGACACAAAATTATTAACTCTCCACTGTTCTTGCTGATAAGTAGCTAGAAAAACTGGTAGCAGACATAAAGACAAACTGTTTAAACTGTGACAAGACAGCTGTTTTGGTGTCTGCCCCTTCTTGACTTTCTTTCTTATACTGCCAGTATACTTCTTATACTTGAATTTTTGACTGGCCAGTGGTGCATGTTAGCTATCTTGCCTGTATTGACATCAGGAAAAAGAAGAAATGAAGCAACTCAGACTTGGCACCAGGCCAAACTATCTGCAGTTTGGCTTTTCAACAGAAAAATCAGTGTACAAACAACATCTCTTCAATTTTGCCAATGCCAATTACTGAAAAAATCAAAACATGTTTATTTTAAATTTTAAAGAGGAAAATTAATTTTTTTAGTTTAACAAGATTGGAGGGAAGAAGGGTTTGGTCTTGACCCTGAAGTTGTTCTTTCATGCATTACAGTATAAATCTAAGTTTTGCTACAAGTTGTCCCTAAACTCCACTGAAAGCTGAAGTAATAAAGCAAACTTATCATTTGAAATTTAGTGACATGACTTCAAAGAATTGAAGAGGGAGAGCCAGAGGAACAAGAGCAGCTGCTTCTGCCTTATGAGATTGTTCTCGAGAGGAAGGTTTTTCTGTAGTGAGCTGCACAGTGGAACAGATGCAAATTGTAGCAAGGGCGTTAGAAGTTATTATAGGGACAGGGTTGGAAATTTTGTTGGGACTCAGCCTTCTATATAACATTTACATCTTTTTTTTTCCCCCAAGAGCCCTTAGATACTTGGGAGTCTCTAATCTAAGAGGGGATAAGTGAACTCAGCTCTATTAATAATTGGGAAATGTTGTCTTTTCTTTCTCTCTCTGTTTGGTAATACTGATGCAATTGTTGCAATCATTAACAATATTTGTATGCCACAATGTAGGATATTCATCCAAATCTCATCCAATTCCTCTCAAAATGGCTTGAACACTGGACCAAAAAATAGTCCCACAAATTCAGTCCTTTACTTGAGCTAATCTGTGTTTTGGGTCTACTAGTCCCTTGTTAGGGACTGTAAAGGACCAGGTCTAAGCATGTTTTGTCTCACACGGTCAGGATAGGAAAGATGTGATCAGAAAGGAGGGTCCTACAGAGGTGGCTCAGTGTTCTGAACCAGCTTCCTTCTTTGCCTTGAGACTTGTTCTCAGTCACTCTCATCTTCCAGCTCACCTCCTGGAAAAGGGCTGGCTATGCACCTGTAAACAAAAGAGCACAAAAAGTCTAGTTTACGTAAGAGGCATGCACCGGGTTAAGTATAAAGGGACACAGATTGGGTCTCTTCACTCTCTCTTATTTTGTTGTCTTTGTCTTGCAGCACCAGCTCTGGACCATCCATGCAGTACCAATATGAGATCCAAGGACTGGTGATAATTTTTGTTTTTTTACTTTGCTTTGCCTGGTCAAAGCACAGCTATCCTATTCTACCCCAGATTATGTTTTGAAGCCTGTTTTGGGAGGGGAGAACCTACAAAGATGTTTGTGGATTGTGAGCCTGCACCTTTGAGAAGTTGCTGTGGGAGTAGAAAACTTATTGAAGTGTACTGTACAAGATTAAGGACTTGTTAGCCAACCTTTTGTAGCAGTGTAGTGTAAGAACTTCAGAGCGTGTTAGCCAAAAGCTTTTGAATCTAGGTAGCTGGCTGGTTTATGGAGTTAAGAGTAATATCCATAAATATAAGAGTTCCCTGACACGTGGTCAAGTGTCTTTGTTCAACCTGACAAGAATTTATAGTGAGTATCACATCACATACCAGTGGGTCATGACACTAGTGGCACTAAATAATTCACTGTGGATATTCAGACCATGATATGGTATGTTCTTCCAGTTTGACGTCTTTCTTGTTATAAAGTAAATATTCCTTTCTAAATTAAGACTTCTGTCTCCTTCATGCTTCACATTTTATCTCTTTCACAAAATCCCTGAATCACAGCATGGAAGGGACCACAGGGGGTCATCTGGTCCAACCTTGCTCAAACAGGGTTATCCCAGAGCACGTGGCACAAGATTATGTCCAGACAATATTGGAATATCCACAGTGAGGAAGACTCCATAAGCTCTCTGACCAATCTGTTCAAGTGCTCAGTTACCTTCAAAGTCAAAAAGCTCTTCCTCAGTTCAGATGGGGATTCCTGTTGTTTCTTATCCTGTTGCTGGTACCACTGAGCAGAGCCTGGCTCCATTCTCTTGACACCCTCCTTTCAGATACTCCCTGACATTGATGACATCGCCTCTCAGTTTTCTTTTCTCAATGCTGAACAGGCCCAAATCTCTCAGCCTTTTTTCATAAGAGAGATTCTTCAGTTCCCCAATCAACTTTGTCTCTCTCCACTGGACCCACACCAGAAGCTTCATGTCTCTCTTACACTGAGGGGTCCAGAACTGGGCACAGCATTCCAGACGCAGCCTTATCAGATCTGATAGTGGGACAGGATTATGTCTGTCAAACTGCTGCCAGTGCTCTCCTAATGTCCCCCAGAATGCCACTGGCTTTCTTGGCCACAAGGACACTCTGCTGGCTCATGGACAGCTTGCTGTCCACCAGGACCCCCAGATCAGTCTCCATGGAGCTGTTTCTCAGGAGGTCAGTCCCAGCCTGTTCTAGCACCTGGGGTTATTCCTCCCATTTTTATGGACTTTGCACTTGAAATTCAGATGGTTCCCCTCTTTCCATCTCTCCAGCTTGTCTTCTAGATGGCAGCACAGACCTTTGGGATACTGACCACTCCTCCCAGCTTTGTGTTGCCAGTGAAGTTTCTGGTAAGGCATGTGTCCCTTCATTCAATTCATTGATCATTGTGCTAATCAATACTGCACTCAGCATTGAATCTTCAGGGGCACTACTAGAGACAGGTCTGCAGCTAGACTGTCTGCCACTGATTATGACTCTTTGTTACCTACTATTCAGCCAGCTCTCAAACCATTCAAAAAAACTTACCCCGTTTGCATTTCCTGAGTTTTCCTATGTGGAAGTAGTGAGAGACAGTATGAAAAGCCTTGCTGAAGTTGAGGCAGACAATACCCACTTCTTTCCCCTTATCCATCCACGTAGAAGTCTCATTATGAACAGCAATCAGGTTGGACAAGCATGTTTTCTGTTTAGTTAGTCCATGTTGACTTCTCCTCATCACCTCTCTTCCGTGTGGATAGATGGCCTCCAGAATGAGGTGCTCTGTCAAGTTTCCAGGGATTGAGGTGAGGCTGACTGGTCTGGGTTGTCCTTCTTGCTCTTTTTGATGACTGAGGTGACATTTGATTTCCTGCAGTCCTCAGTCACTTCTTCTAATCACCAGGATCTTTCAAAGATGACCATGAGCAGTCCAGCTTTGGGGTCCATCTTTGTCCAGCTTTGCGGCTGCCTGGTTTGCCTGACTCCAACCCAGTCCTCCTTGCCCAAGGGAAAGTCTTTCTGGCACCCTTTCTTCTCCCTATTCTCTCTATAAATTCTTGGGGGCTTGTCTTGTCAGTGATGATCGATGCAAAGAAGGTGTTTGATAACTCTGCCTTCTCCACATTCTCTGTTACCTTTTGTGGCAGTGGGGTTTGGAAAATTATATGTTTAGTCTCTGCCTAAAGTTGCTTACTACCTGTCTTCCCGCCTTTTCTCCATGGCAGTTTTGATAATTCCAGATTCTTCCTTGTCTATCCTCCAAAATCCTGCCCCTACAGTCTGTCTGTCAATTTGCTACAGCCATTTATCCAGAAGATTTGCTGTCAGTTGTGGTATTTCCCTTCTCTCATTGGTATGTGCCTCCCCCACCCCATTTTTTATTATTATTATGCTTACATTTGTCCCCCCAGACCCCTCCTATCTAGCCCTTGATTTGTTAGACAGTCTCCTCCCGGGAATCCACCCCCCCCACCCCCATCCATAAAAGCCGCTGTTTTTCTTTGTTTCCCACTCTTTGCTGCTACTCCCTCTTTGAGCCTCTGGCTTCCGCCTGCACCGGCGTGGCGCTGTGTCACCTGCCTCGCTTCCGCGTGGCGTTGTAGCCTTGGTGCCGCTCCCGCCGGGGGAAAGAATAAAGGCAGCTTGGAGAAGCAAGAAATGAGTCCTTCCTTTTTCCTTTGCTCGCATCCTTCGACATGGGTCTGCATTTATAGGCCCCTCCTGGTGGTCCGGGATCCCAGTCAGTGGCCAAACCACAATCCTGCCTGCTGGCAGCTGAGGTGGGGCATGGCCACTCCTGGTGCATGTCTTGAAAGCGAAAGGAGATCGAAGCACACAGGTGACCGGCACAACTGTCCCTCCTGTGACTGGGACGTAGCGTCAACCTTTTTTAGTACAGTCCCCCATTTTCCCTAGTTTTTCTTTTGTTATTGAAGTCCATCATATATCTGGACAGCTGGTAGGGCATTGTTGCACCTTTTTTCTGTATTTCTTACACATTTTACCAAGCACAGAAAGTCCAGTCGTGGCAATCCTTCTTTCTATCTTCTACATTTTTTTCTCTGGAGTCATACATATAGCTACTGTTTGTTGTTATTATTGTTGCTACACCTCATTGCCTTGAGATCTGCATAGAGATACGTAAAAGTTAGGCATAGTGCAGGCTTCTTTGATAATATTGCCTTCAACTTTCCAAGAGAAGGGTGGTGTTTGGGTGGAAGAAACCCAAACCCACAGAAGTCTTTGAGAGGAAAAGAGAGAGGTGTGGTGGTATAAAATGGGAACCTCCACCAGTTTGTTTGAATGTACACTTGAAATACTAGTCACATTGTTCTCTAAGAGCTCATTGCTTTGTCTCACTTCTAAACAGCCTTGAATTTTTACTGCCAATCTAAGTTAGTTCTCATTTTCACTTTCCCACTGAGCTACCTGGTATTGTCAATTGGAGTTCCATATACCCCTTTTTATTAACAGAGACAAATATATTGCATTCAGCATGGAACAGTGCTTCATAAGAGTTTCTGCTGTAACTGGGGCGGATATTGGCTCTCCCTTAGGTATGCTGACAGTTGGAAAGAATGCAGTTGCCTCTTTATTGGGAAGGACATTAGCTTTATCATTTTCCAGTATGAACAAAATCCCAAAGCAGCATTAAAAGTTTGTGTTTTGCATTGCTTTTACTTTCTAAACACCAAAGTACAGAGGTGAAAGATTATACTTATAAAATTTGTCCACTATGTTTCAGACAGTCTTCATTTTAGAGGCATATAAATCTGGAGCAAAACTCTGCTGCACTGGGTGCTGGTCCAAAACTTCATGCAACTAGATAGACTCTTCTGCTAGTCCTGAATCCTACATTAATACTAGTGAGCTGGAGTTCAGTATGGCTTATAATAATAATACTGGTCCCAAAATTAGTCCAATGTATAATAACATGGTTTACTGGAGACAACCTGTTTTGTTTTAGGAAGTGTTGAATGAGCAATATTTTTAAACTAATTTCTTGAATGTCTAACTTTGGTCTTTTACTGTTTCTTCAACATGATATATGCTTGAATAAATTCCTCTATCATTTGCTTGCTCTTTCCTGTCAGAGAACTGAAGTCTTTTAAATAACATCTAGGAAATAATTGTTATATATAGAGGAGAACTTCTTGTTCCGTGAGAGCTGTAATGGACATTAACATGGCAAGGTCAGATGCTTTGTCTGTTTTTCTGGGTGTTCCCTGCTGACCAGGAAAACCAACCTAACCACCACCATTCTTGTTCCGCTGAACACGGAAATGGGTTGATTCTCAGGGTATAGTCAGATAAGTGGATTTGGTTTAATGCCTTTGTCCAGCTGCAGTGACCAAGTTCAGGGCTTTCTAATAGGTGATCTCAGACCGTACTCCTGATTTGCCTACCTTATTCTGTCTTTTTTTTCTGGCCTTCTTGCATCTCCCTTGTACCTTCCTTTCCCACATTGGTCTCTGTCTTAGTAAACAATCCCAAATTATTTTTAAATGGTCATAGTTCAGATATATCTTTGTCCAAATTTGGTATTTCTGACACAATTATCAGGCATTCTTAGCTTTATATGTTATCACTGACATAGTAACACTGGTATTTTTGGTCTTTCAAAACAACCCATTAGGAAGTCCCTAGTGCTCCCCTCCAGATACCTCTGGAGTCTAGCACATTAGCTTTAAATTTTCATGGGAGATCTTCCTATTCTTCATGTCATTGCCTGTAAATTGTTGGCTTCTCAACTGCTGCCTGTTATGTTCAAAATTTTCTTATATTGAGTCTGTAGTTTTCATTGTTCTTAGAGCAATCGCACGCCGTGCTCTAGTTAAAAAGCTATCATTTGCCTACAGCTCTAAGATATCTAACATGAATTTTCAGACCAAAATATACTCTAACTGTCGTAATAATGAAGTTATCATTATAGAGAGGATTTATGCTGGATTCACAAATATCTTCGTGAATTTCAAACATTTATCAAAATGCTTATAAAAATAAAAGATCTCACAAAATTAATTTAGTCCATTAGCCGCAAATATTTTAATAATTATTCTACAGACCATTACAATCTTCATTTCCATGGGAGTGTTTCGATTACAGACTGCATAACACAGCTAGTTATTTTAACTTCTAGAATAGTATTAAACCACTTTGGAATCATTGTTAAGAGGTACTTAGCTATGTTTAAGCATTTATTTGTGTTGTAGGCCCTGGTGTTACAGGTGTTACCAGGTGCCCTGGTGTTACAGACCTATACTAGCATTGTTCTGAAATGTCTGAATAATGTAATGCAGATGAAAGGACCAGCTATTATAAATATCATGGGAGCTGTAGTATTATGCTAACATTTTCTTATAGGTGGTGGATTTGCCAACACCGTGCTGAAAAGTTGGCAAGAAGATTAACATACCTCCATAAAACTTAAGTTTTATGTAACTTTACCCTAAAATATTAGGAATTCTTCCCTACCTACAACATTCCTATGCAATTTCTTTATAAATAGCTCTTCATTTAAACATCATAGAAAGGGACATTCTTGTTATTTTGCAATTATGTGAGTTGATAATGTGCAAGTTTTCATCTCTTCTTTCACATGTCATTCAGATCTGGCTGATATAGTTGCTAATTTTCCCTTGTCTGGTGACTGTAATTTCCATCAGTTAGATGGGTTTCCTGACATGCACAAGCAACCATTAGCATGGAGGTCAACAAACTTATCTCCATTTATATGACCTGAGTCAGAAATTTAGCAACTGGTCTCTAGAAATCACAGTCTTGTGCCCCAGCTCAATCTCCATTCTGACAAAAACATCTGGTTACAAATATTCTCCCTCCTAAGATTCATTATGCAGTTAATGATTGCACAAAAACCTAAAGGACAGAAAGAGACTTTTTGTTTCTTGCTGATTTTGACTCATCCTATTTTTCCCCCCTTTGTTTTTTGTTTGACTGTTTGCTTGTGTTTTGTTTGTTTTTGTTTTCTGCTTTTGTTGCTGTTGTTGTTTTTGTGTTTTTTTTTTTTAATTTTTTTTTTTATGTTTAGAAGTTACCTGTTTCCTATTTTCAGCAAGTTCTTCCTATATGTGCTGCCATGGAAGACTTATAGTGCTTTTTGGCATCATGTGAAACTTCTTTTCTTGAGGGGACAGCTAGATTTTAGTGGAATACCTGTTGCATCAAAAATGCAACAGAGGACACTAATATTGATTAGTAGTGTATTCTCAATATTAGCACAACTTCTGAAATAAAAGGGAATTACCTATGCTTGAGAGACCTACAATAACATTTTATTGTGTAAAATTAGTGTATCATCTCCAAGAGTGCAAACATACATTTTTTAGGGAAGCAAGTACAGAATCTGTTTGCATGAAGATAAATTTACTCATATTAAAATATACTTATTGGACAGTCAGTGCTGCAGTGTACACAAACCAAACACACATTTCAATCACTGACATGGTGGAAACATTGCCTCTTATGCCTGCAGCATAATATAATTTTCAGGGCAATTCATCCCTCATGTTTTTGAAAAAAAATTTCAGTGGTGATAAAGGCCTTTAAAAACAGACTGAGGAACATGGGCTCATGTCATACTTTCTACTGAATAATATTCAAATGAGAAAGCATTTTGATCTTTATTGTCACATTTGAAGTACAAATACCTACAGATAAGGGATGTGAACTTGTTCCAGCTGTCTGTTTCTGTCCACTTCAGATTCCTGATATCAAAGCTACAAATATGCATTAATATTTAGATCTGGCTTAGAAATAACAATCTGTTTTTATTTCCATTTTCCTAGTATACTTGAAAAGTGATAGAAATGTTTACAAATTAATTACTCTTCTAGAACTGGTCAGCAACATAAAGTGCAAAAGTACTTCCTGTCAAGAATGAAATTAGCAAGTGTTCTGCCACAGCTTAAATTTCATGTTGATTGAACATACACAGAACGTAAGATTTCCCTCCCCTCCTCTCCCCTCCATAAACAATTCTTCCTGTTATAATTTCCTTTTTGGACTCTGTTTTCCTTTCTAGACAACCTGACTTTTAGCTATTCTCAGCGATTTCCAATGACTAAAATGTTTCTTTGTTGAGCAATCATTTATGTCAACTTTTATAGTAATTCTACTTGCATTTAATATCCTTTTTGAAGTTATTATTTAGCTAATTAGGTTTGAGAACCCTCCACAGAAGTTTTTCCCCCATCTGGAGTATAAATTTTAGATTTTTTTTTAAAACTTTTTTTCAGTGCAGCTGTCTTCCTCAACAAGTACTCTTAATTTCTCATAATCTGTCCTTTTGAAATTGAGAACCTTAGGGCACAGTCATATATTCATTGTGGAAATAGATGTAGCAATTTAAGATGTCATTACCCTACAGCTAGTTATTAATACCATTCAGTTGATTAAAATTGTTGCAGCCTCAGCTATGGGGTCTGATATCTGATGACATGAGCATTTCTCAGTCCATTTTAGAGCAAAGTGGAACAGGTTTGTTTAAACTGCACTCAGCTACACTTTATATGGGTCTGTTTTACTTTATAGTGAAATGTACTTCCACAATGACTTATTGTCTCTCAGCTGAAAGTATGGTTACTAACTCCTGGAGAGTAGTAATAGCATACAGTGATCACCATCATGGAACTGGAGGACCTTTGGGATGTACCTCCTCTAGTCTCTCTCTGTGGGTCGGACAAGAGCCCACCCCAGATCAAGTCAGGAACAACCATGTCTGGTCAACACTGGAAAACATTCAAAGAAGATTTTACAACTGTATGGGGCTGTCCATTTAGTTTCAGACACATTTATCTCCATCATTTCATGTCAGTGAAGCAATATGAGTTTAATAATTACAGTTACGATAGTAATCTGTGAAAAATCTTTGTGTCTAGGTCATCTGCAGCTGCTTATGTGTTTTGACACCAATGTAATTTATCTGTATAGTCTCTCTAGTTTATCTTAAATAAAAGTGACCAATGGCAATGTCAGCACTAGATGGGAAACTAATGGTCAAGGTTTCCTGCATAATGGAAATGTTCAAATTTTCTTCTTTTTAATCTTCTTTTTCAGAGTAACTTTGACAAATCTGGAAGGGTTTTTTTTTGTTTCTTTTTTTGGTTTTTTTTGTTGTGTTTTGTTTGTTTGTTTGTTTTGGGGTTTTTTTTTGTTTTGTTTTGTTTTTTTTTTTTTTTTTTTTTTTGTCTTTGTTTCCAGGAAAGAGAATTGTCACACGAGTTCAACATCCACAGGTCTTTCCTGGGAAAGCATTTTAGCTTCAGAAGCAATGAAGCAATTAAAATAGAAATTACAAACTGAAACAGATTAACATTAAAACCTCAGGATTCAAAAAAGAATATACTTCAGAGAAGTAAAAAATCCACTTGTCTATACTGGTTTGTTAGAAATTTAAAAAAGATGTATCTGCTTTAGCCATGTGCATTTTCCTATGTATTTTTTCCCCCAAGGCTGAAAGGCAGTATTTTAATGAAATGACACATAACAGAGCGTCATGAAATATTTTCCTTCACAGCTATAAGGAAAAGGATAACCAGCCTGAGAAATTTGGAGCTGTTAGGAAGGTTGAAAAGAAAATAAATAAAATTACCTGCACAGCAATTTATTGGTCTGGACAGTTGATATACCTATTTTTGTTGCAGAAAGGTTCTGATTTTTATAACTCTCTACATAAGAATTCTCATTCTTCCACTATGTTTAGATAAAGGTATTTCTTTGTTAATTTTAGGACTGCACACTGAAATGTTCAAAGAACTACAGTTTCTTACATTAAAGTGGGTGGGTGGAAGCAGATTCTTTTGCAATGAGCAAAAATATTTGCTGTTCACTCTGTTCTTTTGTTGGCTTGCAGTGGTTTCTTGTCCTCTTGTGGGAAGGCAGAAACAATAGCCCCATGTTCCATGTAACCAACTGAAATGCCTGGAACAGATGGAGGCACCATTATGTGAATGACTCGGCAGCCAAAATTTGTTTGCATAATATGTTTGGGATATGCCCATGGATGGTTAACATCTATTTATAATCACTCCTGAATCTTTCCCAACTTATGTATATATAATTGGGGTGGATTCATGAATGATTTATGAACAAAGAACTGAACTACACTTGTCAGACGAATTATCTACAGCAGGTAATTTAACCTACTCATTAAAGGTCTCATATTTTGAGATTAGATGTTATTTGGGTCCACTTGTCTGACGGCATTTTTAATAAATTAATCTTCAAAAAGTTCTTTATTAGAATTTTTTTATTCAAGCCATATTTACTTTTATCATGCTACATATGTCAAAATATGCAATAAAATAATAAGATAAATTAAATAGTTATTTACTCTATAAAAATTCTAAGGAAACAGAGAATGGATTTTCTGTTACAGAATATTTTATTTAAGATGACAAGAATAAAAAAAAATATACTGCAGCATGAAAACAGTTGAATGTATCACTAAATGTCCATCAGATTCTCTGAACAGGTCATTGCCAAGCTAGTGAATTTCTTGGTTGGCTACACATCCTCATTTTCATTTCAAGATGCCATGGAAAGCATTCACTGCCAGGCAGCAATTAGTACTTAATCAGGTCTTATGGCTGAAATATTTGTCAGCAGCAATGGAGAGGAATCATTTGCTTCATTTCTGAAGTTCAGCACTGTCCTCTATGTAAAGTGATGCTCATTAGCATTCAGAATCATTGCATGGACAGCCTTTCCAGCGCTTGTTCTCAGATGGCTCTTTTTATCACTACGAATGATTAGTGCCCTTACAAAGAGGCCCTTCAGATTTTTTTTCTCAAGTACAAATTTCCTGTTATTGTTTATGGAATATTTGTTTCTAGTTCTTTAGCTGTAGATTCGATTTTTAGGTTAAAAACATCGCAATATTATTCCTTTTCCTGGCAACTCATTTCAGCTTTTAGATGGAACTGTGCAGCTCCCTGTGCAGTGTAGAAATGCACACAGACTGATTGAATATTATAAATCAGCCTGTTTTCCCTGACTATAAGGAAGAAGAGGGTTGATGTAGCCTCCATTTCTGTGAATCAGGAAAGAAAGATAAGTGTAAAATAGAAGCAACAAAAGAGAACATGCCCTGCCCCCATCTTTCCAGGAGACACATGGAGCAGTTTCAGAGAAAGGGAAGAAAAAATCAAGCAAATAGTTGTGTTGCAAAAATTCAAATGGTGCCTGTGCTTGTTTCCTCTGTTATAGATGTTAACAGCAATAGCTGAGTAAAACAACTGAAAGGCACAGCTGCTTTATTCCACATCCTTGCTGATTCTGATTATATTACAGAGCTCCAGCAGCTGGTCTGTACTCACAAAGACCATTTTATTAGATATTTCTAATTTCTATTGACACTGCATCAGCGGATTTTAAATTCCCACAAGTAAGACTTCAGAGAAGAAAAAGAGGTGAAAGCAATCGTTTCTTTACTTATCTATGAGACTAAACAATATAACCATATTTTA
This sequence comes from Motacilla alba alba, assembly GCF_015832195.1. Lineage (NCBI taxonomy): Eukaryota > Metazoa > Chordata > Aves > Passeriformes > Motacillidae > Motacilla > Motacilla alba. The sequence continues at coordinate 59,537,069 of NC_052046.1, read as the reverse complement.
TATGTAAATTATTCTTTGCAAGAGTTCTAGAGCCTTGCAAGTCAATTAATATATGACAATACTTTAAGAAATGAGAATAGAGAAAAAAATGCAGAACAAGCTTTGGTGTTTTGTTTCATTTGTTGGGGGGGATTTTAGTTGTCTGTTTGTTTGGTTTGTTGGGTTTTTTGTGTGTCACATTTAAAAAGTCTTTCATTTCTCTCTTTAAGTTTTGGATTTCAGAGGGAATCATAAAGTACAGCAAGCATAATTTGTTCAAGGAAAGGGTTTGCTTAATTTTAAAGTAGTCTAGATAAATATCTGCATGGGAAATACCCATCAATTAGGTAAGCTCCAATTAGTGTTTTCTGGCTTATTATTCCCTGTAACTGTTCTAAGAAAAGAGACATAGTAAAATTTTAAACTATCAGAAATTTTCAATGCTTCAATACGTGATCAGAAGCCAATGATTTCTTAGCTTAGATTGGAACAACTGAGCCAAAATGTGCAAAAAGATTCAATTTTTCCACTGTTTTTAGCAGTTGAACAATGCTATCAGTGGTGTAAAAAACCCCTAAAAATCCCCTTTTTCAGTGAATTATATATTCCTTTAAAAATATACTTACATTTTCTTTTCAAATTTTTCCTACATTCCAGAAAGCAGTTTTTTCTTTTCTTCCCATGAAATGTATAATATTTTCCTGCAAAACATATTAGGAATAAATTATTATTGAACATAAAGTCCCTGAAGTCCTATCCACATAGCATCATTCTAAGAGCAATGACATATGTCTTAAAAACAGAATCCATTATTCTTGTGGAGGCTCAAAACATGGACATTAAAGACAATATTAGAAGGCTTACATTTTCATTACTGTACATTCTGGGAAGGAATTGCTTCAATTCTAATTCTTTGCTGGTGAGTTCATACTTTTTGTATTTGCATTACAGAGAAAAGCAAATAATTGTGGTGACCCTGTTAATCAAGATGTCATGGAAATCAAAGGGGAAAAGGTTTTTTTCCTTCAAAATCAATGACTGTAATGCTTTAGGTTAACTGCTACCAATTTGGAGCAGAGTGGGAGAGTTAATTAATTTATCTTACATTCTGTCCTCTGTGGCGTCATGTGTTTTTAAAATATTAATGTTGCTTCTGTTGTAAAAGATAGTTATTTTCTGTTTAGTTCAAGAAATGGTTAGATTCTCAGTCCCCCCCCAAGAAATCCCCTCAAAATGGTTTCTCCCCAAGTTGTTTAGCGCTGTTTTTCCCGCCATTGGCTTGCCCCTCAAAGTGATTGATCCTCTGCTCCTCCTCTAATGCCCTTATAAGTTTCTGCCAATCCTTATGGTGCTGCCCACTTTCCCTGCCTGTCATTGTAACCAACCCCCTTTATTGCGAGAATTTTCTGTGTCAATCATCCGTAGCCTGATACATGATTTGCCTCCGGGGCTTCTTCCCTCCCCTGTGTAATCTTCATTGGTTCAACACTTCCTGGATGCAGGAGTGTGTTTCACACTCCTCCCCTGACCTTTGCTTATTGGTTGCTTTATGTCTCCTCCCATCATGCCCACTCCCTTTATAAGTGCCTCCCCAGACCTCTGTCCCTGGTCCCTTCTGCAAATAAAGTTTTGTTGTTGCTCGTGCGAGTATCTACTCTCTCCTTCCTTTGGCTTGGGACTTCACAGCACACTCTCATCTGTGTCACCCATGCCGCAGACAGCACCACTACCCAGGTATTCTCTGAAGAGAGCCTGGGAGTGGCCACTCTTGTGGCTCCCTCCAGTAATGAAGGGAGCAGCTAGCTGGCACCTCTCCGCTCCGGTGACCACAGAGTGAGCTACAGTCCTCCTATTTGTACATTCCCACTTAATATTTGCATTACCTGAGAGCAAGTCTGTTAACTAGAGTTTATCTTGCAGTCATATATATTTTATTAGTTTATCTTCTGAAGCATTGCTTACCAACCAGTTTGCTCTTCTCTAAGGGACTAAGTATAGTGAAATAAATCTTTGCTTTTTGTTGTTTCTCTAAGTTGTCAACATCTTTTGAGATGTTGGAGAGAAATCTTAATCTTTCAGCCATGCTTATTTTCCTTTCAAATATAGAATGCAATTATTTTTATATAGAATATATAGCATGGAAATGTATTTACCTTCTATATCAGTATGTTTTAATGTGTAATAAAAGCATCTGCTTGTCTCATATTCATTTAATTGGTGATATAAGGAGCAGGTATGGACCTGAACAAAGCCTCCACAGAATCCCATAAAATAGATCTGTCCCTTGGTTCAGTGAAACCTTAGTGACTTTTTGCTAGGTCTGGAAATACCGAATTCTGTGCTCATGTTGGAAGATTTTTCATAATTTTTGTTATGTTCTTGTTCTTTAATTTGCTTTATGAAAGTGAAATAAGACTCAGAAGTCTTACTAAAATTCATAGAATGTCTTATCCTATCAGGACACAGGACCACAGCATGGCAGAAATGGGCCAGTGCCTGCGGAGATAGGTCAGTCCCGCAGGCCAGCAGGTTGTGCAGGGTCATGTGCAGATGAGATTGGTCATGTCCAGGGACAGAAGTTTCACACATTTTCTTTGCATCTTGTGCCAGTGTTTAACCACTTGCACAGTAAAAGTATGTATTCTCCTGCTTAAGCAGAATTTAAGCAGAATTTCTCCTGCTTAAGCAGAATTTAAGCAGAATGTACAAATATTCTTCAGCTATATTTCACCTTGTGTCTGTTGCCTCTTGTCATGCCAGCGAGCATCACAGGGAAGAGTCTGTCACCACCCTCATGAGGTTCTTATATACATGTTTTAGATCCTTCTGTGCGTTCTTTTCTCCAGGTAAACACTACTAACTTTCTCTTTTGTTATGTAAGAAAACTACCTTCCTATGGCAGGTTTTTATTTTTTTATTTTTTTTTTTTGTATTTTTGGGGGTTTTTTGTTTGTTTGTTTGTTTTGGTTTTGGTTTGTTTTTTTTTTTGTTTTTGTTTTTTTTGGTTTTTTTTTTGGTAATTAAACCTGCTTCTGCTGTAACTCATAGTGTTGGTCATTTCATTTGCCTGCTAATCTGCTAATGGCTAATTTATTCTCAAATGTATACAGGTATTCCAATTAAGCTAATTATATAAGTTCTGCCTCCTTTTAAAGAAAGACAGCATATTTGCGTTTTTCTTCCATTCTCATTAATTCCCTTGGAGATCTCAGAGTGACTCTCTAGTGATTCTATCAGTTTAATAGACCATTTTTAGTATTCTAAGGTTATACTTATCTTCTTGAAGCTATTTCAAAGTATCTGAGTGTTTTAAATATTCTCTGATCTAGTCCTTTCCTGTTCCTGGTTGAGATTTTTTTATTTTTTTGCTTGAGCTACTGTGATTAATGCGAATAATGGTACTAAAAATAAATATGCGTTTTTAATTACTTCAGAGTTCTGTTATTTTGGAATATGAGATTAGGAGAGCTATGTTTTGCCAAAGCTGAATATTTAATGGCAATGGCTTGCATTAGTAGTAACAATTATTGCTAGTGATAGTACTCTCTGATGCGTTTTTTCCCACTTCTCCTTAGAAAAGAGAGGGCAAGAGCACTTGGGCAGTACAGAAATGTGCAAGACACTAATTGAGACCAATCCATCTCTGAATGTTCTCTTGGTGGGATGATTTAGCATAGTCATGCTTAGTCTCACTCTTCTGTTCTCTGTAATGAATTTTAAAGGGGGCTGACTGAGCCAAAGGGAAAGCAGGAAAAAATTTTTGAAAACAGAGTAGCTCAAAACACATAAAAATAATTAACATGGGTTATAATTCAATTTCAAATCCTCTGTAAGGAGCTGTTTTTTAGGAAAAGGCCTTAAGCTTCTCTCTGACACTGAGACTGGAAGCTGCTTTTCTTGGTCATGGCAGCAAATCACTAAGATAGATGCAAGAGGAGCTTGGCTGACTGGCAGAAGCAGTAAGGAAGAATTCTGTATGTCAACACAGGAGTTGGCCCAGCAGCACAGTAAAGAAAAAAATCAATGTTTATTTTTAACAATTTTGAGGAAGTTCAGATACATAATAGGAAAGTAGCAAATAACTTTCAGAGATTTCTTTCCTGGTTCATATCAATCAATGACTCTTTCTTTGACAAAGATTCTGCATGCAAGAAAGCCAATAGGTTAGCTTGGCATAGGCTTCAGACACTACAGCTTCATTTCAGAATTGCATACTTTCAATAGTAGTACAGACAATTAACCACACTTGGATTTGTTACAAGTTTGCAATATCAGTCTTTGAAGGAAGTTTCCATATTTTTTGCTTGATGAAGATACAAGATCTTTTTGTCCTGCAGGGTGAGGAAAAAAAATTAAGGAAAACCATTACTCACTGTAAGAACACATTCTAGTCATTTCTTCGTAAAATATACTTTGAATTCATTGCGTGTTGTTTCTTGGCTCAACATAGAACTTCTCTCAGAATTTCAATGCAATATGGCAAACAGCCAGAAAACTATCCCCATCCTTTTTCCTTTTTCCACTGAACAGAAGTTTGAGCATAGCGTTACTATGTATTCAGATCCACCTTTTATATAGAATACAACGTGATGAAATATTTGATTTCCTTGACTTTCAATTGTGAATGGTTTTTGTGGTTCAGAAACCTTATTCTCATGTGCTATTTCTTCTTGCACGAACCCATGGAGTTAAGTTTCCTCTCTCTCTATCCCGGAGGTTCAGAGTACCATCTGTGTTTGAGGACTTGCAAATACAAAAAAATTGTAGAAAGGCAGATAAGTAAGTATAAGCAAAAAAAAAAAAATCAACAACCCCCATGTCACAACAGATCATACAGAAATAGAAAATTTGGCCATCTACAAAGTAAAACTTAAAGTAACTTTAAACTTGTGATGTTTTATGGGACAAGACTAACCATTCCTATCTCATCTCAAATGCCACCTGCCTACTATATTGAGTTTTCTTATATTCTATATTTACTATCTTTTTCACACTGGGATTTCAGAGGTCTTCTATCAGTTGTATGTTGTGTAGTAATTTTGAAATTCAAATTTTTTTTTCAGAATATTGTTTAGCAGCATGGATAAACATGCAAATGAAATGCAATCATTCACGTAATGACTTCATACTCTTTGCAGTCATATAAGAGTATGCCCTTTGCATCTTATGCTTATTTGTATATAATGAGTATGCTTATAAGGCATATAATTATGCCTTTTGAATGCATGCAGATAATTGAAGAAATCTCACAGTGACCTCACAGTGGTATAGGAATACTGATTTTTGCAAACTGAAGGTCAAATGGAGATGGAAGAACAGATTGTAATAAACAATTGATTTGAAAACCAGGTAGAGATATTAAATAATTCTTCTTTTTTTTGGAATGCTCACGTGTTAAATTATGGGAAGTAATTAGTTTGAAAACTGTTTAACTACTTATCATGGTCTTACATTCCTAAATTTTAGAATTAATTGATGAAATATGTTAAACATTTTCTTTTGAGCCTTAATTCTGACTCTTAGATCACCTTTATCAGTCACTCATCAGAATGGTTTTAATCCATAGAATGAGAAAATGAAGAGTGTAAGATAGGGTAAGATATGGAATCACAAACCTAAATCTATTAGGAAATTATTTCTCACCTTTGTACTGAAAGACTCAAAAAGAAATAAAATATAAGTGCAAACTGTATTTCTGAGGCTGAGATGTCATACTTCTAACTTCATGTTGTACTTCCAACTCACTTTCAAGGACACTGAAGCCAGATCTGGTGATCTCTGTGTTAAGGAAAGTTGGGTTTAGCTGTGCCACAGCTCATCTGAGAAAAGAATAAGCTGGAAAGGGTTCCAGAATCGCAAAGTATAAATTTTATTGTCAGAAACCTGTTACTTCTATTTTAAAACCTGTGTGTCTGTTTCATTTTTTACTTCTGTCATTTCTAGGTTTAGGATTCTGAACAATTCACAAAAAGCTGTAGATTTGTTACTGGTGTTGGAGCAAAATGTACAGAATTCTTAGTAACAGACTGACTTACTATTCTGTTCTTTTAATAAGCCACCTGCGTTAGTTTAGAGCTTGAGCTGCAGTGGTTTCTGCACTACATTTAGTGCTGAAATTCAAGACAGCAGTTTGATCAAAAGATTGTTTTAGCCTTTTTATGCACTCATTATTGGCTGCTATCATGGGACTATGGATAGTTTAAGAGCATTTAGGTCTTGCAGCTGTGAGAGTTGATGAACTGGAAAGCTTACGTGAGAGTTTAGTCCTAAAAGTGCTGATCAGGTAGTTTCGTCTTTCTATCTGTCTGTGGAGGTTTCCTCTCCTGAATTTGCAGTGATTCCTAGATTTGATTAAGTGCAGAGCTGGTAGATTAAAGTAAATAATTAAGTAACCAAATAAATAAATAATGTTTTCTTCAGGCAGTGGCAACCAGATTTTCAGTGAAAAAAATTAGGAATTTCATAGGATTTTACTATACTGTTTCAAATCTGTGCTCTAGGATACATGCAATCATGGAATCATGCTGAGTTGGAAGGTACTCATTGGGACCATCAAGTCCAGCACTTGGCCCTCCACAGGACAAATAATCATACTAGCTGCCCCAGAGCATTGTCAAAATGTTTCTTGAACTCTGTCAGGCTGGTGCTGTGAACACTGCCAAGGGGAGCCTCTTCTAGTGCCTGAACACCCTCTGGGTGAAAAGCCTTTTCCTGATGGCCAACCTAAACCTCCCCTGACACAACTTCAGGCCATTCCCTTGGGTCCTGTCACTGTCACCACAGAAAAGAGATCAGTTTCTGCCCTTCCTCTTCCCCTCATGAGGAAGTTGTAGCTGCAACAAGGTCTCCCCTGTCTCCTCTTCTCCAGGCTGAACAGACCAAGAGACCTTTAGCGTCTTCTCATACAGCTTCTTCTCAAAGCCCTTCACCATCTTTATTTTCCTTCCTTTGGACACTCTCCAATAGTTTTGTATCTCACTTACATTGTGGCACCCAGACCTGCCCCCAGCAGTTGAGGTGAGGCTGTCCCAGCTCAGAGCAGAGCAGGACAATCCCCTCCCTTGCCCAGCTGGCCATGCTGTGCCTGATGCCCCCCAGGATGCACTTGACCCTCCTGGCTGCCAGTGCACTGCTAACTCATGTTCAGTTTAGGGGCTGAGCAACCCTCCTATCTGTTAGGATGTAAAAATGCTATTTGGTGTGAGACAAGAAGTTACTCTACGACAGCAAATTTAACCTACCTAGGGACAGACCCAGGTTTTCCATTAGGTTGCAGGAAAATAGATACTAGTAAACTGCATAACAATAATAATAATGACAATTTTTTGAAAGCTGATTCCAAAGTTATCTTAAAACTGATCTTAATTAAATTTAGAGAACTAGCTGTTGGCTTTCCTAGCAGTGAAAATTGACATGTGACCTTGGAGAATACCACTGAAGCTAGCAGGACCCTATGGTTGGAGTTAGGGTTTAATAAAGTGGAAAGTGTGGACTTACAGCAAAATGATGTAAGAAAACAGATTACAGAAAGGAACTCCTTGTCAGAAAAAGATGAGTCATGTCCAAATGGTATTACTGAGGTTCACTGAAACCAAGGCTTATGATTTACCTTTAGTATTTAGAAGTTTTTTACACTACAAATCAACTTTTAAGAAGTGGACAGGTGTTGGAACACTGGTTCAGTTGTCCTCTTTCCACATTAGAAGTGCTATTTGACTGTAATTTTTTGTAGGGATATGGTAAGGATTATGACTTAGATATACTGACACTGTGACAATACATTGAGACCATACTGGTAGACAATCCCGAGGTATATTTAGAACCATGATTACTGACTTCCTCAAAGATAAACTTCAAAATAGAATCATCTGGGGAGTTAAGAGGTTCAGCCTAAACCAAGAATTCACATATGTAAATCAGAACCTACAAAAAATAAAGTCCAACAAATTTCAGACAAGACCAAAAATGAGTTCAGACTATTGAAAGTTTAGTGAAAATTTAGCACTGCCACTGAACTCAGTTTAAAATTTAATAAACTAGAAATTGTGACTGTTCAATAAGAAAGTCACAGAAAAAGAGATAACAAAAAATATTGACAAATGTGGTGTTGGACATTTTGGCAGTAAAGTGACCCAATATCTTGGACTGACAATAAATGCCTAGTTGAAGTAAAACCACAAGAAATCTAGATAAATCGTTTTTAGATTTGTCACCAAAAAGAAAAAATAATTTAAATGTGTTTAGAATCTTCTGGAAATTTGGGCTTAGGGTTCAGTTAGGGTTTAAGTTAATTAAATTTGGAAATTAGGATGTGAGAGTAAGAAAGTCTTTGAAAAGATTACACCAGAGAATACAAGATTTTGGTTGTTGAGGTTAACAGTGAAAATAGTATGAAGTATTTCTGAGCCTGAGAGAAGCCCAGATTTTGTGAGAGATAGCAAGTCTGCAACTAAAAGGAGACTTTAGAATATCAATACTGTAAGAAGATATGGAATTTCTGAGGCAACAAAAACATGCCCAAGGAAGTTTGGTCTAGGAGAACAACTAGGACAAGATTAGGAATGGCATCTTAAATGTCTCCCAGAAAGAATGTGGAAAATTGTCATGTCAAAGGAAGAGGCTAGCTGAAGATGTGGTTTACTGCACAAAAAGTGAATGGGATAAGGGACAGAACATGGGTCACTCACCCGTGGGATGTAGTCTTTTAAAGATAGGGCCCTTGCTCTAGTTTGGAAGCAAGGGCCCTCTCTCTCCATCTTTGGGCCCTCTGTCTCTGGAAGCAGGGGCCCTCTCTCTTTATTCAGGTCTCCCACTGGTTCACAACTTTTCCTGGCATCCACTCACTCCAGCATGAGCACTTTTCCCACCGGCTTGTGAGTGGATCTCTGCATCCTCCATGGACTTCATACATTACAGGGGGACAGTTTGTTTCACCATAGTCCTCATCACAGCCTGCAGAGGAATCTTGGCCAAAACACTTGAAGTACCTCCTCCCTCTCTTTCTTTTCCCCTGACCTTGGTGCTGCCATGTTGTTTTTCTCTCACATGTTCTCACTTTCTTGTCTTCTCTGGCTAGAAGGAAAAACTGCTGCTTGCAGATAGTATTGTCAACAAGGTCCACTAATTCAAAGTTTTTTGCAAGATCCTGCAGTGCTGAAAGGTTGATCTTGTTTAGGTGCTGTGTTGGGGAATTGCTCATCATGCTTCTGCTACCAGCCAGGTGACCCCACCACCATCACATGGGTGGAGATGGCTGCCGTGGTGCTGGTTCTATTTAATGTCTCTTCATGCAGAGCACCGGGAAGGGAAAGCTGCCACTGGTCCTGTCCTTCTGCATGGAGTGCAGCTGGCTAGGGATGGCCAGGCAAGCAAGCAAGGCTGTGCTGAGATGGCAGTAGCCATGGTGGCACATTTCTGCGGGCCATGCTGGCATGGTGTTGGCTACAGTAGCAGCCGTGGTGCCTCCCCCTCGTAAAAACTGAGCACTGCACTGTTCTGATTTTCTTTTTAAATATGTTATCACAGAGGCATTACCAGCCTCTCCAATTAGGCCAGCAGCATGTCCATCTTCAGAGCTATCAGAGATTAGCTCTGTCAGACATGGTGGAAGCTTTTAGAAGCTTCCTCCAGAAGCTACCACTGTGCCCCGCCCACAACCAAAAGCCAGGCTGTGGCAAAGGCTATGTCAACACAGCAACACAATCAAACACAACTAAGGTAGACAAGAAAGTATTCTTAGGACAGTGCCCAAAACAGTTTTAAGGGATGCACTTACTTACAGTGTGTACTTCTTAATTCAGATTCTAGATGGGACAGGGGACAGTTTGTTGTGATGCTTGTGAGTTGTGTGACACATGAATGAGGGAACTGGTAGTGGAAATTATGATCAGTGGCAACTATGGCTGTAAGAGAAAAGTAATAATTGATTTCATGGTCCTGACAGGAGTGAAGAAATCAAATTTGAAGAGCAGATCCCTGGACACCAGGGGAAAGAAAAAATAGCTCTTCAGGAAACTGGGATAGACCTGTGAAGGACAAAGAAATTCAGTTGCATAGGACATCCTCCACCTTCAAGACAGGTCTAGCTCAACATTCAGGGAAACATCTGGGCATATCAAGAGACTGGTGTGGCTGAGCAGAGAACTAATGATTGAGATTGCAAAAAGGTTAATACAAAAGCTGGAAGTAAGGACAGATTGTAATTCAAGCCAAGGAATTTTCAATAAACCTTGCCTCATACCAGACTAAACCAAACATGATGCATTTGAGAATACTAAGAGAACTTGCTGCTCTCGGCCATCTTTGAAAAACTTACAAAATCTGTTATGGTTGGAGAAAGGAAAATGTAGCCACCAACTTCAAAACCTGCAAGAGAAACATTCCAGGGATCTACAGGTTTGACAGTTTCACTCCTGTGCCTGGGAAAATTATAGAAAAAGTGGTCTTGGAAGCCATTTCTGGATGCATGAAAAGAAGGTTTCTGTAAATGGCCAGTGTGAATTTATCAGGAAAAAGTCATGTAAAGTGGATGAGAGTGAGCTGTTTTCTACCTTGTGGGAGGTGAATCTTGACTTTTGCAAGTGTTTTGATCAAGTCTCCTGTAGAATCCTGGTAAAGCAGCATGGCATGTCAAAATATAGGTGGTTGACCTACCATCTAATGAAAAATTAGCTTAATCAGTATAGAGGTTAATGAGTCAGAATCCTTGTTGAGGTTGAAAGGTCTCTGGGTCTATCCTGGAACCTGTTCTGTTTAGCATCCTTATTGATGGCCTAGATGACAAAGTGAAATACCCTTCATCAAGTTTTGAACAAGAAAGGGATAGGAGTACAGTCCATAAAATAAAGAATCAAAGCTGCACATGTGGGAAGACTAGACTGATTGTCCCATGAAATAAAAAGATGTAGAGTACGGCATCACTGTCAGCCCTGGCAGTAGCTCTGCAGGATAGGTCCTTTGGGTCCAAGAATAATTTTATTTTCAGTTGGAAAAGATCTTTAGATCAGTCCAGCTCTTGGAAGCATGAAGGTGGGAAGAAAATAAAAGCTCAAACATGATGGGGCCCATGGTGATCTGAATGGACACTGAAACCAGATGGAGATAAGTGGTTTGTTGTGCCATGGCATCAGAGGGGAGCATGAAGTAGGGTGTTATGTCTGTTGATATCAAGGAATGTTTTGTATAACTGCTACCAAAATACACATTATACATATTCCATAGAATGTGACCATGAAGAATGAAGCCTTGTCCACAGTACCACCCAGAGTGTACCCAACTGGGGATGAGAACTCAACATGGAAATTGTAGGGACAGATTGATGGGTTTGTCCTCCTTGCTCTCCCTAGAAGGGGCATATTTTGCTAAGTTTTTTATCCTCATCTACACCAAGTGTTTTCATCTGGAAAATTAATTTTGTGATTGCATTAATATTGTTAGTGATAGATATAGCCATTGTTAGGGGTTAGGCTCCTTACCTTTTGTTCCTTTTTACTTAGGAATTTATTTCCCTATAAATTGCTAGAAAACACTAATGACTGAGTACCTAGAAAAACGTGAAAGCTCAGGGGAGGAGGGCATCTGGTTGCATTTCTCATATCTGGGAGTTTCTCTCTGAGGGGTAGACATACTACTACTATTCTAGGGGTGAGAATTGGGCTGACAAAAGATGGGGCTGGGGCAGCTGCTTCCTCTCTCTCTCTCTCTCTCTCTGTCTCTTGGCTTTGGATGAGGACAGTCGGTGTTGCCGCTTAGGGAAGGGAATTCACTGCTACTGCTAGAGCCCAGCCCAGAGCTGCTTCTTCTGCCATGGGCTGAGCCTCTGCTCATGAGAGCAGCCACCGAACTGAGAGCTTAATATCACCTTCCTCTCTAAAAGTGGGACCTATCACCATCTGCTCGGGTGCCTGGGATCTTGAACTTGCTGGCTCTGCTGGGAGCCAGGCCGCTGCTGCCCTGCCCCTTCTTCAGCCTTGCTTTGAGCTTTCACTGTGCTGTAGCCCTGCACCCTCTGCCTGTTGAGATATTCTGCCAATCAAGCTGGCTGCTTCTGAGAGGCCTGCTGGGGCACGAGGATCGGCTGCCCAGGGTTTGTGAAGCAAAGCCTCTCCGCCATCCCTTCCCGTCTGGGCCCAGCCGCCATTACCGCGCGCTCCCTGAGCCCGCGCCACAGCGCCCCCTGCAGCCGCGGGGAGTCACCGCACCTGCCCTGCCCGCCGGGAGCCACCAGCGCCCCTGCTGGCTGCGAGCGGAACTGCACCATGGGGGAAGGCGCCTGCGGCCGAGAGAGGGCTGGGAGCGGGTTTGTGTTCTGGCTGCTGTCAGTGCCACAGCTGCTGCTGTTTGTCTTGTTATACATCCTCGTAAAGAACTGCTATTCCTATTCTCATATCTTTGCCTGAGAGACCTTTAGTTTCAAAATTATAATAATTTGGGGGAAGAGGTTTACATTTCCCATACCTGCCTTCCTTTGCAGACACCTGTTTTTCAAACCAAGATAGCCATTCTGCAGTTAATATGTATACTGACAAAAATCCAAAAGTATTCTATCTGTTGCATTTAATAAACACATTACCTTACTGGCTCTTTTGAATGCAACTGGATTCATAGTTAGTATTCTTGCACTTATGGTTGGGCATGTTATGTTTTTGCAACAAAACGAACACTGTCAAGTCCACCACTAAACCAAGTATTTAAGTGCCCCATCTGTACATCCTGATGAGGAACCTGACTGAACTGAGCCTGCAGTGAACCCGGCAGTAAGCATACAGCAGCAGCACCTCAAAGTACCTCAAAATCAGTATCTTGGGTTGGCTGAAAATGAATATATTCACTAGATCAAAGAAAGTGGATATGGCTCTTCAATTGGTATTTGGGTTATACTGGCCCTGCAATATGATGCAATCAAGGGTAGACTACCGAAACGGTGGGATCTGGAACTCATATCCTGCGAGGAGAGGCTGTAGCACTAGGGCTGATTCATCCAAGAGAACAGCGGCAACTACTAGCAACTCTGTCCCTGACAGGAGAGGATTATGCAGGCACAGCTAGGTTTTTCCACAGTGGTACATGTGGAAGGGAAGGAGGCAACAGTCAGTAGTTGAAACATGGGAAGCTCAGGCTGGACATAAGGAAAAATCACTCACAGTGAGGAAAAAATACGCAGCCGAGATAGACTGAAATATGTGTCCCTGGTGGCTTGCAGACTGTATAGAGCTCTGAGCAACTTGGCCTGAATGCACTGTTGACTCTGCTTTGGGAGGGAGACTGGATAGAGACCTCTCATGGCCTGCTCCAGTTGCATGACCAAGCAATTCCAGGTGTTTTGCAGGGTATCAGTGAGCACAGTCTCAGGATTTTGTTACGTTTTAGTAAATAAGAAACTCTGAGAGAGACAAATGCAGCATTTGAAATTAGATTTCAAATTAGGTTTAAGATGGGAGTGATTAAATTTCTGTCTCGGCATGTAATTCATATGATTGAACTGTGAGCCTAGGTGTGTGAGTGTAGGTTAAGGACTGGTAAATGAGAAGCTCTGGAATGACAGTAAGTGTGCCATTGGTCATTAGGTGTCCCAGGGGAAAAATTGAGACTGTCACCACTCTGAGTATATTGATCTAATAAAGCCTTTGCCTAGTGCTAGATTTTGGAGATGGGTATTCTTCAGTGTGACAGTATGAGCACAATTAAAATGCACGCCACAAAATAAATTTAGAACGGGAACCACTTGGTTTCTCAGTGTAAAAAATAGAAAAGATATTCCACATAATACCAAAGAAGCTAATTTAATTTTGGGGTTATTGTTGACGGTTAGTAGACTCCTTAAAATATTTGTTGAAACGACTGATTAAACCAGAATCCAAAAGGAAGAATAGCATGATACCGGACAGTATTTTCATGGTTAAAATAGGAAATGTTATACCCTATTAACCCTGAACATTGTGCAAAATCATGGTTCACCTATACTGTAGTAGAAGATGTAACTGTCAGTAACACTGTCAACTCAGTTCAGTTGGGTAAACAAGGGAACTGTTTTTACCTGAGATACTTGATATCCTGCTTCTTGGCCTCTGTCTGTCTCTCCAGAATGGCAAAGATTTTCTTTCAAATCTGAGTTGTAGGTTGTATCTGCCAGCCAACAGCAGATGTGATAATAGGCTTAGAGCTGACTTTTTGTTTAGGGCTCGATAAAACAGATTATGTAGAACAAAATTTAGCCTTGTTACCAAAGTTATTAAAAATGTTAGCCATTAAGGCTCTAAAGGAGACTATGAGTTGCACTTGTGTGGGGCTTTACTGCACGTTGGCTAACCTAGAGCCAAGATTTCATAAATTTGAAGATGATCTATTCTAAGATTTCCACTACCAATGAAATCCCAAAGCAGGCTTTGAAGCTGCAGATTCATTTTCATGTTTGGCTGTCTTATGACCCAGCCATGCATTAAGGATAAGGATAGAGTTTGTGCTAGAGTTTAGATAAAAGGATCACACTGAATTATAGTAATTTTGGAGTTTTATACCAGAGTAAATTGTTAAAACATGGTGGTTTATTTCCCTGTGGATTTTTCTGGTCATTTTCTGGTAACATTATCTGTTCAGACGTGTAAGACAGACACAAGGCTGTCCTAAAAGCTATGGTTTACAGACATGAAGCTGAACAGAGAAGAAATCTCCTTTCATTCTTCACTCCAGACTTGCCTGTATTTCCCTCCCTTCCCCATTCCTTTTCTTGCTAGCAATTGAACTACAAGGCTATAAGCAGAAAAGGAGGAAAAAGAGGTACACTTCTTCCATAAAGTTGGCAGTAATGGACTGTCTGGGGGAAAAATTGGATGCTTAAATTTCAATTAAAGATATGGAGAATTTCCTGTATTAGCTTTGAGCTGAGCTCTGGGAAAAGGATTGTGCTTGGTCCAACAGTTTTTGATAAGTAGATTCATACAAGATCTAACAAAGGCCACAGAGTTCAATCAAGTAGATGTAACACTGTAAGATTAGTACAGAAAAAAAAGACAAAAATAAGTATATTGGCTGTAACTAGGATTTTTTAACTTTGGTGAGGTGAGTAGGGCTGAGATACCCACCCATGTATCTAATGCTAGCATTATTAGGAAGCTTAGAACTCAAGTTAGTAGGTGCTAAGGGCTAGAATACTGCCTGTCAAGAAAGGACACAAGGACTCACATTAGAGCTGAACTTGACCAGTTTTGTGCTGTTATAATCTGACCTGCCAGGTATCACTAGAGCTCTTATTGAGGTTGGGGTTCAGGTAGGAGTCTGGTCCAGCATTACTCAGTGAACTGGTTTTTTTTGCGTCATCGAAATTCTTTTACTGAGTTAGGGCTAGGACTATATTCATTATTGGTCCCCCAGATGAACTTGGGGGCTGCTGAGTGTCATTGAGTTTAAATTGGTGGCAGAGCTGGTGTGAGTAAAATTTAGTGTGCTGTATTTACTAGTATGCCTGGCAGATGAAGTGGGTATTGAGTAAAGGTCAAGGCTCAGAACTTGGGTTACAAAGATAGTTTACTGGTGTGTGCTCAAATGTCAGTCAAACTAGATGAGATTCCAGATTTGACATGCTCTATGATTAGTTTTTTTTCTGGCTCATCACCTATTACTGGACTAGACAGGGCTGATGAGCTGTGTTTGGGAGATGGCAGGTTCACCGTCAGACACTAGAGTTAGAGTGCGACATACACAGGTTCAAATTCTATATGTTTATGTACTAAGCTTGTGGGAGCAAGGGGGTAGATGTTGCTGTCATGTGCAGTGCATGCTGCTGCCATAGTATTTTTTTGATGAAAAGATGTAGTTTGGATGAGAAGGAAAAGAAGATGCTTGTGTCTCTGCTTACCATTCCAGGAACATGTCAGCAGCCAAGGAATTAGTCCCTGAATGCAAGACAGGAAGATCTGTTGTTTTCCTTGATGGCTGCTTCTCTTGATTACCTTCAGGGAAGCAAATGCTGGAAAGAGTATTTATCTCTGTAATCCTAACCATATTTCCTGATCATCCTTTTACTGCAGTATTAATAACATTGCTCCAGTCGATCTCAGTAGTATTACCCACTTCTCTTAATGATGACACACTCACCACTGGCAAAGTTTAGAGCACACTAAAAGCATGTCCATCAAGGAGCTTATAAAAAGCACCAAGCTGCTCTGATGTAAGGAACTGGAGGGCAGGAGAAGAAAGCATGGTTATCCAAAATGCTCTTCAGGAACAACCTAAAGGCACATCCAATTAAAATTACTTCTGTTAAACTCCTGACTACTCTTCAGTAAAAGAGCACCAGATTGAGGCGATGGTGAAATGTTTTTGACAGAAACTGGGTATTCTTTGGCAGAAATAGTTGGCATAGTGAGGGAGCAACCAACAGCAGCAACAAACCATCATATTCTATACATATTATATATCCTGTAAAAAACGGTCTACTTATATGAACGTAAAAAACGGTTCTACTTACATGAACTCTCCTATGCCATATCACTAGTACCACATTGCTATTCTCAGGTGTGAAAACCACAGAAAACCCTCAGAGTGGGTATTATATTCCCTTGTGCTCTCCTGAAATATGGGGGATGCTTGTGTGAGTAGAAAGGATTTATTAGGCATACTGTAGTACTGCTAGATGGGTTTTCAATAAAACCTACTGTTTTAGGCAACTAAAAATGCTCTGGTGTAAGAACTACTGAACAGAAGGACATTTTCATTTTATAGATGCCAATTAAAGATCTGTCTGTCAAATAAAGAAACTTATTCAGAAAGTTATTAAGAAAGAAATAATTATCTCTATAAGATTTCATGGAAACTTATATAAGATTAACTCCAGAAGAATTAGTTATAATTAGGATCCTCTATTTTATAAAATAAATAAACTTAGAATATCTTTCAGTATTTTGAGGAGATACTAAATTCAGACCTGTTCAATGTAACTAGAAGGTAACCTGACTTTGAGACAGTATTTCTTTAAGAAGTCTAGCTATTTTTCAAAAGTAAATCAAAACTTCTATCATGAAATCAGAAGGAAATGCAGGAAACCAAATTAGCCCAATAAGAATTCAATGAGAAAAGACTAATATGAATTGTAGGTGGAATAGGTACTTATTGACTGTTTTTGGATATCTTCCTTGCATTCAGCAAAGTTCAAAAGATAGCAAACTGGTAGATACATATATTGTATCTGGTAAAAACCTAGCCAAATGGCATTTTCCTTATGCTGCAGAGAATTAAATTCTGTAGTTACAGACCTCCAATGTTCATAAGAAAAACAAAAGAGAAAAAACTCTTTGGAGGTCTGTTTCTGGTTAGTGAGATCACATGATAAAATATGCATGCATTTTTAAATATTTCTTAGGAGAAGGAGATAAGGAGAGAGAATCTGGAACATCTCAGTGAACATGTGTCATGGTTTTAAACCCATCCGAAGATGAAACGCCACACAGGCACTTGTTCAACTGTGTCTCTCTTTCACCCTCACTCTGCTGGAATGGGGAGGAAGATTGAAATATAACTTGTATATTGAGATAAGAGAAGTTTAGTAATTGAAAATAAAGTAAAATAATGTAAACAATTAAAATAATGATAATAAAAAGGGAGAAAACCAAGTGATCCACAGCACAGTTGCTCACCACTTACTGACTGATGCCAGACCTTCCTCCTGGACCCAGATCAGCCCGTTCCAGGTAACTCTCCTCAGTTTATATATTGGGCATGATGTTCTGTGATGTGGAATATCTTTTTGGTTGGTTCTGATCACTTGTCTCAGATGAATTCCCTCCTGGTTTCTTTTGCTCACCTCCTCACTGGTGGAGCATGAGCCAAAGAAAAAAAGTCCTTGATTTAGGATAAAAACAATTTAGCAAAAACCCCAAACATCAGTGTGTTGCCAACACCATTCTCATTCTGTACCCTAAACACAGTAGTGGAAGAAATTAACTCTGCCGAGCTGAAACCAGCACAGCATGAAATCACAAATTCTTAGTAGAAACATTTGAATAACAGAATGAAAATACCCAAACTTCTTCACACTCTAGGACTTTGCTTGGATCTTTGGTACTATAGCACATTGACAATAGGTCAGAATGCTCAGGTAATGATAAATCCACTGTATGTTAGAGCCCCCATTTTTTTCTCTTATACTTCAAGCAAGGGTATGCCAGTTTCACTAATGCAGAAAAAAATAGGTGGTACAAAGAACAATATACTTATTTTTTCTTTTCTTTTTTTTTTTTTTTTTTTTTTTTTTTTTTTTTTTTTTTTTTTTTTTTTTTAGTTTTTATTTGTAAATGCAGGCATATGCCTGAAAGGGAAAAAAAAAAAAAGCAGCTAGTCTATTAATGCAATTTGCTTTTGCAAAGACCTCAGAGGATGAGGCCACATTGATTTTTTTGACCAAGTTAACAGGTAAGCAAAACACATAATTTCTAAAGACCTATATCAGAGTACCTAAAATAATTAAAAATAATTTCAGAGGCTTCCATATTCTTGGTGGAGCAGTTGCCTTTACAGTTTTGCCATTAATTTTAAAGATAAAGTTCTAGTTCATCTTCAAGGGAGAGTCTAGTCCAAGCTCAGAGGAAATCAGTAAGATGTTTGTCTTTACTTGGAGATGTTTTTCCAGTGTATCTAGAAGATATAGAATGATGGAGATTACATAGACATGACATGACTTGCAGTGTCTTCTGTGTTACTTTTACTGTATGAATATTTTCTCTGTAGAGTTTTCTTAATTTTCAGGATTTAAATGAGAAAGACAGTAGCCTATTTCTGTTCTTTCCTCACTCTGTTTTCATCAAGAATAAATATATAATGCATGTAAGCAATGTATATGTAATAATAATGCATGTGTACAGAGCTTCACAGAGTTTCACAGAACAGTCTGAGGTGGAAGGGACCCACAAGGATCATCGAATACAGCTCTTAAGTGAATGGCCCATAAGGAGATTGAATCTGTGACCTTGGTGTCATTACATGTTGTGTAAATGTGTAAATATATTTGTAAATTTGTCTATCTGTTCATAGGTAGCTTCACATACATTTTTTTTTTTTAAGCAGAAGACCAGGACTGGTCACAAATATCTAGCTGGTTTCCTACAGCTGCTTCAGATTATTCGACATCTGTTGAGAGTTTATAAAGCATGGATTATGCACCCTAGGGTGTTGTTAGGAGGGAAAGGGACCTCCTTAAGATCATTTGAATGCTGTGTGTAAAGTCACCACAAAATTTCTTCCAGATGGCAATAGAACTTGAAGTTCTATGGCAGTCCTTTATAATGACCATACCTATTTTGCCAACAGTGATACCTGAAACAGTGGTTCAAGAAAGCATCACTTTAAGAAAGGAGCTTCAGCTAATGAAAAAAAAACTTTTATTTTTCAGTCCTGAGAAACAGAATTGTATTCTAAGCATACAAGAAACTCATGAAACTCAAGGAACTCAAAAAAGGAACTATTGTAGGCTTGCTTCAGTAGATTATTTCTTGAAAAGATACACATTATTAAAGCACATGTACTTGGGTGCCACATGTTCTTTGATCTGTTGTGATCTGTTATTCATTTCACCAAGCAGCTTCTACCTCAGTACAAAAGCTTTATGTATGTGTGTGTAGATGAGTGTGCACATTGTTTGTATGTAAGACAGTACATACTCTCAGTTTAGCCACATTCAAATATTGCAGGAGTGAAAGCTCATACTGACTTGGAAAAATATAAGACCTTGAGTTTTGCTTTTGGGAAGATGTAGAACAAGACAAAGAAAAAGCAGATGTTATACTCCATTTATTTTCATCAGAGTAAAAACAGTGAAAGTAAAAATAGATGAAAAGCTGTTTTCAAAGATTGATGAGATGTTATTTTAACAGTATAAATGCCCTACATACACTAAGACTCTGGTAAGTAACAGTGTTTTAGATGACAATAAAAATTGTTTCTCATCAAAAAAGGAAGATGTTTTCCAGAAGTTTTGGATTCATCTCAGTAAAAGCAGCAAACTGCCTGCTGTGAGTTTAGGAAGTCTGGGCAAATGGCTACTAGACATACAAAGATGGCCTGTGTAATTGCTTTCCCTTACAAGGTCAGTGTCATAGAGTTCACTGTAGGGGCATGACAATAACATCAGCATGATGGATGGGTCCACTTCCTCTGCATAGTCTCAGTGAGGCCAGCAAATCCAGGGTGTGTCAAACTCATATTTCTGTGCAAACTGCAAGTGCCCAGTGTGTATTTATGCAGATGGGAGCAGCATGTTCAGGCTGATTGCATCCACTGGATGTGCTCTGCATAGCACTTTAGCTCTAGTTCTCATCTGGAATTTCCTCAGTGAAAGACTCCTGTTCAGGACAGTCCCATCTGTGAGAAACAGAAGGAAAAACACCCTGAAGAGGTGCTCCAGCACATCTTATGGAAGACAGAATTAATTGCTATGGAGGTTAGGGAAATGAGGAATTCAGTAATGAGGCCCTGGCCTGAGTACTGGCATCACGATAATGATAACGATGCCTCTTCCAAGAATAAGATGTTCTTGCAAACACATACGTAAGAGTATTGGGGAAGGAGGATAGTCTTAACAGTTGAGGGGCACAGAATTTAGAAATCTGAACATTATATTTATATCTTTCCTGATCTTCTATGTTGTGTTAATATCCACTGCACTTTGACACTATCTGATTAATTTTGAACCTAGAAATGCTGTGATAGATGAAAACTCCTAGAGGTAGTTGCAAGTGGATTTAGTTATCTAACCCTTGATTCAAGACTTTAATAAAAAAATGTAGCATGCTAGTATTTATATTCAAACTCTGAAGCTCATCTCTTTCTTATCTAAGACACAAAGTGATCACAGTCTTCATGTATATGAAATGTTTATATCATTCTCCTAGTGTGATATTTTATGATACTGTTGTATTTTAAGACTGATGCTAGTATTTAATAAAGTATTATTTTTAATGAGGTAGCTCTTTAATGAGCTATTCAGGACATGAGATGTCTGAATTCTGTGTGAACCTCGACGAGAGAAAACTACCTTACAAACCTCTCTTTTCTGGTAAAGCCTGTGGATTATGCTAAGCAAATGGCACTGCTATTCCTGCTCTTCGAGCTCTGACACTGTAGAAAGGGACAAGAGAGAGTACAATTCAGAGCATGCTAAACCTGTGGCAGAAATCAAAGTTGATGGCTGTTACATCACTGGGTAAACCCTGGTAGCAGGCCTGGCGCACACCATGATATGTTTATTTTACTTATTCATCAGTTAGAGTAGGTGTGCAGCTCAACTCTCGAGAGTGAACATCAGGTTATTTTTATATTTCCTGTTCTAACAGACATCCAATTTGTCTCCAGGAACCAGAGACTAAAAGTGAGCTAAACTACCCCCAAATATGTGCATCACTGAGGAACCCTTAGGACAGAGGAGAGGCTGAGCTGTACAAAAATTTGCATTTCCTTATCTGAGCCCTAGGGCAGGATTTCAACTTGGTTCCAACAGTAGCATGCAGGAGAAACTGTTTTGCTCATGGAAAGCTGCTGAATGAGGAGAAAGAATGGAGATGGTGGGGTCCAACTTCATATTTAGCTGCACAGCAATGCCTCATTTAGATAATGTGCCTGAGTGGGTATATCATCAGAACCCATGAGAGCTGAGATTCACAGTTGTCCTTCAGGGTAAGCCTGCTTCCTGCAGCAAAGAATGGAGATGGAGATGTAACAATGGAGAACGATGCTTTACATTTGTGTGTAAGATTGACCAGGTTAAATTTATCTTAATAAGGAGCAACAGTCTATATTCCCTCTTCAAATGTAGAGCTGTTATTTAATACCAGCACTTTTTAGATTTGTCTCAATTTTGCATTTTGTATTACATTAGAGAAGGGATATTATTTGATAACCACTGGAGATAGAATAATATAGGAAGGAATCTGAGTGGTACTGTTGCTTAAGCTATTTTTTTTTAAAGTAAATAGGACTGAAGGTGAGACACTGAGATGAATCAAAATATTTCACAGGAAAAATTGAGAAGTAGCTAGCAGCTTGAAAGCACAATAGTGTAGACTCACAGAAGACCCTGACCTGGAAGGGACCCATGAGGATCACTGAGTCCAACTTATGACTCCACACATGTCAACCAAAAAGATGAATCATATATCTGAAAGCACTGTTCAAACTTTCTTTGAACACCAACAGGCTTGGGACCATAAGCATTTCTCTGCTCAGTCTGTTTCAGTGCTTGACCAGCCTCTCAATAAATAACTTTTTCTTCCAATATCTGTTCTTAATTTTTCCTTGACAGAGCTTTAATTTATTCCCTCATGTCAGCACTAGACACCAGAAAAAGAGATCAGCATCCCTCTCTCTTCTTTGCCTCATGGTGGATGTTGTGGACAATGATGACATCACACCTACGCCTCTGCAACTCTAAGATGAACAAACTTAGTACCCTCAGCTGCTGCTCGTAAGTCAAACTCTCTAGTTCTTTTACCATCTTTGTTGACATCTGTTGTGCTGTGTCCCTTCTCAACTCTCTTCCGGGAGAGTTGGATTGCTGGCGGCTAGGCCCGTCACAGCGAGCACTGGGGGGGCACTCCCCAGAACCGCAGCGGGATCCGAGGGGCGCCTAGCTGGAATTCTGCAGGAGGCAGTGGAGGCAAGGCAAAGAAAAGAGGGACTCCATCTGGGGGCACAATCCAGGTTTCTTAACTCCAGGGGAGCCAACTGGGTGAAGACAGGAGGATAGGGATGACATGGATTTTTAAAGGGGGTGGAGAACAGGGGTGGAGCCGAACCAAGGCCCAGTAGGAAAACAAGAGGGTGGAGGGATACAAAAGATAGACATGTGGGTAATCCAATACACTTAACCAGGGGGAGGGACCCTGGCCCCTAAACCAATGACTCAACTACCATGGTAGAAGATTCTGGAAAGAAAGGCGTGACCGCCGCGTGATGGATAGGGACTCCGGGAGAGGTTACCAGAATGATTCAGCAAGATTTAAAGCAACTGGGGTGGAGACTTGGGGAGTGACAGTAACTGATGGGGAGGGGAAAACCAGGGCAGAACCATAAAACAGGGGTGAACTGAACTTACTAATCATGAAATCAAAAGGCACACTACAACAGACATCCTTTGGATACATTCTCATATTTCTCTATCCTGCTTCTGTTGTTGAGCCCAAAACTGCACACAGAGGCCTCACCAATACTGAGTATAATGAGACAATGACTCCTCTTGTTGCTAGGATGTGTTTGACCTTTTTGGCTGCCAGGACATACTGTTGACTCACACTGAACTTAACATCATCCAAAACTACCAGATGCCTTTCTGTAGAGCTGTGTTCCAGTCTCTTATCCCTCCATCTATGCGACATCCAGGATTACATCATTCCAGATGCAAAATCTGACATTTTGTCCTTGTTAGACTTCATAGAAGTGGTGATTGCCCAGTGTTCCAATCTCTAAAGGTCTCTTCAAGACCTCTCTGCCCTGAAGGTAATAAACGGCTCCTCCTAATTCAATATTGTGGGCAAATTTACTTATTGAGCATTTTGCCCTGAGTTCCGGGCAGTGATGAAAACAGTGAAGGTAACTGATCCTAAGATTGAGCCCTGTGGAACATATTAGTGTCTAGTAGCCAGTTCTGATGTTGCCCCACTTATCCCAATGGTCTGAGCCGGACCCTTTGGATTATTATTAAGATTATGAAATACTTGGGGTTGGAAAGGATCACTTAAGTTCATCTAGCCTTGTATCTCTTCAATTTAAATTATGTTAAGATTGCTCAGGATCCTGTACAGTCAAAAATATCTGAACAGATTCCATAATCTCTTTGGACTCTTGCAGGTTGTCTGTATTTATCTTATGTAGTTTGAGGTATGTTTTTTTACTATTCATTAATATGATAAATGGTGGGTAGGCAGTCTGGCTGTGTTTCTTCACCTTTATTCATAGGATTTATTACCTAATGGTATGCAAAATGTTCATGAAAGTTGCTCATAGAACTTGGATATATTATGTAAAATTTTGCCCCACTAAGTAACTTGTCTCTTTGTGTTTCTTTGGGTTAAACCATACTTTTTTTTTAAAAAAAGCTGTCCCTTCCCTTCCCTTCCCTTCCCTTCCCTTCCCTTCCCTTCCCTTCCCTTCCCTTCCCTTCCCTTCCCTTCCCTTCCCTTCCCTTCCCTTCCCTTCCCTTCCCTTCCCTTCCCTTCCCTTCCCTTCCCTTCCCTTCCCTTCCCTTCCCTTCCCTTCCCTTCCCTTCCCTTCCCTTCCCTTCCCTTCCCTTCCCTTCCCCTTTCCCTTCCCCTTTCCCTCCCCCTTTCCCTCCCCCTTTCCCTCCCCCTCCCCCTCCCCTTCCACTTCTTCAGATAATCATTCACCTTCATCAGTTTTGTATTATGGTAGCAATACATATATGGTAGTATACATCTCTCTTGTCATGATGGCATTACATCCTCACTTAATGCATTATTTGCATAAAACCTTTTTTTAATGCATAAAGCCTTTTTTTTTTCCCTTTTTTGTTAGGCCGAAAGGATTGTCTTCCTCAGCATGTCCTCTGTACTCTCAGGGCTATAAAGAAGCATCTAGAGAGAAAGATGGTTCTGGGCAGGTGAATAAAAACCAAAAAAAATCTGGTTATCTTTTGGTTTATTTTCATTTGCTTTCTGTAGACCATTGACTTCTCACTTTGACAATAACAGATGTGTTCCTACCCCAAATGCACAGAGAATGCATACTAAAACTTTTTTCAAGTGAGGTTTAAGTGCACTCTATAAATAGTTTTATCAGTATTTCTTCTCTTTCTCCCTCCCACAAGTCTTTGCATCTCAAATCCACTGTATCTTTTATTGGCACAATGGTGTTGCTTTGATTCATTAGCATAAAGGACTTGCTGACAGATGACTCCTGATGGACCACAAATTGAAGACCACTGGGAAATCCAATGTTGCTGCAGCCAAGATGTCTAACCTGAGATGTAATGGATTGCTTTTGCACAGTATTGAGCAGGAGCAAAATTAACAGTGAGCCTCACTGTTATGGCACTTTGGTTTGGATTACTTTTTCCTTGAAATTTTAAAAGAAAAAGTATAGTTCCACCTCATGATAAAGATTCAGCTTTCTTTTAAAATGGTTATGTATATCATATATGAAGAAATTGCACCTCTCTGCCTTTTGCTCGAGTTATTTTTTAGGCAACTTGCCCCCTAGTGTCCAATGTAAGCCTAAAGGCTATAAAAGCAACAATTTATTTTCCCAATAAGATTTGTCACTATTTTTGTAACTGTTAAAAGTGTATTTAAACACCATAGTACACAATTTTCTGTTTAGCATACTCATTCTTCTTGGTAAGATTATATCACAAAGTCCAACATCTGCCTAACTTTGCTTTAATCATCTTTCATCATGTAAGACATATAAAAGGGAAAAGTGAAACAAAATCCCAAACACCTGTACTATTTTCTAGTTCTACAACCCATTATTTTGAGGTAGATTATTCCCAGCAGCATAGGAGACAGTCTAGACTTTATTAGAATTTCTATGATATTTGAAAAATAGTCAGACAGTTTGATGAAGTAAAAAGAAGCAAAACTTGGGAGTCTCTTCTATGATGTGTATTTATACACTCAGTAACTCTAAAATTAAGAAAAGGAACTCCTTGCCATATTTCTAAGCATTGAAAGAGATTTTGTGTACTTAGTGTTTTGAGGTTTTTTAGTCTGGGTGATTTCCAGGGGCAGAATTTAATACCTGTTCCTCAAAATTTATACAATCTTGAGCAAGAATCTTTGACCTCTGAAAACCAGAAATATTAGATGTGTATGCTTACATTACATAGAAGAACTGAGTGTTTAGAATCTCTCTCCTGAGCAGATAAGATGACTTCAAGATTTCTGAAAACTAGGTCTCAAATCTATTTTCAGTTAATCTCCCATTTGACCTATTTATGCTACAAGCTGTCAGCTAATTTCAGTGATATTATAAGGTCATTTGTGTAGGTACTTGTTAGAGGATATATGATTAATGAAATTCTCACCACCACCTTCAAAACAGTGGCGGCAGTAGAAAGATTATTTAAACCAAAGAAGTGTGCTGAGTATAGAACACAATAGGATTGCAAACTCAGAGAAACCCTCAGGGGAAGGGACTCTGTACTATATTTATAGTGGGCCCAGTTCCAAGACACAGGAGAAGAGATACAAACATTCACTGCCACAACGGATTAGAAAAGGTCTCTTTCTGTAAATGTTAAGAACAGGTGGTGAACAGGTCTCTTACACTGCTAATAAATTGAAAAGCAAATGGCTACACAAATCTGATAAAACCTTCTTGATCTCTAAAGTTTGTGAAGGATTATTTTAGCAATTTATGTGTGAAGCTCAGTTAAATTCTGAAGAGGAGATATTGAAGGAACAAGTGAGTTCTGGAATTTCAGCCTAGATGGATGTAGGGTTGCTTTGTAGAAAAAAAATCACACAGTACTAGAAAAAAGAAAGATTCTTGAAACACTCTTGAAAACTGAGATATAATCATAATTTTTTTTTTTAATGCTCTATATAGTTATGACAAAAGTAGTGGTCAAAATCATTCCCAAATACAAAGTTTTGTTGCACTGAGACCAGCATTTTCTCTATCAGGCTGTTGCTGTCGCTTTCTCAGCTCTGGAGTAGAGGGAAAAATGAAGAATAAGAGAGAAGCCATGGTGTTTAAATGACATGTACAGTTCCTGGAGAATTCTGTGGAAACAGCAAAGATGAACAACAGAGAGTTAGCTCATGCATCTTAATCTCAGGATGTTTTGGATATGTGCTTTCCACAACACTACCTGAACTGAACTGGGAGTCGGATTCACTGTATGTGTTTCCCACAGAGAGAAAACCTTCTGCTTTTATTAAAGAGTGTCTCAACAAATCATGTCTGATAAGTAGTGATTCTGTGTCTGAGAAAAATTCTGCTAATGACAGCATTCTTTTAATGTAGTGTAATTTAATAGAGGCATTTTTGAAAGAATGTTGCCTCAAGTTTAGTGATATGCATATTATTTTGAATGCCAGGATTTGCATGAAATGAATTGGATCATTTCTAATTATGCCCTTACTTATATTGTATCTTTCAAATATTTCTCAGATAAAGAAATATGGTCTAAAAAGGCTGTAAAATGCATAGTAAAAGAAAAAAGCCAAAACTGTGTTGGAAACATGGTTATTTCCATGGCCCAAATTCCAACTTGACTCACAACTGCGGCCAATACCACTGAAATTAATGGAGTTGAAAAGGGTGTAAGTTAACTCAGACTTGGCCTTGTACGTTTCCAGATTTGTCCCTTGTGGCTTACAATAGAAGGAAATTATTTGATTTTTTAAAAAACAAACTCTGACAGCTTGAGGTGGAAGCTAATGTCTCCTTTTCTGCCAAAAATCATATAATTTGGGGTGGAAAAATATACTTTATAGTCTATGATGAAGCTAAGTGCTCAGTGGATGTCATACTGAAATGGAATTTTATTCTCCAGACTACTGTACAGTTAGCATAATGATATATAATGGCACATTTTTTCCCCTCTTATGTATTTCCCTGCACTCTGGCTGTTCCATAAATACCAAGTTTATTGTCTTACAATACGAAAATCAGTGTAGATTGATTGTCTTACAATCCCTGTTAGCCATTCGGAGGAGAGGGATTTGTATAATTGCTGCAAGTCTGGTTGACTATACTGTGCCTATTCAAATGTCCATAGTCAAGCTGCTAGTGTAGCTCTTGACCTAAATGTGTGAAGTATGCTAGATATGTAGAGGTCCCTCTGAAATCAGCAGAAATTACAATGAAGCTCAGCACCTTTAAAAGCCTTGCCATCTGGCCTGTCTGGTTCTTATGCTTGAGGTGAAAGTGACAGAAATGTTTGCCAGCAACATACTTACATGTAGCTTCTGCTTTTCTCTTTGTTGGTGGAAATACAAAAATTTTGGACAAACACTAAAGACATGGGTGATAAGGAGAAGTTCAGATATAGCATGAAATAATGGAAAAGTCATCTGCTTTTAAGTGTATACAGCAAAAGAAGGTTAATATTTCCCCCATTACTATTATTCAATTGATCTTTCCATTCATTTTTATACATAGGCAAAAATAATGTTCTCAGAACAACAAGCATGCATAAGTATAGACATTTACCCTTTTAAATCACTGTTTTGGCAGGAGGAAGACTATCTGGCATTTTATGGAAACTTGTGGTTTAAAACCTCAGCTTAAGGGAGGAAGATGGAGGAAGGGAGGGTTAGGGAGCAAGGGAATAAAGCAGTGACAACAAAAGTTACATAAGAAAGCCAGATAATGGCCCCCAGGAGAAAAGTTTTTAAAACCTTCTATTCTCTTTGAGCAATTTGGCAAGCTCTTTCGTTTGTGCATTGGTATACTTTTTGTATTTAGTTTTTAATAGCCATATCCTTCTCTGAAATACCACTTTCCCTAGACCTTAGCCTGCAAATTCATCAAATCTGTGGTCTGTTACTACTTTAAAAATAGAATGATCTCTTGAGTTATCATTTAAAAAATGATAAAAACTGGAGATGATTGATAAAGCTTTCATTGTCAATTCATCTCTTCAAAAGTTTTGCAGGAGATGCTAAATTAATTGTATAGTTACCATTATACATGGTAATTTATGTATAATGTAATGCATGCATAATGTATATTTGAAGATATTATACTTCTCAAAAGGCTTATAGCACCTTTTATTTCTTAAGGAATCATAGAATCATAAAATAGCCTGATTTGGAAAGGATCTAAAAAATCATCTAGATCCAGACCCCTTGCTGAGGGCAAGGACACCTTTCACAGTACATGTTGTTCTGAGTCCCATTCAAACCTAACCTTGAACATTTCCAGGGTTGGGGCATCCAAAACTTCTCTGGGCAACCTCTTCCTCTACTTAACCTCTCTTTCAGGGAAGAATTTCTTCCTAATATCTATACTCAACATGCAGTTTTTCAAACCTTGAGTTTGAAACCTTCAAACTCACCTTCTACCTTCCTGTCACTCACCTTCCACCTTCCTGTCACTACATGCCCAGTGTAAAAAAGTCTCTTTCTGGCTTCCTTGAAGGCTCTTTTCAGGTACGGAAAGGCTACCATTAGGCCACCTGGTCAACTTCTGTTGTCCAGACTGAACAATTCAATTTCTCTCAGCCTTTCTTTACAGGAGAGGTGCTCCAGCCCTCTAATGGTCTTGGTGACTTCTGGACAGGTCCGTGTCCTTCCTGTGCTGGGACCCCAGACCTGATGCAGCA
Organism: Motacilla alba alba; assembly: GCF_015832195.1. Lineage (NCBI taxonomy): Eukaryota > Metazoa > Chordata > Aves > Passeriformes > Motacillidae > Motacilla > Motacilla alba. The sequence goes on along the minus strand of NC_052046.1, from coordinate 59,507,818 downwards.
CTGCAGGTGGAGTCTCACCAGAGCAGAGCAGAGCAGAGCAGAGCAGAGCAGAGCAGAGCAGAGGGGCAGAATCCTCTCCCTGGCCCTGCTGCCCATGCTGCTTTGGATGCAGCCCAGGACAGGCTTGGCTTTCTGGGCTGTGAGTGCCCATGGCTGGGTCCAGGCTCTCACCCACCAGCACCCCAAGCCCTTCTCAGCAGGGCTGTTCTGATCTGTTCATCCCCACGCTGTGTTGGTACCGGGAGTTGTCCTGTCCCAGGTGTGGCCCCTTGCATTTGATCCTATTAAATCTCATGAGATTCCCATGGACTGACTACTCAAGCTTGCCCACGTTCTTCTGGATGCCCTCTCCTCCTTCAGTATGTCAACTGCACCACTCAGCTTGGTGTCATCATCAAATTTGCTGGCAGTGCATGCGATTCCTCTGTCCATGTCATTAATGAGGGTATTAAATAACACTGGTTCCAGTACACACCCTTGAGGGACGCCACTTGTCCCTGATGTCCATTGGGACTCTGAGCCATTGACCACTACACTCTGGATGCCACTGTCTAAACAATTTCTTATCCGTCTAACAGTCCACACATTGAATCCATCTCTCTCCAGTTTTAGAGAGAAGGATGTTGTGGTGGTCCATGTCAAAGGCTTTACAAATGTCCAGATAAATGACACCTGTAACTCTTCCCTTGTCCACTGATGCAGTCATAGAAGGCCACTGGGCTGGTCAGTGAGGGCTTGCTCTTCATGAAGCCGTGCTGGCTGTTTTGAATCAGATGTGTTTCAAATCAAAGTGTGTTTTGCTGTTTCACTTATATGTGTGAAAATAGTGTACTGTATTCTCATTATGGTGATGTGACTGACAGTTCAGGCTACTGAGCTAACTGTCAGAAAAATAAACATCTCTTGATTAAAAAACAAATCCAATGTCACTTTCCATAGGTCTTAGCAACTCTTCCGTGCTTAGCTCTATAATACAAGATCACTCATCTGGTTTTTTCTCAAGAAATTAAACCCTTGTGAGTATTTGTGTCCATGTCTAAGAAAAACAGACCATCAAAACAGTGAGATTGTCAGGAGAGTAGACCTGGTATGAGAGTGATTTGTGGAGTGTGTAGTACAATGTTACTTCAGATCTCACTGGGAAACTCGAGAATTCAAAATAGTCTATTCAAAAGTTAATGAGATTCTTTGGTTCTTCTTTCTTGACAGAATTTTGAAGGAAGTCACTACCAATTTTGGATGGGCTAGTGAACAGAAACTGTAACTATATTTAGTCTTTTCAGCATGTTAAATATTTTTGCCCTCTCTGGGAATTACTGTCAGGGTACTTCTAAAGCAGACTGTCCCCGTGTTTGCATGGACGGATGTATCACATGATCTAAAGGAGATCAGTGTCTTTCCAGAGAAGCAGCTAGGATCCATATAACATGGACTGGGATGTTGAAAAAAATTATAACTCATGACTATTTTAGCCCCTAGATCCAACATTTTCTTTCATCTGCACAAAAAACTAGAAGCTGTGACTTAAAAAACGTGTTTATTCAGGATGGGAAGAGATGCATATTCTTACTTAATTTCCTAAGTAATGAAGAGGTGGAAATAATGATAAGAAATGTAACTTCTTTTTCAGTTTTATCTACAGCAGTTTCCTGGGATTACACAAAGTACATATAGGTAACCTGAAAATTGAAAACAAATCATAGAATCATAGAAATTTTTGGGATTGGATGGACTATAAAGATTATTTAGTTCTGACCGCCCTACTATGGACAGGGATGCCTTCCAGGGGTGGGGCATTCACAATGTCTCTGGGAAAACTCATCCCTTGCCTCACCATCCTCACATGGAAAAATTTCTTCCTAACATCTAATCTAAACCTACTCTCTTTAATTTTTCATCACTTTTCCTTGATGTCCTTGATGTTGTGACTCTGAGCCATTGACCACTACCCTCTGGATATCACCATCTATTCTTATTCATCTAGCAGTCCACTTATCAAAACCCCCTCTCTCTAATTTTAGAGAGAAGTATGTTGTGGCTCACTGTGTCAAAGGCTGTACAGAAATCCAGATAAATGACATCTGTAGCCCTTCCCTTTCCCACTGTTGCAGTCACTCCATCATAGCAGGCCATTTGATTGGTCAAACAGGACTTGTTGATGAAGCCATGCTAGCTGTCTTCCAGACGCCTTAACAGAGCTTCTAAGAGGATCTGTTTCCAGTAATTCTCAGAGTTCTCCTTTTTACCTTTTTTTAAGACGGCACACATTTTACTTATTTTCAGTCACTTGAGATTTCCCCTGACTGCCAGGACTTTTCAAATACCATGGAGAGTGAAAGGGACTCTGCTCCCCTACTCCCCATCCTGCCATCTATCCAATTGAGATGTGTGGAAATAGTGGTTGTCTTTGAAGAGTGAGGCAAAAATTTGTTGAATACTTCCACTTTCTCCTCATCTGCTGCTTCCAGGTTTTCACCCTTGTTTATCAGAGGGGGTCACCTTCTTTTACCTTCCTTTCAAGCTTCTTGCCAGGTTCTGTTACAGCTTCATCTTGGACTTCCTCACCATAACTCTACAAAACTGTACTTAATCTCTGTATTTTTCTCAGGTTGTCTGTACTTGTTTCCATTATGTGTGCACTTGCTTCTTTCTCTTTAGCTGGACCAGCAGTTTCCTACTAAGCCATACTGGCTTATTGCCTTTTTTCCCTGAGTTCTTACTCCTGGGGATTGCCAGCTTTTAAGCTCAGTGGAACACTTCCCTACAAATCTGCCATGTCTGTTTCACTTCCTAGTCTCTGAGGGAAGTCTCCCAGTGAATCATGTTGACGTGTTGCCTCCCTGAAGAGCTTTCCTGAATTTCAGAAGCATAAGTTTTTTTCCTGACTTGTATCTCCCACCAAGGCAAATTTCACCAATGTATGATCACTGCATCCTAATGCATGATCACTGGCGCCCAGGCTCCCCCTGGTTTTGATGTTCAAGATTAGCTTGCCTACATCAGATCCAGTATTGCATCCCTGTCGGAGTCTCCCCCAGGTCAGGGTGACCCTGAAAGGTGGAAAAGTCTCTGCTCCAACCCGTGCCTTCAAAGAAAGGCTCGGTAGTCTTCTGTTGTCCGGTCTCAAGGTTGTTTATTGTGTGTTATCTTAAAGATTTTCTTCTGGGCTGCTGCGGTCTGCTCAGCAGGTCAGCCAGAGGCACACTCTCTGCCCTCCCCCGAGGCTGGTGCTATCTTTTGTACTAAAAACTACGTGTACTATATTTACAATTCCATTCCAATAGCTATCACCTATGTTAGTCAGCTAGCTTCTATTCTAAACCAATCTAAAAGTGCCACCATCACCCAAATCATGGAGGCTAGAAAGAAGAAAGAAGAAGGACAAGGCATGCCCTGATTCCTCCATCTTAGAACCTCAGACCCCCATGTACAAAACCCAAACCCCACTGTACAGAGGTCAAAACCCCCCTGTACAGCATTCAAAAACTCTTTCCTTCACCTTGTGATTATCTCTACTATGCTACCTAAACTTGTGTGGCTTGTAATTCTTCATACAGAGTTGGTAATTTGCTCCACGGGCTAAGATCAAAACCCCACATGTCTTTGGCTGCATGCCAGGGTCTCAGAGCCCCCTGCCAGCGGCTCGGGCCACCCAGGGCACCCAGAGGAGTGTCCTGGGTTCCAACACATCCCCTCTGGTAGGGCTGCTGTCTGTGCCCTCGCTCAAGAAAGTATCCTTCATGGATTTCCTGAGTTCTCTGGATTGCCTGCAGCTTGCTGTGCTATTTTTTTCAGCAGACAAAAACCTGTGAGTGTGATGCATCCAGTAGCTGGAGCAAGAAGTCTTTGTGAATACAGTCCCCTTCATCTGCTGTAGACACCACCAATAGGGATCCCTTTGTTGATTTTGTCTCTAATTCTTACCCACAGACTTTTTAACCTGCCCATGGTTCTTCTGCAGATACAGCCCTTCACACTTAATCCACCTCTTGATGTAGAGGGCAGACTCCCCATATCTTCTTCCTCCCCAGTTTCTTCTGAATACCCTGCAGCCATCGATAGCCATCACTGATAGGTTCTCCCACCCAGTTTCAGTATGAGCAACAAGGTCATAATTTCTAGCAGTAGAGTAGCTTCCAGCTCCTCCTGTTTGTTGCCCACACTGTGTGTATTTTTGTACTTGACTGATGGGACATGTTGCCTTCCTGGAGGAAGGCCCTTTAAATACTTTGATAAATTTTCCTGGTTTTTCCCCAGATTTTTTTTTTTAATCTGTTTTTTCCTGTTTCTCTGTTACTGGTTTCTGTTATGCCTGAAGTCCCTAGCTCATCTCTGTAAGTATGGCCCAGTATGGCTAGCATTTAGAGCCACTGGCAGTGGGCCCTTGCTAGCACCCTGTCCCTCTAACCTCGGCCTGTCATCCCAACAGCTTGCCAATGTGATGGGTCTCTCTGCCCTATCACATCTAGTTTAAAGCTCTGTGAATGAGCCCTGCTAGTTCCATTCAGTGTAAACTGTATACTGCAGTATTTTCAATCTTGTGAGCCAAATTGTCCTTAAACAGATGGATCTAATTGTGATTTACGAGTGCTTGTCTCAGGAAACAGAATTTGGCTGTGAATTTGACGCGTGTGTGGGAGTGAGTGTGCAAGCCTGCCTTGGTACATGTGCAGATATTACTGAAGTAAAACCCTCTAGGGCTCACTGGGCAAAAAGAGAGAAGAGGGTTGGTTTGTTGTTCTATTGCTTGGATTTTAGCCTGCTCATCAGAAATAAGTTAGAAGACAATACTGAATCAGTTCATTATAATTCATTATAATGTGTTCATCTATTTTAAATAACGGCAAAGACTATTGCCATCCTAGTCAAGAGACAATATCCATTTTTTTTTGCTTTTTGTAAAATTCTAAAAGAAAATTGGTATTTTTCCCCTGTGCCAACAGGACTGGAAATAGTGCCACCCTTGAAAAAAATGAGACAATTTATGTCCTTCCTTGTTGTCCTTCCTCCTTCCTAGGTGTGAACCTCACTGGCTAACATACAACACTAAGTATGCTGAAATGCTTTCTGAATCACTGAGCTGTTTAATTTAAACAAGAAAGTACATATATAGGGTAATGCATACTGAGCTATGAGCATATGCATTCTTCTTGCATTTATTCCCCACATTTTGTGGAAACATGAGAGTTCCAGATAGGAAGTGAAAGCGTAGATTAGATTATACGATTTTTCTGCAAGAAGGCTATCATTTCAAGACTTTGAAAATGTCCACGGATTCCTCCAGCTTCCCAAACATACTGTTTGGGTGGTAACAGTGTTCATAAAAACTACTGCCTCATCACAGCTGATAGACCTGATGCCCTATGTCAATGCTAATCATTATCATCACCTCGTTACCATTTTCATGGCTAAATCCAGATTTCTCATGAGCTTTACTATTAATCTTTGATCTACTTTGAAATGGCTGATCAGAGTCATAAACTTAACAACTCTAGCAATTGCTGTTAATGGTTTTATAACACCCTGAAATGAAATAGACTGTTTTTTTAATAACACCTTCTAATAATTGCATTAATGCAACTGTCAAGCACATTGAAATTCAATACAACTTCAGTTTGATCTGATAATCTGAACAAGGTGCTTGCTGAAATGAAATTCTGATTGGTGCTTGGATCACATTTCCAGAATATAAAATGAGCATTCTATCAGAATTATAATTTCAAACCCTCTTTAAGCTTCTGTGATATCCAGGTTTATACTGTTCTATCTGAAAATGTAAATGTGGTAGTTGATTCTGCTACTCCTTCATACCTTGCAATTATCTTGAATCCTTTACCAATTATACTCAATCAGATGCTGTATTGACTGCAGAAGAGATTTCAAGATCTGCCTCACAGCTATTTCTCATTATTATAATCAAAAGCGAATGTTTTGTGATGAGCTCTGTGCTTTCAAATGGAGTTTGGGAAAAAGAACTTCTCATTTGTACACAAAATTCAGTCTCAAGGGTTTCTAGTTTTTCACAAGTTGCCTCTGAATAAATTTTGATTTTTCAAAATTTAGGATGCTTATTCTAAATGACACTTGAGCATTTAATTTTGGTTATTTATTAAACGTGTGAAAAGCCCTCAGTGAAATGACCCAAGCTGCCTGTAGCTGATCTGAACTGGGAAACAAACTTTTACAGAAGGCATGAAACATCCACATAAATGTGTGAGGAGTATTTAATTGCCACTGATTTTTGGTTGTGGTATTTTGGGTTTTTTTGGTTTTTTTTTTTTTTTTTGGTTGGTTGGTTTTGCTTTTTGTTTGTTTAGTCTTTTGTTTTTGTTCTAACTCTATAGAATGTTATATAAGTGGGTTTTTTTCTTCCTGCTACCCTTCTAGAATATTTTAAAATGGATGATTATGAAATTTATGAACAAGCACAGACAGTGCAGAGGAATTGTATTATTAACATTTTTCTCCAGCTACATGACTTTTGAGATTTTCCTTCTTCTCACACTCACAAGATCTGCTTCTGTTCTCAAGGTACATCCTGAAGGTACTAGTATATCAATACTTGATCTGTGTAACTTCTCAACTAGTCATTTGTCCAAACTGTTTTTAAAAATTCTTAGTACCAGAGACTTTGTGACATCTCAGGACAACTTACACTATTAATTTACTGTTTCTATAGATATAGCATGCTTCATTGCTTTATTTGAAACTAGACGTATGTTTTCTTGCATGCTTTATATAGCTCTTCTATGTCTACCTGCTTATCCTGCAGTCATGTCATGTAGTTCTCAACTCCTTTCAAGCACTGTGTGTCAGCAGAGGCTTTGCTGAATACACTGGAGGTGAAAATTTACATAACAACCTATGTTCTTGCTAAAGCATCCCAGGGCAATATAAGCTTTTCCAGAACCCCTTTAACAGGAGTTACTCATACACAACAGGGCTCACTCATTATCAACTCATTGGAAATAGTTTTCTCCATATTTTCTAAGTACTTATTACCAGTCCTGCCTAAGTATGCGCCAGGTAGCTAACTTAATGAATCCTGAAGCCTTTGCAATTCATGGAGATACTCTTCATGAATTCATTATGAATAGCTTGATGCACTGGATTTTACTTTTTCAGACAGATTCTCAGGAACACCAGTAAATTCTTTAGGTTCACTTTATGTTTAAATTCTATTCTCCGCTATATCTGTACAGTTCTCTGTGAATTTGTAGAAGGGCTATACAGATGGCTCCTGTGCAAAGCTGATAGAAGGTTCCCCCATGTCTGATAGAGCAAATGCCAGACAGATCCAAAACAGTCTCATTGATGACTGAGACCATACACATCATCAGCCTCTGGAGTAATATATTTAAGAAGCAGGAAAAAGTTATTGTGCAGGAGCAACTGTGGCCAGAGAAGAGAGGAGTGAGAATGTGTAAGACAGCCCTGCAGATGCCATAATCAGTGAAGAAGAGGGAAGAAGTGTTCCAGGTACCAAAGCAAAGTTTTTCCTGAAGCTTGTCATGAAGACCATGGTGAGGAAGGCTGTCCCCCTGCAGCCTGTGGAGGTCCACAGGGGAGCAGATCTGAAGGATGTTGTGACCCCATGGAGAAGTTCATGCTGGAGCAGGCTCCTGCCAGGTGCTGTAGCCCTGTGAAGAGAGGGGCACAAAATGGAGCAAGTTTTCCGGCAGGACTTGTGATCCTATGGGAGACCCACACTGGAACAAGCCATTCCGGAAGGACTGCATTCCATGGGATGGACCGACACTAGAACAGTTTGGAAAGAATTGCAGCTTGTGGGAAGGACTCATGTTGGAGAAGTTCCTGGAGGACTTGTCTTCCATGGGAGGGATCTCATACTAGAGCAGGGGAAAGAGAAGAAAGAAACAATGAGACAGTGGTGATGAACTGACTATAACTTCCATTCCCCATCCCCTTGTGCTACTCAGGGCTGGGAGGTAGAGAATTCAAAAATGATTTTTAGCCCATGAAGAAGAATGGGGGGGGGGGGGGGGGCGGTGTATTAAGATTTGCTTTCATATCTCATTACCCTATTCTTATTTGATTGATAATAAATTAAATTAATTTCTCTGGGTCTGTTTTTTCTGTGACCCTAATTGGCAAATGATCTGTCCTTTGCCTTATCTCAATGTATGAGCCCTTCATTGTACTTTTCTGCCTCTGTACAGGCAAAGTGGGGGGTGGTAGAGCTGCTCTTGGGCTCCTGGTGTCCAGCCACATTCAGTCCACCACAGAAGATAAGTAAATATCTCTTTACCATTGCAGTACACCCAAGCCATTCATCAAATACTGAGTAGATTCAGATCCGAGAGAGATAGCTCATACAATGTATCTTTAGGTGCCTAACTTTAGACTTCAAACCTTTCAGTCTCAACACATTCTCAACATAATCTTTAATGGCTTTAGTAAGTGTCACACACTTTACTAAATATGGATAATAAAATTCATTAACATTTCTTATTATCTCATTTTTTTTACTCAGTGGGTTCTGCCAGCTCTAGTACATATGTCACAGAGGCAGCCTACATGTCCATACAATTCTCTTGAATTCCACAGGGTTAATTCATGACAATTGTACATTGCAAAATAAGATAGTAATTCTACAGTTTAAAAAACTTCTGTACAGATTCTCAGTGATGCAATATTGACAATTATCTTGTGTCTCTTTCTTCTTCATTGTCCAAAGTACTGATGTATGTATAAAAACTACATAATACTTTGAACAGCATATATGAAAAGATTAATTCAACAATATCTTAGTCTGTGCAATGGTTTCCTATTAATTGGATTATTATAACAAATAATTTTGTAGAAATGTCACAGATGCTTGCCATTAGTGTGAATACTAAAAGTGTACCAAAACATGTGACATTAGATGTATTCACAGCTAGAGGAGAGTGACATAACTTGCTTATGAAAAACATATGAAATACAAAAGGCAAGATAAAAGTTCACTGCCAAAAATTATATTCTACATATGTGCAAGTAGACAGCATATGTTCAGATGTAAAGACCATGTGAAAAATTCCAGAGCCACGGGAAATCGTGTATTCATCACATACCTTGGACTTCCTAACCTGTCCTCCTGTCACTAATGCAACTTTCTTGTGATTATTTTGGCATTCTGAGTTCCTAAATATACTCAAACAGATGTAACTCCTTAAATAAAATTCCTAAAGGAATGTTGTCTTTCCTGCGTCAAATTCACTGGTGTGCACCCAGATTGGACAAAATTTCATCCTGAACCAGGAACAGGTTTGAATTTCAATATTTAAGATTTCTCATGGTTAGTGCAGGAGTTTTGTGTACTTAGAAAGCTAAATATCAAAGACTTTTAAATAAATATAAACATTTTAAATTCTAAAATTTCAAACACTATTTTCATTTTCCTAGACTGCGTTTTCATAAGTGGCATAACATGTACCTGAGAAAATTAAACCTGAAACTATTTGAAATGTTGAGGGAGATCATAGACAGATAGATATCACTGCAGATTTCTCAGATGCAAATAATTTTTTTTTTTTAGCTAATAAATGACAAACTTATTAATGTAAGTTAAATAAACTTTATTAATATCTTTGGAGTCCTTGGACTGCATGCACACTGAATGAATTACAGGTGACATCTTTCCTATATTTGAAAGACTGAGTTTTAGAATAAGTTTAGAAAACATGCTCTGTTTGGCTATACTGAAAAAGTCTTTTCTGCCAAACTAGTTACAAGGCAAGCAAATATGGTAAAATTTTCTTTCAGACTCTGTGTCAATATGCTCTTTCTGCACTAATATGAATATGAGAATGTATTTGATTTGACTATAAACTATAATTTTAAGTTAATCAAAGTAACTGTCTTGTTTGTCGCAGTGCTGCCCCAAAATAATAAAGTAAAAAATCCTGTCACAGTTCTTTATAACTGGAACAAAGAAAGGAAAACCTACCGTAAGTTAATACAGCAAAGCCATGACAAATTTCTGTTGTAGCTGAAACAAAGTCTGCCTTTGCTAGGTGTGTGTATAGTAAAAGAAGAAGAAAACATTAGCCAGTCTGAACATACAGTTTAGGAGATATGCTGTATTTACAGCTGCTGCTTCTCTGAGGAAACATGTGACTCAAAATAGCAAGAGAATCACAGTAACGATAGATAATACAAATCCCATTGACTTTGTAGCTTAAATACAGATTACAGATTGTAAATAAGATTCATTGGAATTTAATATTGCAAAGAACTTGTATGGTTTTGAACAACAAGGGGATAAAATTCACTGTGCACTGCAGAACTCACCTTTGCAGCTCACTGATGTTTTAGGCTGTTTTTCCCACACATTTGCTATGTCTGGTCATTTGTCAATGACATTCTGTCATTTACATTAATGTCATCTGAGTTTTACTGTCATAGCTATTGATGGATCAATGCTTAACATCATGTTAAACAATGGGAAACAAACCTGGAGTTATCTGAAGTCCGCAGCTCAGAGAACTTGAATTTTAGGGGATTTTTTGAGGCATGCGCATTTACAGGATTAAATAAATAAATATTTTTCCTCAGTATATCATTAATATCTTCTTTTTCCCCCTGGGAAAATTTTTCTGGTTTGTAACAGCACACTGCCAAGCAATAGCATTGGAAGCATATTTGTCTCAGAGCAGAAGTTTTACTGCTATTCCATTTGAGTACATTTACTTCATGTAACACCACAGTAAGCTTCTACAAGAATGGAATGCAAGGGAATTTAACCAGCACACAGCATAAACTCCAGATTAATTAACTTTTTAAATTTAGATATCTCCAAGAACACCCCCAAATACAACCCTAGTAGTCATGCGAAATGATCATAAGCATCTGAAAATACTGAGGTGATTATTTTTCTCTCAAAATATCAGGAAATTTATTTTATTAAAAATAAATTGGTACTTGTCTTACAAGGTCCTGATTCTAAGACTTAAAGCTGGTTTTGGCTAGCATTTTTCAAGTTGCTGAAGAGGAAATCATCTAAGCAGTGGCACCCTTATTTAATCAGATTTGAACTCCTCACTCAAGGAATAAGACTTTCAAAATTTTTGTTGCAACATTTTATGATTAAAAAATACTTTGCAATTTTGCTAAGTTATAGATTTGTTTTTATTTAAAAGGAATAACTTTTTTTTTCTGATAATTTCTTGGGGACCTTTACAATGTTTCTGTGCCCTGTTTTGAACTCTTTTGTATGTCCACAGGAAGCTTGTCTGTAACATACTGGTGACGTTTGACTGGACCTTTCAAGAATAGGATAGGGACTTCACGTGTGCTATATTGAGTATTGAATTTGTATGCATGCTTATCTGCTCAGTGTCAAGAACAGTTCCTAAGATCAACAGATTAATTTTTTCCATTGGAAAACAACTAATGCAAGCCATAACAATGATGATTATACCAGGTTTAAAATATATACTCCATATTGATGTTAATAATGGTAATACAGAAATTAATTACATTTTCCATTCCTTGAATAGAGGAATATATGTGAACTGAATAATGAAAGGCTTTTTAAGTACATCCATGAGCCCTATTTGGGCGTGTAGTATACAACATGGAAAAATTGAAATTAAAAGTTGATTTTCACAGTCACATGGATGAAATGAGATTATAAATTGTTCACACTAGCAGAAGTCTTCCTTACTTTCAAAATATAATATAAAATAAATCAAGCCATACTTATACATTTATATATTAGCTAAGTTTGTCTCAGGAACTCTTATGAAAATCAGTGAAAGCATGTGATTGATAAATTTGCAACTGTAGACTCTGTATCTGCTGAGCATGGATTTTTACACTGTATAATTTCTTTTGAATTTTCTCAGAAGAAAAAAATTGTTGTTGTCTTCTCTCATCCTGTCAGTCTAAGAGTTCTCTAAAGCAGATCTCTTTATTTTGCACAGTTTTCTGAGATGTTGACCCAATATATTTATACTTTTAGGCATGGTATTCCCCTTTATTGCCAAACAGGATATAAAGATCTCACATCATCAAGCACAATTTTTTCTCCCTTATGCCACTTGCATATTTCGTTAATGTAAGAAGTTTTGTGACATTGATGTGCAGCTCATATATTAATATTAATTCTAATGTGAATGCATGCACAATCCCATAAGCAAGTGGACTGCTGTTGAACACACCCTGAAGTCTTTTCCAATTTCTTTCAGTTTAGAATTACATAAATAAGAGGAACAAATTTGAATATGTTTGTGATTAGAGATGAAAAAAATGACTATGCTGGGATTTTTTTCACTTCAGTGACTTGTGGTTGTCTATTTCCCTATGTAATATATCAGAAAATTGAGGTATCCCATATGTCTGAGGCTTAATCTTATCCTTGGCATGAGCAGATCCCAGAGCCAAATATTCAAAAATTAAGTTTCCCTTCTTCCCTTGTGGTTGTATGTTGACAAGTGCATTATGATCCATTTGCATAAACCATCTTCAAATAGCTGTCAGTGAGAGATATGTTTAAACATTGCCGTGAAACTTCCTAAGCAGATCAGATTACAAGAGCAAACTATCAAAGAAAGGAAGTTATCAGGTAAGCAAAACTCTTCTTGTGTCTTTCATGACCACAGGGAACAGTCTTATCTGTTGGATTTCTAAAGCTGTAGTATCTCAGTCCAAAGAGAAAGAACAAATGATGGAGAATAATGCCAGATTCCTTAGGACCTAGGAAGCTGGTCCCTAAGAAACATACAGCAATACTTCAAATATAATGTACAGAAACACAGAGTATTCTGAGTTGGAAGGGACCCACAAGGACCATTTAAGTCCAACTCCTGAGTGAATGGCTCCTGGGGATCTTGGCGATACTAACACCATGCTCAAAGTGAGCTAATCTCATAATACTGGTGGAAATTGAAAGCTGAGGTTCTGTTTCTTTGGAGGATGAATGGGGATAAACGAAAAATTTTGATAGAAACAGTGTAGATATTTTTCAAACTTTAAAGAATAAGAATTCAGAGAGTTGAAATGGTGCTTGCAGTGCATACATGCACTGTGCCAACTGGTGCTTGATCTCTCTGATACTTTGTTATTTCAAACTGGCAATTTATCTAGCTCTAGAGACACTTCTTAGATGGATTTATGTTTTAATTACTCTCCAGGTTTGCCCTTACACATTACCTTGTGTCACAGGTACGGCACTCAATCTTGACTGAATGTCTGTAGCTTGAATCTGATCCCATCTCATCTCTTTCAGCTATGGCAAACTGACTCTGAGCCAATGCTCTATGGGCAAGTGCCAATTGCCAGTTCATCACCCTTCTAAATACTGAACAATTTGCATGGCTACAGAGATGCTGAAATAATCTCGGAGGATGAGAAGCTAGCAATGTGAGGTATTTATAGATGGGCACGATGACAGTTTTTAACCGGCTGTACATATCTGACCCTAGGACAAGCCTATGCAAAAGTCCTGTTTAGAGAAGTGATATTTTGATGGCATCTGCCCAGCTCCAACATTATCTCATTTTGATACATGGAGGGAAAACAAAGCAAGGTACGGACAACTGTCATGGGCAAGAGAGTACCAAAAGTTCTGGACTGCAATTGCCTTTTTGCAGTGGTTAGGTATGGCAAGGGGAGAATACAGCTGAATATTAACAGCCTTACATACTTGAAAAAAGCTAAAAATGAATTCAGCAACCACTATTTCACCTTAGTATTGCAGAAAGTCAAAGAGAGTGGCCTGGGATTGTGTGACCATGAAGCCTGTGATGGCACAAACGGGCATCTAAATTAGCAAGAAAGAAATGAATGAAGACAGTGTTGCCTCAGTGTAACAAATCCATGGGTGTCTGCACCATTCAGAGGGCTGGAGCATGAGGAAGCTCATCTGTTGTACTGTTGCCGGGAGTACCCGGCAATTGGGGTCAGGGCCTGATTGCTGGTTGTGGCTAGTTGTGAACAGGCTGTGTATCGAGTACAGAATGATTTGTACAGAATGATGCGAGAAGAAGGAAGAAGAGCCAGCAGATCTATACCTGACTCTGTTCCTAGTGTCACCAGCAAAATTGTGTGTTCTGTGATCATGAGTTGGTTTACATGACCTGCTGGTAACAGACGGGGTACACTTGTAACAGAGGAGGAAAAGGAACTTGCACAGGATTTAACAAGACTCAAGAGAATTTTAGACTAGATTTGAAGGAGAAAGGGATAAAATCAGGCTTGCTAGAGATAAGCTTGAGGGCAGCATGACATTGTTTGAGGGGTGGTGTACTAGTGAGGTCACTTATGTGGCCATCTCAATTGATGCAGGGGATGGAGACCATGCAACAGCAAAGACGTGTGGGCTGTTGATGCCTTAGAAACCAGATGTGCCTGCAGATGCTGACATAAGAAATAGAGCTTCTCTCCCTGAAAAGGTGTCAGGATCAATATCCCAAATGTTTCTACACCAATGCACACAACAAGAAATGGAGGAGGTGGAAGCCACTGTGCAGCAGGAATTCTGTGATATAGTCAACATCACAGAATCATGGTGGGATGATTCAGGCAACTGGAATGCTGCAACAGAAGGCTTTGAACTCTTCAGAAGGGATAAGTAAGGGAGGAGGTGGGGTATGCCTGAGTGCTAGGGAGTCCAGAGCAGTCCAGAGCTTAATAAAGGTGACAATAGGTTTAAGTCCCTATGGGTGAGGGAGTTGGGGAGAAGGCTTACAGAGCAGTTATCCTAGCTGGATTCTGTTATGAACCACCCAACCAGAAAGGAAGGACAGATAAATACTCCATAAGTAGCTGGGAGAAGTCTCATGATCATTGGACCACGTTATTTTCAGGGGGATCTTCAACTTAGCAGATGTTTTCTGGAAATACAATAAAGCTGGGAGGAGGTTTGTGGACTGTGTGAAAGTAACTTTCTTTCACAGCTGGTGAGGGATTTAGATGGGACATGTTGTTTGTGAACAGAATGGACATGTGATTGATATGAAGGTTGGAGATAATTTTGGGCGCAGCACCTATGAAATTACATTTTTTTTTTCTTAGAGACATAAGGAGCAGATTCAGCAAAAGTGCTACTTGGGCCTTCCAGAGGGCAAACTTAGGCTTGTTTAGGAGACTGGTTGAGAGATTCCCTTGGGAGGGAGTTATGAAGGGCAAAACAGTCCATGAAAGTTGGACATTCTTTAAGAAGGAAATCCTAAAGGCTCAGGAGCTGGATGTCCTGATGTGCTGAAAGATGAACCTTTGGGGCAGTAGACAAACTTGACTGAACAGTGAACTGTGGCTGGAAGTGAGGAATATGAAAAGAAACCTGGGAATCCTGGTCCATGACAAGTTGAATATGAGTCAGCAGTGCCCTGGCAGCCAGGAGGACCACCCACATCCTGGGGGGCATCAGGCACAGCATCAACAGCCAGGCAAGCTGTTGTCCTGCTCTGCTCCGGGGTGGTCTCACCATGAGTGCTGGAGGCAGTTCTGGGTGTCAAAGTAAAAGAAAAAACACAGTTATTAGAAAGTGCCTGAAGGAGGACTCTGAATATGGTGAAGGGCCTAGTGAGGAAGTCATTTGGGGGAGTGGCTGACATCACTTGGCTTCTTCACTCTGAAGACGAGGAACCTGAGGGAGACTGCATCACAGTCCACAGCTTCCTCATGAGGGAGAGCACAGGGGCAGGCACTGATCTGCTTCCTGGCAGCCAGTGACAGCAGCTGACAGAATGGCCTGAAGCTGTGTCAGGGGAGGTTTAGATTTGATATCAGGAAAATTTCTTCCTCCAGAGGGTGCTTGGACACTTGAACAGGCTTCCCAGGGAAATGGTCACAGTGCAAACCTGGCAGAATTCAAGAAACATTTGGACTCAAGCACATGGTGGGATTCTGATCAGTCAGGGGATGGTCCTGTGCCAGGATGGGCCAGGATGGGCCAGGAGCTGAACTCACTGATCCTTGTGGGTCCCTTCCAAATTAGGATATTGTAGGGATCTACAATTCTATGAAAATTTTTGACCTTTGAAAAAAGAAATTCAGGAGGACTACAGCATGTCAGGAGCTTAAAAAGGGAGGAAATTAGAAACAATTGTGTTATTACCTCCTCCCAAGTACCCAGCTTCAGAAGAAAAGGAAATGGCTTCAAGTTGCATCAGGGGAGGTTCAGATTGAAGATTAGGAAAAATTTCTTCACCAAAAGGGTGGTTAGGCATTGGATCATTCTGCACTGTGGTTGAGTCATCTTCTGTAGGGGTATTTAACTTACCCGTAGATGTAGTGCCTAGGGATCTAATTTAGTAGTAATTTTGGTTATATTTGGCTAATAGTTGGGTTGATGATCTTAGAGGTCTTTCCCAGTGTAATTTGTACTATGACTCTATGCAAATGTGTGTGTCTCAGCGAGAGAGTAGAAAAATTTCTGATTCCACTTAGGGAATAAATATTAGATTTTATGCCCCTGAGATATTGCAGGTCCTCTAGCCCCAATTCCTCTGTGGTAAAATCTGTGATATCTGTATCTAGAAGAGCTTTTTAAAGTTGATCTATTTTTGACATCATAAGGCCATTGAAGAGACAGATGAAAAATCCAGGACTGCACTCTTCAGAGTTATTTTTTATTTCCACTGTATTACTCTCTTTTGCAAAAGTAAGTATACATAGAGTTCTCACAGAAAAGTGTGTCTTTTTTTTTTTTTTTTTTCCTCCACTTCCTTTCATCCAGGTCTTCCTACTCTGGTTACATTTGAGTATTTTCCTGAGTGGTCAATACTGGTTTTACTTTCAGACAGCCATGACAGTGATAACAGCCTACTTACCTGTGGCTAGGGAATCCAAAACACCTATTGATACACCTACTGATTAGGACATAGTTGCAATAGAGAAATCTGCCTGGCAGAGTGTAAAGGATGAGTCTCCTGTTGAAGTGTGCCGTTGGCCACACATGGGTGAAAAGTTCACAGTGGCCCTATCTTGGAGTCTGTCTCCTCAACGGATGAAACACCGAAGTGAGATGAAGAGAGTATATCAGTTGGGCTGAGATGTTCAGTGATCTCCTGGGAGGGTGCAGTTCCATGGTCTTAACAAACATGACTATTAGACACACTAAAATAACTGAATAATTTGAACTGAAATAGTTTAAAGTCTACCCTTTTCCCAGACTCATTCAAGTAATTTCCCCATGCTTGAACTAGAGCCTTCTGGCACTACAACTTTTTGTCTTTTCCTTAAAACACATTTATCTGCTCATCTTGACATCTGAAGAAATAAGAGGTATCTAAATTAAATGTAACTAATAAGTTGTATCTGCTTGCTTTTTTAAAGGGGTCAAAACAATAACCCTGAGATGAAGGAACTGTTTTATTTGTGATCAAAGTACAGAAACAAGAATAACATGAATCAGATATATCTGTGCTGACTCAAATGTAAACAGAACTGGCAATGTATTAGTCAATAAAAGATTTTCCAAATTTTTCCCTATCAAGTAAAAGAAAAGCATTTGTTCTTTATTCCATAGCAACAAACCAAGTGTCAAAGTCTCAGTGTGATCAGTCCATTAGGCAAATGGGATTCTCTCAAATCTCACAGATGAAGTGCCAAGCTGAAAACAGCCTCCACAATATGTGTACCCTTTGCTTTTAACCTGTTTTCCAGGGTACAACCCTAATATAACCAGGGCAAGCAATATGCACAGGGATGCATCCTGTTGCATCTCCAGACCTCGAAGGTCAGCTCTATCAGAAACAGTCTAAG